>NC_060262.1:14912196-15512196 GCF_021901455.1 Neodiprion lecontei | reverse complement strand
GTCTCGCGTCGCGACGTTAGTCGTTCGAAGCTAGAATATAAGAGTAGAAAGCTGTGCCACAAACTTAATCAAGTTGTGTAGTAATAAGAATAGTGATAATTGAGAGAGTGTAAAAATTCGGAGTAGAAACCACCAAAAGAGTGAGTAGATGTATGAACGAGAACAACTAGGTTAAGAACATTCATGTAGGCTTCCTCGTCTTAGATATTCACCCGCTGCTTTCGCTTGCTATTTTCAGTTGCATTTGATTCATTAAGACTTGATCCCATAGTAAACATTCTATTACATTAATATCATTGAATCCTCCAAACCTATTCCCAGGATCGCCCTGTAGAGGACGATCACCTCCCGACCCACCAAAAAAATAAGAATAAACCTCTACGGTTACCTAGAGGGTCAAGTCGTCGCGTGCGAGACCGCTCTGCACGTGACATAAGCAACAAAAGTTGTCATTGTCAATATGGGGGCGGTCCGGTTTTCGCTCTTCGGGATTGTCGCGACGTTGTGAGCATGAAGGTGGTAGCGTTGCCGTAGGTACAACGAAGGCATCGCTATCCGTGTCTTCAACAGCTGACTCCGGATCATGTGTCACGGAGTCACTCTCCGAGATATCAGTTGGTTAGCGCGAGGGAGTGGAAACCGAAGCATCTTGGAGCTGACCTAGTGCCGGTCCGACGCGTCGGCCGACGAGTTAAAGGGGGAGCAGGGATTCTGGGTGTTGATGCGTTTGCTTCAGATTCAGAAGATGTCGAGTCATAAGTCGGGTTTTGATACTTACAAATGGTGATCGCTATGTCTGAGTCTTTAAATATGTAATGGATCATCCGATTAACAAGGTTCTAGTCTAACTCATCTGAGCCGCAGCCTAGTCTTGGAATCGAGAGCGATTTGACTTTGTCTTATTCTAAGCAATTCTTTAGATTTACTAGGGCGTTGAACAGTATTTCTTCAGTTGGTTTCTGGTAGTGGTATTTTTTGGTTACTCGATTGTAAATGAGGCGGTTACCATGTGGCAGTGTCAATACGTTCGTTACTTCAGGATCTAGTTGTTGTAGTTGATCTCGGGTGATTATTTTCCTATTGATTAGTTGTCCCGCGACTCCTCGTGATGTCTTGCAGTCTGCCGAGATGCAGTGGGCTAGGTTATCTTGTCTGTCGAGGAGATTGGCGCGTATCTCTTGAATAAATTTACTATGCTTTAATGGTAGGTGGTTGAGATCTGTTACGAATTCCGTGAATCGAGGGGCGTAATTTCGTCCTTTACTGGTACAGTGCTCCCGCCCTAAGATATCCCTTTGTAAGATATTACTTCCCCTCATTTTACTATAATTTCCCCGCAATTCGGCTTCCCCACTACACTCAGTATTTTTTACTTGCGCATGCGCTTAAGCCGGTACTATAAGTCAGCTGTCTACATATACATAGTGTAACCAATATTTTCTTATATAAAGTTGAGGGTAAAACGATAGAACAATAATTGGTTACCCTACGGCGCAGTCACTAACCTGAATAATTAGATAGAGAGAGAGATACTAAGAGAGAAAGATACGATTGTTGGGCGCCAGACGCACATGCGTCAAAAATAGATAATTAGAGAAAAAGACAAAGGTAAAGGTAAAGGTAATAGATAAAGGTAAGGTCAGGTTCTACGACGGTTTTGCACAGTTCGCTCAGAGAGACAAGATAATGGTAGAGGGGCGGAGTCGAATCCAATAGATAAAATGAGAAACAGGTGAAGCAGGAATAATGTCAAATATATTAAGCAAGAAGCGATAAGTTTAATGACAAGCAAGTAGCTGAAGAGTTTGCGATACAAGTACGATAAATGCGATAATTAACAATAGTTACAGCCAGAGAAAGGTTAAGCGAGAGAGTTAACAATTAACGGAACGTTTTCCGAATAAGCGGGAAATATGCGCAAGCTCGCGGTATTAAAGGTAATGAGTAACACGGTTTTAAGATAGATAGGCAGAACAGAAAAGATATACTGTACTTAAATTAAGCGGTAAGCAAATAAATCATAAAATAGGAGAAGCGATTATAAACACATGCGAAATACAACAATTATAATAGTTATCACATTACCAGAATGATCAGAAATAGGCAGACAGGGAATTATGAATTACAAGGTAAATTCAAGCGACAGGTCAAATAGAAAATTAGCATAAAATATAGAGAATAACAGATAATACGTAGTCTCTAGTTTGCGGTAAGTGCGAGAGAAAAAGAGATAATATTCGGTACGATAGAAGGTAATTCAAGATACGGCAAACAATATTCAAGATAATTAATATGCAACGCACGGCAAACCAAATAGACTACGGACAACTACGATCAGCGATATTAGCGAAGAAAATAGTGAAAAAGATGTTATGCGATACGGCACAATACTCCAATGTCAAGTGAACGACGAGCGGGACCGCGCAGCGATATAAGATCGCTCCCGCAGTACACTCACTAAGATACGATAATCAACGATAATAGGTAAAGAGACAGATAGAAACTAATCAGAGAAAATATAACAAAATAGCAATGCTCAGTAGCTAAGATAAAAATTGATCCTCCAACGGAACGCGCTGCTAGACAGCGATATTAGACATTCAAATATTCCCGAAGAGAAAGATAATAAAATAAACAATAGTCACTACAATGCGTAAGTAATAATCAACCAGTCGCGAAGTTACTTGCAATAAGACAGAGAAAGGGACAAGATAAGAGATAAGAGAGAATAAGGTACGAGCCCAGGTGGCTCAAGCAGACCAACTGCAAGATAAAGAGAAAAGATACGAGCCCAATTGGCTCAAGCAGACCAACTGCAAGGTAAAGAGAGAAAGAGATAAGGGTAAAGGTACGATATATTGCAAGTAATCTCGTGGCTTCACAAAATAGAAAAGGAACCTCACTTACGTAAAAGAAGATATAACAGGTGCGAGAGAATGCGATAAGGTACAATAGCGATAAGACACAGAAGATTACGATAGCACGACTGTTAGTGTCAGTAACTGAACGTAGAGTGACGAGATGAGCGATGATCCTGATTTTCGTCGAGCTGCTGTCACGTGATTCTTCCTCAAATTTGCGGTATTTTAATTGGACCAGCAGGTCGCGTAGGCCTAGTCCATGGGTAGGCGGCGATAATCCATTGCCGCTTGATTTTCTTTTCCCTCGACGACAGGTATCGAGGTATCGGGACGTCGGAAGGTGGTTAGAGATGTTTTCCTTCAGCTATGCGGTATCGTTGGTGAGAGGGGGGGTCGTACTGCTCATGTGTTGCGATATTGAGGTGTGCGGCAATATTACGTCACCAGTCCTTTGGACTTGCGATCGACTGTAACTCACTCCTTGCTTTACTGGTACTCCCCGTTGTAGCTATTTCGTCGGCGCTGCATCCCGGCCCTCGCTCATCGAAGCCCTCATGCCGGAACGATCTGGTGGTGATGGCCCTCAACCCGGATCCCCACACTAGATCCACCAGATCCACGTGGTCAGCATATCATTAGCCTATTCCACGCCGCAGTCCTTCGATAAGACGGTTCGTGAAGAGAAAACCGTCTTCTATTGGATAGTCAACGACTTAGTAGATGTTAGGGTCGGTTCAGCTCCAGGCTGATAAGTATCGTCGACGGGAGGCTTTGTTGTGTTTTTGACGCACAGCCCTGTACGCCGCTTGACGATGCATCCGAGCGGTAGAAGCATTCGTTCGTGGTTCGGCTCCTGGCCGATAAGTCTCAAATAGTTGGAGGTGCTGTTTGTGCATCACGCACGACCCTGTTCGACAACTAGATAGGCATCCATCGGGAGTGGTTTCAGCGGTATTCGTTCGTCTGTAGTCGGTGGTGGTCGATGTTGAGCTGGTACGTGACCCCTGTCAGGCAGTGTTCTGGTATCTTGACGTGAAGGTCTCGCGGATGGTTCTCGAAGAGCATTACAGAATTAGAAAATAGCATACAATTATCTTAGTAAAGAGAATTCAACTTAAAGATAATTAGTCGTTCATTTTTGGAGTATTGGCCTCAGACGTGCTTTCGTTATTTTTAGCGATATCTGCACCTAGGGGAATGCGATAATTAAACAAAGTGACGGGGTACGAAATACCACGTCACAATAGATATACTTATAGATAGTCAAGTGATATTCGTAGTATTAAGTATAATTAATAATTAGATCGATAGTAAATAAAAAACTGTCTTATGTCAAGCGATAAAAATAATAACTCTGTGAAGCGTAAACAACCGACAGCGGTACCCGTTTCGGTAAAAGTAAATGCTTTAAAAGAATTGAGTAATGGAACCCCAAAAAATGTTATTGCTAATAACCTCAATGTTACTGAGCAAACAGTAAAACAGTGGGAAAAAAATAAAAAAAAGTTTGATAATTTAGTGAAGGAATATGGTGATGAATTGCCTGAAGTTAAAAGAATGAGAAAAATTGATAATGATTATGTTGACATGGCTACATGGTTTTGGTTCAAAGAAAAATGAGCTGCTGGCGTTCCAGTCCAAGGTTCTTATGTCCAACTTCAAGCCAAAATTTTCCATCAAAAAATGGGTGCTAAAAATTAGTTTTCAGCAAGTAACGGCTGGCTTTATAAATGGCAACAGAGGCACAAGATTCGTAATAAAAAAATCTGCGGAGAAAAATTGTCTGCTGATACTGCTGCTGCTGATGAATACAAATCTCAGTTTAAAGATTTTGTTATTGAAGAGGGCTTATTTTTAGATGAAGTATTTAATTGCGACGAAAGTCCATTAAATTATAAAATGTTACCGTCATCAACATTGACAGCAGCAAGTGAAGCTGGAGCTTTTGGTATTAAAGGAAAGAAAGAAAGAGTAACAATCATGGCTTGTAGTAATGCATCAGGAACTTTGAAATTACCTCTTGTGTTGATTGGTAAGTCTGCCAAACCTAGAGCAATTAAAAATTTAAATACGTTGCCTGTTTATTATAAAAGCCAAAAATCTGCGTGGATGACATCCGGTCTTTTCAAAGAGTGGTTTGAAGATGCATTTGTACCGGCTGTATCTAAATTCCTAGACGAAAAAAGACTTAAAAAAGCTGATTTGTTCGTTGACAACTGCGCTGCTCATCCCCGTCTATCAAAAGATAACATATCAGTTCGTTTTTTCCCACCAAACACAACTTCTTTGTTACAACCAATGGATCAAGGTTGTCTGCAGAATTTAAAATTGTTTTATCGCAGTAATTTAATGGCACACATCATTGATTCTGTCAATAAAGGCAGTTCTTTATTGGACAGTTGAAAATCTGTCAGTATAAAGGAGGTAATTTTTTGGATTGCTGACTCATGGAATAAAGTGTTGCCAGATACACTCAGAAAATCATGGAGCACGGTATGTTGAATGATAAAAATGTTTATATATATATAATTGATACTTCTTAACTACAATTTCTATTTCATTTTTAGTTGTGGCCGTTAGATTCTACTTCTCAAGCTGAGGGAACTCCATTATCTGATGAATCCAGTGATACTGCAGGTGGTACTGAGATATTAGATGAATTTTGTGAGGTGATGAAAAATCATGGAGGTTTATCGAATGTAAACGGAGATGATATAAGAAGCTGGTTCACTCTGATAACACACTGAATCCGACTGATATTCTCAGTGATGAAGAGATCATTGATATTAATAATGAAAATATTGATCCACTAAATATTGAAAATATTACAACTCAAGTAAGCTGCGATATTCTTCATGAAAGTATTAATTCTAATTCACCAAAAGTTTCAACTACAGAAGTCATACAGGCTGTTTTGAAACCTTGACAAAATATTGTGATGATTGCAATTTGTCTAGTCAAAATACAACGTTGTTTGAATTAAGAGAGTTATTAAAATCTCAAGTTGAAAACTTGAACTCTGAAAATTTTCCTCCTAATTGAATTAATTATTATTAATACATTTATGTGATATTACTATACCTAATGGATAACTAATGTATAGTGTGTTGATAATTTGATTAATAATTATTTTAAATATTGCTAATGTACGAATTTATATTAATACATTTATGTGATATTACTGTACCTAATGGATAAGTAATGTATAGTGTGTTGATAATTTGATTAATAATTATTTTAAATATTGCTAATGTACGAATTTATATTTGAAAGTTTAACCTTACGTGGTATTCAATACCATAATTTATAAAATATCCTTGAAATAACTTAAGTTGTGAATTTGATGTTGATTTTAATTTTCTTATTTGAAGATAACACTCAAATTTGATATTTTTGTACTGTAAAATAAGTGCAATATTATTATAAACGATAGCTATGTCAACAGATGTCAAAGAAATAAATAATTCATTTCAAATATCACGCGCTTCTTTTAAGTATTTCGTGTGTCACTGCGCATGCTTCTATTTTTAACAGCCCCACCTTTTAAGAGTAGAGGGGATACCTCTCTAAGATATTTTTCCTGGAACCAGAGCCCCGAGTCTGAAATCTTAGGGGGGGAGCACTGTAGTGGCTTCGGGTGTCGGCTGATTCAGTATGTCGGACTGTTCTTCACGTATTTTAATACTACGATCCTGGGGCTTACCGGAGTTTTAGTTTGATTTAGATGAGGTGAGTGGTTGAACTTGTTCCGTAGTTTGCTTAATCGTCTTATCGACTACGATCGGTGCCTCCGTTGCGCTGCTATTGTCAGTCATACTGGCACCTGGTCAGAGGTAACAGTAGAAGTCGAAGTGTCTTGTAATGCTTTGTTTCGTCTTCGTGGGGAAGGGCTGGTGGATTCGTGTGCAGATCCACACGCTCGTATTGGGTGCTGGTCTACATGTTTCATTCGCTTGTGAGCGCCGGTAGATGAAGATAGCGTATCTGGTTCGCGAGCACGTGTTGGGTGTTGGTGAGCTACTTTGGCGCGCTTGTGGGCGTCAGTAGATGAGCATTCTGTATCGGGTCGTGGCCGTTTTGAGGTAATAGGTAGAATTCGGAAAGAGTCGACAGGTGGATTTCTGGAAAGCGCGTCTGCGTTGGAATTCGCTATTCCTTTTTTATGTTTTGTGACGTACGAATATTCTTCCAACTTCAGTCTCCAGTGCATTATACGAGAAGTCGGGTCTCGTACGTTTTTGATCCACTTGAGTGGTTCGTGGTCTGTTACCAGGGTGAAGGTTCTACCGTAAAGGTAAGGACGATAATATTTGACGGTATAAACGCCTGCCAAGTATTCTTTTTCGGACACCGAGTAATTGATTTTGGCCTTTTGTAACACCCTCGATGCATACGCGATTGGTAAATCCCCGCCACCTTTGTCTTGACTAAGTATTGCTCCTATTGCATACTTTGAAGCGTCGGTTGTTAGGACGAAGGGTTTTTCGAAGTCTGGATTTTGCAGTATCGGTTCTCGACACAGACTATCGCGTAGTGTTTCAAACGCGAATTAATGTTCTGCTGTCCATAGGAAAGGGCTATTCTTCTTTAGCAAATTATTAATAGGTCTAGCAATTTTTGAAATGTTAGGAACGAATCTTTGGTAGTAGCCTATCAAGCCTAAAAATTGTTTAATCTGTTTAGGATTCTTGAACCGATATGGTTCAAGAACGACAAACCGAATGGATCGTATGGCTAACTAAGTTTGTACGTCTCAGGGTGTCACCTGGGAGGAAAAATAAATGGTTGAATTCAATAGCAAGATTAACTATTAATTGTTTTTCTTCGTCGTTCAAATAGTCCAATCGTAAGTTTTCTTTCAAAATGTCAAGGCGTCGCGAATCGTAATTTGGAGATGTGGGAAGAACGCGATTCTCGATCCTTTTTTATTTCATGTAAGACCTGTGCTAGTAAGACCTGTCCGCTGCTTGCAGTACTTGTATGCGTCAGGTGTGTTTTTGCACTGAGCGTGGCGGTGCTCGCGAGTTCATCGACTTCTTCTAGTGTTACAACTGGTCTTCTTATTTCCAAAGCTGATTCGTTGGAATTTATTGCATGAACGTAAGCAAACCCTTGTTGTTTGGTAACCAGGGCCTGTCCCAGGAATATGTTAGCGCCTACTTCCAACTGTTCTATGAATCCCGTTTTTACCGAGGGATTCGAAATTTTTAGTGCAATCACCTGGGCCGTTCGTGGTGGTATCAATATGTAGTCTTCGTTTAGGAGTTTGAATGGTTTACTAGTATTGTTCGGTATTATTTTTTCTGTTTCGAAAGATATCGTTGCATTTTCGTTCCGTAAAAATATCGATCCTAAGATTCCGTCTTCTTGTATCGGGAACAGATCGTCGACTATATGGAACATATGAAGGTTGTCACCGATTCGAATGCTAGTTGTTCCCACTACTTCTATTGGCTCATGTATGGCACTGGTAACGTGGATCTGACCTTCGAGTAATTCACACGGAACATGCGGATGTATTGCTCCGAGTTTAATTATGTTTACATCAGCACCGCTGTCAACTATAAATGTGCTGGGTTGTCGTGTAAGTTCACCGGTGGTTATTCGACCCTTCCGTGTTTGTGTGACAGATGTTATGAGGATACGCGGTGGTGTTTTTGTGTTGGTTCTATGCCTGTAAAGGGAATAACGCCGGTTTCGCGAGAGATAAGGTAGTTGTTTTTGAAACAGATAGTCGCCTTTTTCGAACGTAAAAAGTGTAAACTCAGTATACCGTCTTCGATGATAGGAAAGGAGTTAGCGACAAGATGGAATTCGTGGCGTGTATTAGCTAACTCGATGTAGAGACTTCCTATTGTTCTGATGGATTCTTCCGTTATCCCTGAAATCTGCCTAATGTCCGTCTTTGTGACGTGGACTCTTGGGTCGATTTTATCGATTTTTAATAAATTAATATTAGCGCCAGTATCTATTACTAGTGTCACGTACCCATTCAAAGACTGCGGGCATTGTGTTCGAATCTGTGGAGGGCCAGTTTCTATTTGTACGGAGCTGACGTTTGTTTTGGACGCTGCTCCGGTTTGAGGAAGGTCGATGCGTCCGCGCGGCCGTCCCTGAACTCGTTTAAATGGCTCGCGTTGCCTGAATATTCACGATGTTGCTCCGCTTCGCATGAAACTTCCGGGTGGACGCCTGCATCGCAATTCTCGTTCGAGTAGTCTTGTGTTACGAAATTAACCCTGAAGTTCGATTGTGAAGGATTTGGTGTGTTATACTGTTGTGAGTGTTGAGTGTCATTTCGCGTCTGGTCTAAAGGTTGGTTTGTCGGGTCTCTTGCTCGATATTGGGTGTTGGGATTGTTCTGTTGTTGACGATCAGTGTTATTTTTGAAAACTCTTGAATCTTGGTGGATTTTCGGATTCTGGGGATATTGGGACTGATTTGAGCGGCACTTATCGTTTGAGTGGCCTTTGCGACCACACTGCGTGTAAGTTGTGTTGTTGCGCTGCCTCGTTCTGCACTCTTTTATACTATGACCTGCCTTCTTGCAGTATCTACACACTACTAATACGGAAGGTTGTTCAGGACAATATTTATCGATGTGATAGGTTAATTTACATATACCACATTTTATATAGTTTTGTGTTTCGTAGTTAGTATCACGGTATGAGACTAGTTTAAGTCTATCTGATAATAGTTTTTCAGTCTTGATGGCCGTGTCTATAGCCATTTGTAGGGTTTGTAGATTCTCTTGAGCTACTTTTATTCCTAATTCGTCTAGTAACCCTTTCATAAATCTTAGTCTTGCGGTCTCTTTGATATTTTTCTTTAGCACTTGAGCATCACTGATAGATTATGAAACATTTATTGATTCGCACGCTTGTCTTAACAGATGTTTTATTCTAGCACCGTAATCTAGAACACTCTCTCGTTTCGCCTCTGTGCCGATTGTGCGATGTCTAGCTGGATATCTGGGAGGTGTTGTTTAGATGCGTAGGCCTGTTTTAGGCAGTCTAGCAAATCTCGAAGAGAACCCGGATTATCTGACTCTACATATTTACTGGCGTTGCCTTCGATTTTCGTGCGAATGAGTGTGGAGAATAAATTCAATTCTCTGGCTAAGACAGCTTGTTTTGCGCATTCTACTTTAGTTATGAATTCGGATACGGGCATATTAGTGCCATTGAACGTGGGAATCAGAGCCAATGCATCTTTAAGATGCAGGTGCGGAAAAATGCTTTTGGTAGCCATATTGTAAATTCCAATCTAGGGTTTGTCGACTTCCAAAGTGAAGATGAAGAGAAGGAATGGAAGAAAATGTTGCATTCTTTCGTGACGATGTTGGTCCAGCGATTTCGTGTCTGTAGGCGGTGATGACGTCGGTGTGCGTTGTGTTCTACTAGGAGTCGTGAAGAATGAAGATGTCGTTGTAGTAGCAGCAGGAGATAGTTTTTCAGCAATATCGATTTGAAGATACGGATTTGTTTGTGACGTTCGTGTGAATCAGAGATCGTTGATTGCGTTAAACGTAGAATATGGTTTTCAGAGTGTCTTCAACACTATGACACAGTGGTATTACTTTTGTATTAACATCACTGAGCTTGCACACTTCGGAACCGGTCTATCAGATGGCACTTCGTGCGTAGCACACACGTAAAATTGTATCACTGGATTTCCGGAAAGCGAAGGCCACCGCTGCCACGAATGTTACGTCCGTGAGTAGAGTTTACTCCTGAGCCGAAGGAGTAACCTGGTTGGCTTCGCTTTTACGTTTCAGGTCAACCGGAAATCAGGATGGGGATTGAATAATCTTGAGTATGTTTCATATATCGATTATATGTTTATTGCGTAGAACTTGAGATACCGGTAGGAATGAATTGTGTGGTACGAAAGACATATAAGAAGTCTAGATGTGGAGTTGTCGAGAGTTAGAATAGGAGTGTCCCTCGAGACGTGAAACGTACGAGTGCAGAAAAGGTGTGACAATGCTAGAAGTAGGGAATGGAATTTGATGAGTAAGCGCGATAGTGAATAGCGTGAGACTACGAAGAGATAAGAGGACGGGACAGAGACCATGAGATTATATATATATATATATATATATATATATATATATATATATATATATATATATATATATATATATATATATATATATATATGGTCGGGTATTTCCCTGAGAGTGAAAATTCCCATATATATGTTACGACCAGCATACCACTTCTCTCTATTTTCCTACTCGCTAACTCTATATATGTATATATATATATATATGTCAAGACCCTAGTTTACACATTTTTAACCGCAATAAGTAGTTAATTTAAACATAAGGGTAGTTGTTTATGACATTCACTGATTGGATTCGGGGTGACAGATCTGGTCACCGAACATAGCGACGGTCGCGGGATAGGTACCGTTATCCACCCGTAGAGGTAAAGAGGGAAAAGTGGAGCGGGCTGATGAGCCCGGTCAAGCTTTTTGGAATAAGAAGGTGCGAAGGAAGAGGCAGTTCCGATTGAGAGGCAGTCGAGTAAGGACACATCGAGTATCCTGTCGACCGCGGATTCGTTACCGAACTTCCCGTAACTCATAAGGGACAGATTGAGTGCCAGCTATCGTTTTACGAAATATTGAATTAAGAAAGCTCAGTATTGTAATATTAGTTGTACATTGAGCGTACGCATCATTTGCAATTCCTTTCATTAAATATGAATAGACGTTCGGCAAATGCAAAAAGTTCTGACGACACGATTAATACTCCGACATATATATATTTTAACACGGCGATTAGCACCGCGTTATGTGACCTCGACATTCCCGTTTTTCCGCCGGCAGCAAAGAGTACAGGCTCTCGATATGGTCATTGAATTCACGTTAGGCTTATTTGCTAATGCTTTTGATTTGGTTTCTCTGTCCAATACCCATCCCAAAATTCCCCATGTTCGAGCTGGCCGACGGACGAAAGTGAAGTCAGCAAGACTCCTCGACTTCCCGAGATGAGGGAGTACCTGCGCAGCCTGGAACTACCTGGCAGGGGACTCAAAGCCTCGCAGGTAGTATCCGTGCCTTCCCCCGCAACCAGTTCCGGTTTCGACGAAGTTGTCGCCCAGGGCTCAGACGTCTTCGACGGAGCGTGATAGCCATACATCCCGAGCCCATCTACCGGACGTCTCTAATACCTTTGAGCTCGCATCTCACTATTATAGAGATGTCGAACCGGTACCGAGATTCACCGAAGAGCCCTCTGACGGCTGAATTAGCGAAGTTATCGCCTGGGATTCCCCGGGAAAACGAGGGGACTAGGCACGGCGAACCCTGGGCGCGCTGCGAGGCCTGCCAGAGTCAAGGCCCAGCAGCTGCTGCCACCTACGAGCCCGGAGAGAACCATTCTCGGGGATTCCTACCGCTACCAGGACGAGCTGAGTCTCGTCACTTCTGAGTCTACTGCGAAACGATCCAGAAGCGTTCCTTGCCTGTCGGCGTCCTTTTGCTTTCGAATTACCTTAATTACCTTTCGTTTTTTTTTTTTCTCTTTGGTTGGATTATCGAAATTAATTGTTATTTGTGGTGAACTGATATCTGTGACTAAACGGTGGTTCGCGAGGCCTAGCTCGGATTAACTAACGTAAGTCAGTTTTTGTTACCGCGCGAACCCCCGAGTTTCTTTGTCTTGTCGTTTATCTTTGGGGGCCATTTGGGTCCACCAGTATCGTTTCTCGGGTTTTCGTGTCGCTTATCGTTTTATCTTTTTCTCTCTGACCATATCGACGAGCCTATTTGAATATTTTATTCTTTTCTTGAAGTTATCTTTGTCTTCCGCTAACGCGTATTACTGTTTGGAGGTGATCCCTCTCCTCCTCGCCTAACGGGCAGGGTATGTCACCAAGTTATCTTGTAGATTAACGTTTAATTACTGTATATCCTGTTTTTAGTACCGCGTCTTTATATCTAAGCATTGTAATAATCGTATCCCTCCCGATTTTGTCACCGTTAAAATAGCGAGTGTGTTAATAGCGTAATTGGGGGCTATCGCGTAATAGCGTCGGTTATGGCCATCTTGGTCGCGTCCTCGTTTGAATTTTGTTTCGCGCTAACTTCAGGCAGCTTAACGCAGCCGCTTGCGAGATAACGATTCTCGGCGGTAGATCGACGTAGAGCAGCGCTCGTGCGTCGCTAGGCCGCCACGTCGCCGAATCTCCCCCTCCTCTTCAAGGAGGCGACTCGACAGACGCTCCGCTTTAAGCCTGCCTCCGGAATAATTGAATTTACTCCCGATATTCTTTAACTATTTGATACCACTCTCGCTATTCCTTGTTGCCTATCGTTAGGCATGCTTGTATTGTTACTAACTCCTTTTGTCTTTGGGTTTCATATTACTTTACTATCGTATTCCATCTGTAACGGCGTGCATAGATCCGCGGATCGAGTCGTACGAATCGAGTGACAGCTGACCTGTGTATAGTCGTCCCGAATTCCTTGTATTGTATCGATTCCATGTTAGTCAACTGTATCGTTCCTATTTGTCCGCATTATTTTGTTTTACGAATTATCTACCTAATTTTGCTCCCTCTATTAATGTTAGGGTTTCAGACTGTATCACGTTCTCTTGGTTGAGAATTTAGTTTACTTTAACGCCTCCCCTAACCGCTTGGCTTTTCGCCTGAATATCGTCTAACGAATTGGATTTGTTATTTTTTTGATTGGCGAAAGCTTTGTACAAATTGGGTATTTTAGAGACCAATTCCTTGGCTTTTAATAAAATAACATTTTTTTTGGTTCCTAACTTTAATTTGGCGATTGTGTGTGATTGTGTCATTTTTTCCTCTCACCGGTCCACGTTCCCCTCCGCCAAATACTGAGCTACTGAGCTACCTTTTTCCCTTTCCGCTTCCCTCCTTTCCTTAGGTTTATCGTGGTACATTGTACATGGCGCCCAACAGGTTTTCGCTAATGTAAATCTGTATCTTTTTTTTGGTATTTTTATTAACGCTTCTCACGATAGCCTTATTTTGTGCCCTTTCTTGCTGTCGATCCATCTTCCACGGAAGATTGCAACGATTGACCGGTCACAATATATATACATTACTCACCGTAATCATGTATACTCGTAGAATAATCACACATATTGGATATCAAGCACTATTATATTCACTCCAAGCATACCCGCTTAGATTTAGTTAGCCAATATTTTTGGTTTATGATATTTAATTATTGCTGAATTAATCATAACTCATTAACAATTTTATGTAATTCTTAGATGATTCGTGAAGTTTCTGTGTAAAAAAAAATGTCGGAATATGATTTATCATGTTTATTCTTTCGTTAGATTTCTAATAAATTGAATTATGTGAACTTCACGTCGGCACTCGCTTTTTTCTTTTCGAGCTACATTTATGAAAAAATTACAAAGGATGACGGTGCGACTACGGTGACGACATACACCTCCCCAATTTCGAGTTCCGACATCTTCTTGGTTGGCGGATTCTCCAGACGGCTGACGTGGTTAACTTTTGTCAGATCCATTCCGTTTGAATCAGAGTTTATTTTTTCACAAGTATGAACAATTCACGACGCTAAGAGACGATGAGAACAGAGTGACTATCGGAATAGGCTTACGTTTTATATATCACCCACCCCCACTATAATTTTCCATCGGATGCGTTGAGCTGATATATGCCGATAGATGGCAAGAATTTGGGTGTGGTGGTAAGGGGTTCAAGCCTTGTACCACCGCCGGCATCAAAGATTAAAAAAATTTCATGTCAAAACAAGTCCGAGCCTGCGCACCCCAACCCTTATCAACGTGGGGGCATGTGATGGGAAACATCGGTTAACGAAAAGCAGGTAGTGAGGTAGTGTTTGGCATGAGAAAAATCTTGTCTTGCCAACTCTGATCCGGATGGTTTGTACACATACAGTTTTTGGTTTTGATGACTCTTTATAGCGAACAAGTCTGAGCCTGCACACCCTCCAACCATATTATCGTGGGGCATGTGATGGGTGAAAAATCGGTCATCAAAAAAGCGTGTAGCAAGCTCTTGAGAAAATTTTCCCAGCTTATGCCGTTCCCCTGTTACATTTTTGTCTGCACACCACATGGTGTACACCCCATGAACGATTGGCTGGTTGGTTTTTGCTCGGTGGCGGGTGAGCGTGTCTCTTTTCGTACAAATTCGAATAGCTGTTTGAAACTTCTCTAGCATTTTGAAAAATTCCTCGTGCAGAAATAGGTGTTTGAGAAAGTGGCTGTGAAAAAAGGTGCTCATTCGAAAACCCGAAGACATTAACGAGACTTCTTTCTCTCTCTCTCTCTCTCTCTCTCTCTTCTCTCTCTCTCTCTCTCTCTCTCTCTCTCTCTCTCTCTCTCTCTCTCTCTCTCTCTCTCTCTCTCTCTCTCTCTCTCTCTCTCTCTCTCTATCTCTCTCTCTCTCTCTCTCTCTATCTCTCAATGACGTGTGTCGGAACGCTTCGTATTCGATCGTATCGTTTGTTAAATCAAAGTAACCCCTTATAGTGGACGTGGGACCAGTTTGTGCATTTTCGCACTGTGAACATTTTGGAATATTTTGCATAAACACAGCTTGCATAATGAGGGCGGATTGAGTGTTGACACTTTCGCCACATTCCGATGAAGTTTTATCAACTGGCAACCATATTACAAGCAAACAGTGACAATCATTTCGGGGCTCTGCGTATCTGATAGTGGCAATCAACACGGGGCGCTAGGGAACTTCGGTCACTTTATGATACTGAGTTGTCGAACCACTGCTGTAAAATGAATGATAAGAAGAAAGTAAAATACATTTGTGCGAAAGACAAGCAACAGTTGAAAATAACTGCATGTGTGTGTGAAAAGTGTGACAAGGCATATCACCGAGCCTGTGTCTAATTTCATAAAGCAAAGAACGAAAAGGGTGCAATGGTGAATTGCGAAAACAACTTTGTGACCATCCAACTAAAACAGAAAAAAAAGAGGAAACAACTCCAATGTAATGCGACGGAACTCATGCGGAGTCAAACAGCGATGATGGCACATGCGGGCAGACCGAGCAAACGAAACAAGATGGCAACCGAAACAAGAGAACGAGACGTGAGGTGGGGCTTGAAGACTCATGGATAGACAGCAGCGACGCCGGTGACGAGGAGGTACTAAGGCGGCTAATTCTAAACGCAATTAGAGCCGAGGTACGTCCACTATCGGATAAAACTGACGAGCTGCAAAGCGAAATTGTTAGCTTGAAAAATACTGTAAATAAATTAAGAAATGAAAATGTGAAATTGCAAAACACTAATGATAACGTTCAAGTTAATAGTAATGGTGTTGCGTCGTATGCTAATGTCGTTCAAAATAAAAGGAAAGACGTAGTGATTGTTGTAAAGCCTGTAAAGGTCGACACTGCCGCGCAAGACGGTGTCAACAAAAACGAGAATTTGAACAACGTGAAAGGTAATATTAATGAAATTATGTAAATTTGAACAACTGGTGAATTTGAAAAATTAACGACGGAGCCAGGAATCGAACCTGGTATCTAGAGGTGCTTTACCGGTGATGAGAGAAATTAACGACAACAGAGTCAGGGCGGCTAGGTGGTCTAGTGGAGTAAGTCTCCGGTAAAGCATCTCTAGATACCAGGTTCGATTCCTGGCTCCGTCGTTAATTTTTCAAATTCACCAGTTGTTCAAATTTACATATTTTCAACAAAATTCTCTCGTAGATTAATGATTTGCACACCCGCATCTCATTTATTAGACGGCATTGCCGTCTTACGGGCTTCTCATCGGAAGCAAAGGATTGAAAGGGTAAACATAACATCTACACACTACAGTCTCCTTACATCGTGCATGCAGAGGTAATTCTAATGTTAAAGTTCTTGGAGTCGGAGTCAAAAATATTAAAGAGAAAAAAAAAACGGAACGGTTGTTGTCACATTTAAAAATGTTAATGACAAAGAACAGTTACAAAAGGATTTTGAAGAAAAAATCGGAGAAGAGTTTAAAGTTCAAGCTCCTAAAGCTCAAAAGCAATTTGTTAAAATTCTTTACATTGAGGGCGAAGAAGCGACGTTGGAAAATGAACAATTAATCAATGACATTGTGAAACAAAATAAATTGAACGAGTACTGCGAGAAAGTAGAGATGAAAATTGTCAAGCGAATTGGCTATACCAAGAAAAACGACTTCAGCGTAATTGTTGAGATAAATCCCGAGTTGCAAAAAATTTTATTATTTTTAGAAAAAGTTTCCATTGGATGGAAACCGTGCAAAGTGATTGAGCACATCAAAGTAATTCGTTGTGTTAAATGTTGCGGGTTCAACCATTACGCGAATGATTGTGAGAGAGAGGTCACTTGTGGCAAATGTAGAGGTACACACAGCAGCAAAACATGCCAATCAACTGCGTTAAAATGCACTAATTGTGCGCATAAAAATATGAACAAGAATAATGATAGTATTTATGATGACAAGCACAATGCTTTTGACAAAAGTTATCCTAATTATATTAAAATTGCTGAGATCTATAAGAAAAGAGCAGAAGAGAGTAATTAGCAATTACAGCCACACGAATTGTTACTACATCTCAATGCTCAAAGTTATTAAGTACATAAAGACGAAATCGAACAATTAATGATTGACAAGAAACCACTAGTTGTTTGCTTAACAGAAGCCAGAATAACTGACGATATAAATGACTGAGAATTAATTATGGATAATTATGATTTTATAAGAGTAAACTCAGAAAATAAATTCACGGGCGGTATTCTTGTTTACTTTAGAAGTGACTCGCAATTTAAAATAATTAATAATAAAAACTATTCTTCTAACACGTGGAACTTAACGTTTTCTGTTCAATTATTGAATGAGATAACTATTTCAGTAGTATATCACTCACCAAGCACGAGTGCGTCACTCTTTATGGATATTTTACAAGAAATTATTAATGATTTTACTGAAAATAAACAATTTATTTTGCTGGGAGATCTAAATATTGACATTAGTAAAAATAGTTACTATTCAACTAAGCTTCAATCAATAATGGGTGAAATGGGACTAAAGAACTATGTCCTTACGTTTACACGCGTTACTAACAATTCACAAACAATGATTGACTTAAGCTTTTCAAATGATTTTTAAATTGCGACGTTTGGGATTCCTCAAAAATAACTGACCATGACAACCTAAGTATTAAATTGCCCAAAAATCAACATAATTTAAGTAAACAAAACTATTTCATTGGCAGAAATTTTAAAAAACTTGATAATGTTAAATTTATAAAAATTTGGAATGAGATGATTAATAGGATAGATAAATCTAATGACAACAATGCAAATAGTATGGCTAATAATATGATCGGATCAATTGAACAAACGTTAAACGAAGTTGTTCCATTGACTAAATTTAAAGTAATTAATAAGTGGCAGAGTAAAGAATGGTTCGACGACGAAATAAAAGCTTTGAAACATAAGAAAAATTAATTATATAAAAGTGCCAAAGAAACTACTCATGAAACTTATTGGAAGAAATTTAGAAAAATTAGAAATAAAGCAACTAAATTAATTAAGCAAAAGAAAAGAGAGTATAATGATACGACAATTCATAAAAACAAAAAAGATTGTAAAAAGTTGTGGAAACATTTAAAACAAATTGTAAGTAAAAAATCAAAAAGTAGCATAAGTAAAGTAAAATTTAATGATAAAATCTATGATGAGGATGAAGATATTGCTGATAATTTTAATAAATTTTCAATTAACAGTATAAACGAAATTAACCATGCAATATTAAATTTTAATCAAAATAATAATAGTAATAACTGTGATAATGTACCAACTAATGATACTAATAATGATAGATGGTCTAACTTTAGTAAAGTTACGATAAAAGAATTGTCTGAAAGTGTAAATAAACTGGAAAACAAAGCGTGTACCGAAGACGGAATAAATGCGGAAATAATTAAAAAAGCGTGGACTTATATTGACGATCAATTTGTTAATCTAGTAAATTTTTCATTGCAAATGGGTGAATTTCCATCTGATTGGAAAAATTCACTAATTAAACCTATTTAAAAAGTACAAAATACAATAAATGCGAGTGAATTCAGACCAATAAATGTACTTCCGACCTTTGAGAAAATACTAGAGACTGTAGTTCATAAGCAATTAATTAAATATTTAGATGATAATAATATTCTAGTGCCAGAGCAATCTGGCTTCCGCGAAAGTCATTCCTGCGAAACTGCCTTGCAAAATGTATTAAACGAATGGAAAATTAATTGTGATGATCGATTAAAAACTGGCGTTGCGTTTCTGGACTTTAAGAGAGCGTTTGAAACAATTGACAGAAATATATTAATAAAAAAATTAAACAAATGCGGTATTAAAAATAATGTGCTGAAATGGTTCCAAAGTAACTTGACTGAGCGCACTCAGCAAGTAAAGTTTAACAATGTGACCTCCACAAAGAGAAAGACGAAATATGGTGTTCCACAAGGCTCAATATTGGGCCCACTTCTCTTCTTGATTTATATTAATGATTTAAAAGGAGAATTAAAATATTGTAAATGTAAAATGTTTGCGGACGACACAATAATATATTATAGTAGCTCTGATTCCATTGACATTGAAAAGAAGATTAACTATAATTTAAATAAGGTATCAATTTGGCTAAACAGAAATATGATAAGTTTAAATGTTGCTAAAACTAAATTCATGTTGGTAAGAGGAGTGCGAACCTCTGGTTACAATTTTAAATGTAATCTAAAAATTGAAAATAACTCAATTGAAAATGTAGATGAAATGAAATACCTTGGTATAATTATTGACAAGCATTTGAACTTTAAAGAACACGTAAAGTATACAATTAAAAAAATTGCTAAAAAAGTAAATTTTTTGTTCCGAATTGGAGACTCTGTGTCGCCGCTAACGAGGACTATTATTTATAAAAGTCTGATTGCCCCGCACTTTGACTATTGTTCTACGATTTTCTTAAGCATTGGCGAAACTGAACTTGATTCATTGCAAAAAGTGCAAAATCGAGCGATGCGAGCGATAGTTAGATGCAGTAAACTTACACCGATCGAACAAATGTTAAATGCATTACATTTCTTTAATGTAAAACAGCGAATTACTTTAAATACGCTTATATTTGTGCATAAAATTAAATTAAAGATATGTCCATCTTACCTTGCGGAAAGTGTAACCCTAGTTGGCGAAACACATAGTTATAACACACGACAGCGAAATAATATACACATCACAAAGCGTAATCAAACAACATCACAAAACACACTAACATATAGCGGATTTAAAATTTATAATGACCTACCAAATGGTATAAAATCAGTTGACAATGTGAACACGTTTAGACGTAAAGCGAAAGAATACATCAAAGAGATGTATGTATGAGAAAGTTGTGTGAACAATGAACCGTTATGTGACTGTTAAGACGAGGTCTGATTGGGTTTTTCTTGGGTTTCCCTAATCCGTGCAGATATGCACGCGGTACCTTAATGCCGGGACCTGAAATAAGTCTCCCAAGTGACAGTCATATTTGTACCTCTGTAAAATGTACCATTGAAGTAGCCATGGGCTAAATAAACGACATCAATCAATCCCTCTCCCTCTCCCTCTCCCTCTCCCTCTCCCTCTCCCTCTCCCTCTCCCTCTCCCTCTCCCTCTCCCTCTCCCTCTCCCTCTCCCTCTCCCTCTCCCTTTCCCTCTCCCTCTCCCTCTCCCTCTCTCTCTCTCTGTCCGATATCGTACTGTGGTGATCAACGGCGCATGCGTATAACTCTCCAAGCTGTGTGTCAGTGTATCACATCTAGCC
Organism: Neodiprion lecontei; assembly: GCF_021901455.1. Classification (NCBI taxonomy): domain Eukaryota; kingdom Metazoa; phylum Arthropoda; class Insecta; order Hymenoptera; family Diprionidae; genus Neodiprion; species Neodiprion lecontei. The sequence goes on along the minus strand of NC_060262.1, from coordinate 15,491,515 downwards.
ATCAATATCAATAACGTGTGTAATCTGCATACAGCGCACTTTCATCCTGCCTCCGCACCGAGCCTTTCACCTCTACTTCTGTTTCTCTCTGTTTCTCGTCGAGAGCTTGTCAACTCAAATCGACGACTACGCTGAATCTACTTCATCGATCAACGAGCCAAACTACTGTCGCCATCTATCTGACGCCTGGATCATTGCTGCTGTTGCTGTTAACTCGTCGATAATATGGGTATTTTATTCGCATGTCGAATCTCTGCTACAAGTGCAAAAACCTATAGCTCATAATCCCCTATCCTGTATAGACTGCTGTCGAGTTTTTCATCCCGGTTGTGTTACATACTACCTTGCATATAAATCTGCAAATAATTGCTGTGCTATCAAGCTTGCGACAATGTTTGGAAATACCCCCGGGACGCAGAGCCTCTCTATTTATTTATTTATATTATTACTTTCTAACTCATTTATTCATTTATCCCTATCATTTTTACTACTGTTCTATAACTATTGTCATATTATTATATTTCAATGTTATTGTGTTTTATTTTTATTTTGTATTAATTAATTAATTTATTTATTTTCGTATTCATCAATTTTTGTGCGCGCGCGCACGCGTGTGTGTGTGTGTGTGTGTGTGTCAAATCCTATCAAAGTATCCATCTTGTGATAAACTGCGAAAATGATCAAAGGGGCAGGGGGAGCGAGGGGGGTAGCACCGCGGGTCGAAGGGGGAACGAGGGGGGAACGTCGCGGATTCAGGAGGCAGCTAGGGGGGAACGCCGTGGATTTAGTCTAGTGAACATTTCGGTTATTCGTCTCTCGCGCTTTAAACCGTCGAGTTCTTGTTGCTCACGCCACTCGTTATATCGTGCATCTTTGACCTCAATCGGTCTGCTCACACGCGTGATCGATTCTACGGCCTGCGTTACTGCGTGTTCTAACGTGCTTACTTGTTGAGCTAACACGGAAGATTCCGAATCTTTCCTTGCACGAGACCGTGTTCGAATCGTTCGAGTCTTCCTAATTGCGCCTTTTGATCTAGTCAACTGCATTGGAAGAACAAAATCATGCTGTTGGTATCAGGCAGGAGCCTGCTTGTTTAAGCGACCGTCGTAGTCAGAGCCGTATCTAGGCGGTGGCGAGATGAGCGCCCGCCAAGGGCGCAACTACCGCAGGAGCGCAAAATCGGCCATGAAAAATAATTTTTTTTTTAGATTAGTGCATTTCGTTGAGGACAAAAATTTCACGTTATTGAAATAAATGTTATTCCAAATTGTTGAAAGTTACTGTACTGGTGTGTAATTACAGTAGAACCTCGATTATCCGAATCAATTGGGACCGAAACTAGTTCGGATAATCGAAACGTGGGTTCTTTGGGACGAGATCATAAACAACACCTTTTTACGTAAAAACAGTACATGCATATACATATATTAAAACTGCGCGACGAATCTCAGTAAGCGGACTAACAGCGTTCGATGAAACAAAGCGCGTTTTAACACGCTCGATATGCATCTTTGCATGACCGCGATTCTCGCAAAGATACATTGTTACTCATGGCGGTGCGGTGGCAGCGAGCAACAATGTATCTTTCGCGCCAACGTTCGGATAATTGAGCGTTCGGATGATCGAGGTTCTACTGTGGCCGTATCCGTAAATTGATTGCCAGTACTAAAAATTCCCTAGGACAGAGACAGAGCTATCCATGAACTCGGCAGCGCAAAAGAGATGAAAGATTGCTGACAGTACTGTCAGTCAATTTTCGAACACGGCCTGTATGTCTATTACTCTTACGGTAATACTGTGAAGAGCCCAATAAGAACACGACTGTCAATCAAACGTTAAAAATCCGTTTCAACAGTATATATTTGGTATAGGTATAAAAAATAGTCGTTTCTTAACCAAACGTATAATGTACGTTCCAGGAATACGTATATTGTAGGTGTATTTTTGCTCAACAAATATTAGTAGTATAATATTATTGTAAAGAATACACTCATCAAATGTTTATTTTATCGCAATTAAATTCCGTCTTATCAACGTAGATAATACCCGATTTAAACGAATAGTCAGCGTAAGTCGACAAACGTCTTTTACTTGTATCAAGTTAACAAATAAACTACGTTACCGTGTGAGGAATATAAATCGTGGTTTCTGAGACAATCAATAAACGTTGAAGGAAAGTAAACTTTATACCGGTCATAAACGTTTATTCGATGCGTTTAATAGATGGTAGAGGAAACGTGATGAATGCCAATTAAACATGAGAATAGAAACGTTAATGAGAAACGGGTTTCTAGAGTATCGGGTAAACGTATAAAATGCGTTCTCTTGAACGGATTGTAATCCGTGGTCCCTGAGACGGTGAGTAAGCATTGAAAGACCAGCCCGAAATTCGCGGACTACTCGTTGTACCGTATAAGTACGTTCTTCGAACTTCCCACTTTCACACACTCACACGCTGAGGATATTCCATATTATTCAAATTGAATTTGGGAAGTCCAACGTCAAATCCGTGATCAGTGCGACTTAAAACCCTTTGATACCATATCCCATGAGAATCTGAGGAGTTTTGGATTTTAGACCTCCGCCATACTGAATCCTCCACTACATTTTTTGCAAATCTAGCCTGAGGTTCGTTATCAGCAAGCCAAACAACTTTTAGTTACCAATTTTCCCCGAAACCCGTTTATTTCACGAATTTTTTGAATTTTTTATTATATTTTATATATTTTTTTTTTAGAACCAACTACTCCAGAGAATGTAAAGGAGTGAATGTAGTATATTAAATTCATAGTTATATGCTAGCTGGTATTTTTATCATTTTTTTTCATTCTTTTTATTCATCTTTCAAAGTTATGAAATCTCCATCCTCTTGTAATAGGTGTTTTAAATTTTGCAATATTTTATAAGATTTTTCTTATTTTTTTGGATATTAAAAGGTTGAGGTTTTTTTCAAGTTTTTAATTTATATACTTCAGATACGTTCTGGTCGAAAACTTGCGAAAAAATTTTGATTGCGTTTTTCGTCATTGTATCTAGGCACTTTTTTTTTAGGACATAGGTCCTAAAGATGACGAAAAGGTATCTTGACGAAGTCGTCTTTTCGGTAAGGCGAAATGATGTCTAATAGATGTCTTTCAAAAGACGACTAATCGTAGTTGACTCAATGTTGAAATATAAATTGAACGTCGATATTAGTTATATATATATATTCTGTTTATGTCCATAGGTAAGAGTAGGTATAGTACGTATGTGTGTGTGTATAGGCTGAGCAATAGCGTACCGGCAGGTAGATCGGCTCAGTGCGTATTGCGAGTTACCTCTGAACCCAGCGTTTGCTGGACAGCCAACATTTGTATTCAAAGTAATATTAGTAAAGATCCGGGTCTTGATCAAAAATAAACTGCAGTATAAACAAATATCCTGTGTACCTTTTTCATTTCACTTCCACAACCTATATCAGGTTATGGGCCCAGTTACGAAGGTTTAACGCGAAAAGTCAGTGATTAGCTCATCGACGCTTTATTCAAAAGTGAAAAACAAATATGGCAGCCAGTACGTCGTTGAGCGGGCTTCAGACAATCGAAAAGTTGAAAGGCCGCGAAAATTATGATGATTGGGCAGTGGCAATGAAAGCTTACTTGACCCACGAAGATTTGTGGGATTTTATTAATCCCGACAATGCAGCGGCAGTTCCTACCGACCCCCAGAAAGATAAGAAAACTCGCGCCAAAATCATCCTTGCGGTCGAGCGGCAGGTATATGGACACGTAAGGGATTTGAATACGGCCCGTGATGTGTGGTTGGCTCTAAAGAAAACCTATGCAGATACAGGAGTGACCAGGGGTCTGCAACTGATAAAGTTGGTTACAGACACGAAGCTCGAAAATTGTTCGTCCGAAGAAAATTATATTGATACAATTGTATCGGCCGCTCACCAGTTGAAGAGTATCGGCTTGGAGTTCCCGGACAAAGGAATAGGAGCAATTCTGTTGAATGGTCTTCCCGAAGTATACAAACCCATGGTCATGGCTCTGGAAAGTTCCAAGGTCGATCTAACGACAGACTTGGTGAAGACAAAGATTTTACAAGATGTTAAGTGGTTTTCAACGGAACAAAACAATGACTTGGCATTCTTTTCGCGCGCAAACGCTGGATACAAACAAAACAGAGGTAGAAGAGGCGTTCAGAGAGGCAGATCATCATTAATCTGCTATAGATGTAACCGTCCTGGACATTACGCAAGAAATTGTCGTCGAGTTAGTGGTAATAGCAGCAACTGGAGTCAAAACAATAACAACAGCGGTAACAACAGGAGAGATGGGTCTGGTGCCATGGCAGCTCAAGGCGGTGATGAAGAAGACGAGTACGAGAGCGCCGAGATTGAGTATGCGAGTGTGTCGCTGATAGCGCTGGGCACATGTAGTAGCGACTCATGGATGATAGACTCAGCTGCTTCGAGGCATATGTGTAATAATACGAGTAGAGGTATGTTCGAGAATATGCGTGATTCGAAAATCAAAATAATAATAGTAGCGAATAAACAGAAACTCAAGGTATGTGGAGAGGGCGATGTAAATCTGTATACGCACCATAATAATAAGAGAGTATTAATTAAGTTAAAGAATGTTTTGTATTCACCAGAATTGGCTTCGAATTTATTATCCGTAGGTGTAATGACAAAATCGGGTTGGAATATTGATTTCAAAGAGAAAGATTGTAAGATCTTTAATAAGCGTTCAGATATTGTTATTGTCGGAAATAAAAGTAAAAATGGTGTGTATATCTTAGATATCAAGAATGATAAAATAAATAGTTCTAAATCTATTTTCAGTTGCCCTGCAGTAGTGAAGAAGGTTCAAAGTAAAGGGGAAAGTTTGGAATTATGGCATCGGAGAATGGCTCATTTAAATGTTGATGCTTTGAAAAAATTGTTAAGTAATTATGTAGATATTCAAGTAGTAAATGATAAAAATTTTTTCTGTGAGATTTGTCCAATGGCCAAGCATCCAAGACATTGTTTTAAATCCAGCTTTAATAGAGCCAGCAAAAAATTAGAGTTAATCCATTCAGAAGTCTGCCAAGTTCCAACTTTGTCTTATGATGGATACAAATATTTTTTAACTTTTATAGATGATTACAGTCGAAAATCAGTAATTTATTTCCTTAAATCCAAAGATCAAGCTACTAATATGTTTTTGCAATTTAAATCTTTAGTTGAAAATGAAACGAGTAGTAAAATTATTAATCTAAGAATAGATAACGGTACTGAGTATTTAAATAAACAATTTAAGGATATTTGTATTAAAGCAGGAATAAATATTCAAACAACGATTCCAGGTAATCCTCAGCAAAACGGCCGAGCGGAAAGGCTAAATCGTACGTTACTACATAAAGCTCGTTGCATGTTGATAGATGCGAATTTGTCAAGTAAATTTTGGAAAGATGCCGTAGCGACGGCCGCTTATTTATATAATAAGTCCCCTCACGCGGCACTTGAATGGAAAACTCCCGAAGAACTTTGGAGTTGTAAACTTCCGGACTTAACAAGCGTTAAAATTTTTGGTTGTAAAGCGTTCGCTGGAGTGCCGTGGGAAAAAAGAAAAAATTAGATCCTCAATCTGTAGAATGTAAATTTATAGGTTATTGCCCGAGTCAAAGAGGTTTTAGACTTTGGGATATTGTAAACAAAAAAATTTTAGTAAGTAGGGATGTAATATTTGTTGAAAAATCTGTAAATTCTAAATGCTCTGTTGATAATGTTCAAAATAATTCTAAAAATATCGCTTTACTACCTATTCAAGAAAAGTCAGAAACGATTGATCAACCGAATCTCGAACGAAATCAAAATCGCGATAACGTGGACGAGATGGGTGCCAATGAACAGGCTAAACAACCGACTGAACCTGTAATTAGAAGAATATCTACTAGAGATAAAAAACGTCCAGCATATTTACAAGATTACGTTACAAATTTTTCGTCGACGTCTAGTTCAAAACCATTTTCAGCGAATAGTACTTTAGAAACAAATCAATCAATTGATAGTAATAATTCTTTTGATGATCAAATGGTCCAAATCGATTCCACTCCTGCAACATACCGAGAAGCGATAGAGAGTCCTGAAAAATCTTCCTGGATCCAAGCGATGGATAAGGAGATGAGCTCGATAAATAAAAATAATACTTGGACACTTGTAGACTTGCCTATCGATCGAGAACCAATAACTTGCAAGTGGGTCTATAAGAAAATGGTTGATGAAAGGGGTAATGCTTTCTGTAAAGCGAGACTCGTCGCTCGCGGTTTCGACCAAGTTCCAGGAATAGACTATAGCGAAACGTATTCGCCAGTAGTGCGCTATACGACTTTACGCGTGTTGTTCGCCTATGCAGCTAGAAAAAGGTTTGGATATTCTTCATTTCGATGTGGAATCTGCATATCTTCACGGTGAGTTGGATGAAGAGATTTATTTAACTCAGCCGGAAGGCTATGAACAACAGGTTATTGAAGGAAAATTCTATCTATTAAACAAGGCACTTTACGGTTTAAAGCAAAGTGGCCGAGCATGGAATAAAAGGATAGATGGTGATTTAAAATTGATGAATATGACGCAGTCCAGGCAAGATCCATGCGTATATTTTTATATCGATGAAAATATCATTTTAATTACAGTTATTTATGTCGACGACATTCTTACGTTCACAAATAGTATACATTGCGTAAAAATTCTTTTTGATAATTTATCTAGGAAAAATCCCATAAAGAATTTAGGTGAAGCGAAGAGATTCTTAGGAGTAAATATAAGTCGCGATAAAGAAAACGGTTGGATAAGCTTAGATCAAAGCATTATGGAGAATCCCTTTTGCACAAGTTCGGCATGAGTGATTGTAATTCAGTGTCGACTCCAATCGAAACAACAGATTTTCCTGCACCCAGACAAAAGGATACGCGAAAGCCAGCAAACATACCTTATCAATCAGCGGTTGGTAGTCTCATGTATTTATTACAATGGACAAGGCCTGATCTTGCATACGCTATTGGTGCTGTTAGTAAATTTAATTCCAATTATACCGAAGAGCATTGGGAATTAGTCTAACGAATTTTTAGATACCTAAAGGGCACAGCATCATACAGACTGTATTATTTCAAATCAGGGAATCAGGATTTGTTTGGCTATAGCGATGCTAGCTATAATCAAAGTCTGCAAGATCCAAGACCAGTCGTGGCGTATGTTTTTATTATGCAAGGAGGCGCAGTCAGCTGGCGTTCCACAAGAAAAACTTTAACCAGTATTTCGTCGGAAGAAGCAGAATTTGTAGCAATGTCAGACGCAACCCAAGAAATTATTTGGTTGAGAGAATTGACCATTGAATTAAACATCATATCAAATAGTCCTATCCATTCAAAATCTGATTGTCGACCAGCGATTGATCATATCAAAAACGCGAATTATAGTTGTAAAACTGAACACATAAACGTAAGAATGTCTTTTGTCAGAGATCATGTACTTCAAAAAACTATCACATTAGATTTTGTCCCCACGAACGAAATGGTAGCTGATGTGATAACAAAAGCTGTAAGAATTAATAAATTAAATTTTTTCATCACCCATACAGGTTTATATAATACTTTTTTGTAATATATATATATTTGTTCTTGTAAGTGGAGTTCAATTTAGGGGCAAGTGTTGAAATATAAATTGAACGTCGATATTAGTTATTTATTGTAACGTGGCATTTTTGATGCCCGTTACAAGGGGCTCCTTGAAACCTGGGCGGAACCAAAAATTTAGGAATTTCCGAAATTGAGTCGCGAAGTTTTTGGAAAAGAGCGCCAGGACTAGAGTCACGCATCCGAAACTACGAGAGGGAACACTTTAGCGACCAGCGTAAGATATTTCAGTTTTTTTTGTTTTTTTATTTTTCGAGCTACAACGGCATCAGGCAAGAAGTCGACACCGAATTCGAGGAAAGTGCGAAGTGGCGGACTAGCGACAATTGCGAAGGAAGGATGTCGAGGCTGCGGAGGGGGAGCCGACGCAGATCCCCGCAATGCGGGAATCCAAGGTGGACGCGATTCCCGCTGGCGGCCGGCGCGCCGCAGCCTCTTCCCCTTCACCCCGCCAACAATTGACCAGCGAACTTGCGACGGACCGACTAGCGACGAGGGAGCACCACGCTCACCGCCAAGACGTCATGGAGCTGCGCGGAGGACGAGATTGCGAGCTAGCTTTAAGTTCTGCGCAGCGATGCTATCGAAGGTGCGCGTCGAGTTGCGCGATCGACGAAATCGATGACGGATCGATTATTGTGTATTCTTGGGGGTATGACGTCACGTGTGGGATGGCGTATCGAGATCCGTGTTGCGGCAGGTGGTAGGTTTTTGAAACCACTCTAGTTCTGGCGGTCGTGATTAGTAGTCACGTTTTGGGGGAGTTTCGCGAAGCAATGGAGTCGCCCAAAAATCGCGAAGGGAATGGAAAGGGGGTTGCAAGGATGTAGAAGGTAAGCGCTGCTTCTATCCCCGCGATTGAATTTCGAGCATAATTGCGAAAAGGCTTGCCGAGTAACGGATAGCCGTTTTGGATTTGCGTTGTAGAGATGTACTCGAAATTCTTTTGCCGATTCTTTTGCTTGATGACCGTAGCCTCAGTACGCGGGTTAGAGTAAAGTAAATTTTGAGTTTCTGAGAAAGTTGAGTAGAGTCACGGGTTTTAGTTGAATCTTTCTCGTTAGTGAAACCAAGTATAGCCGAATTTCGCCGTACCGGGTCGAGCCGCGTTATCGTTTTTTTTTTGTGTCACCTCTCGAGTAGGTCGGGAAGTACCGAATTGGAGTGCTCCAATTAGCGGGTAACGTTTTGGAGGATTTTGAAAAGAATTAAGTTCGGATGCGTTGCGATTGCGTATAGTTTAGGTTACGTTTAGTTGCGCCTGCATTGAGTTCCGTACCCGTTATTTAAGATAATGTAGTTTGAGTTGTGTTACTTTGAGCTTGTGTTTAGTTGAAGTTAAATGTAGTGGTGCTTGCGCTTAGTTAAGTTTACGTTTAGTTGAGATAGTGTTTAGTCGAGGTTAGGTGATATATAGTCGAAATTGCCGTTGCGTTGCGCAGCAGTTGAGACGAGAAGTTTGAGCATGGTGTTTTAGTTGCGAGACCAGACGGCGCACCGTCGAATAATTAGTTTTAGTTTCGTTTCGAGCAATAATCGCCATGGAGAACAAATGGCGAATTTGCAAATTGAGAACTGCGTATGAGGATTTTGTGATCGTCGAGGGACGTTTTAGTTAGGGAGCCGCGAGCTCATTAGAGTAAGAAATAGAGTAGGTTACGTGTAATTTTCTGTTCAGTTTTAGACTCGCGATGAGCGATTTTTGAATTATATTTTTTTTTGTTTTGTATCACCGCTATTGTGAAATATGAGATTTTATTTTACTTTTGTTAAATAGCATGTATATTTCGAGTGTCTCTCTCTCTCTCCAAAAATTACCCCTCCCCTCTCCGCGGTACTGAGCTATCGAGCATATGCCCGAGGAATAGCGTATTACTGATTTCGAGGCGTGTTAATCACGCCAGGCGCCCAACAAAAACTTTGCGATATTGTTTTAGATCCAGGGTACATCGTGGACGCCAAATTATTGTGCACGCGGTAAGTTCTCGGTCATTTTCTCCGAGTGACCGAGGAGCGGAAAAAATCCACGTCACAATATATATATTCTGTTTATGTCCATAGGTAAGAGTAGGTATAGTACGTATGTGTGTGTGTAGGCTGAGCAATAGCGTACCGGCAGGTAGATCGGCTGAGTGCGTATTGCAGGTTAGCTCTGAACCCAGCGTTTGCTGGACAGCCAACATTTGTATTCAAAGTAATATTAGTAAAGATCCGGGTCTTAGTCAAAAATAAACTGCAGTATAAACAAATATCCTGTGTACCTTTTTCATTTTACTTCCACAACCTATATCACTCAACGACGTCTATTTGAAAATGTCTAATGGACATAATAATTATAGTCGACTGAAAGATGTCTATTCCAGGATGACTTTTGTCAACTTGACGAGAAGCTGTCTAACAGACGTCTTTCAGAAGATAAGTCAGCTAGCGCCAACTGCAGCGTGTGGTTAACCAAAGATTGCAAGACGGCTGCTTGATAACGCGTTATACGAAGTGCGCGTGATTGATGTGCACGTGATTTCGTGAGCTGGAGAAAAAGTGAGGGAGATTATTACAAAACTAGTTAAGCATATGATTAAATAACTTTTGATCATTATTCAATATCCGATATGTGATTATCGAGTGCTACATATAATCAATTGATGCATCTAGGGTATGATCTATCAAATCCACATAACCTCTTCTCATTTCTATCATGTCGGTTGAAAAAAGTTTTCAGATATAATTACACGAAAAGAATTGAATATTGCCGACTAGGGAACAGATATCGGTATCACCTGAAATCTGAACGTGCAACATAATCTTATATTTTGTTTCGATCTCTACTGTGATATGTAATAATTAGATAGGTTAATTAAATTAGAGTTTATAAGGTGAGATGTTTTGATGTGATACATATTTAGATATAAGGTTGATTTTGAGTTCATATCTCAAATTTAATCTTTTAAATAATATTATAGAATGCGTCCAAGTTCTATGCTGGATAATACAATCTGTATCTGACTAATTTTGGTTAACGACATTTATTTCACATTTACCGAAAACACATAATCGCATAAAAGGCGACGAAACAACGTCTTTTAGCCATACCTATGTTACGTGGGGGTGAGGGTGTACTGAGCGGTGGTAGTTAATGATTAATTGAATAATCAAGCTCCCACGTAACGACAATGAATAATTATTAAAACTAAGAGAAGACCTACCTTTCGATAAGCCGGTAATTTGTAGGATCGTGTTGCTATAGTCCTGTACAGGTCTGTGAGGTTTGTTTGAATTGTTGAGGCAATTTTATAATAAAGAAAGTGGGAAGAAAGTCGTTCAAAATAAATGTTTAATATGATTCAACTGGTAAAAGATGAAGTATATTCTGTTTCTGTATATGAGCCGAAAATAACAATTTATAAAGTGTTCAAGTTCATACAAATCGTGTGTTATAATATTCTAAAGGATATTATTATTTGGTAATTTGGTACCAGGAACATCTACTCTGAACGATGGTTAACTAGTTGGTCGTGATTATTGGATTGTATCTCTCTTTTTAGATTATCTTGAATCAATTATATATATATATTATGGTTAAGTCTTATTCGTTAATTCTTGGAAACAATAAGTACGATTTAATTGGGGGTAGTGAAGCTAGCCACCAATTCTAGACTTGATTTTGAATGAAAATTACTGAAGTAGATTTTGATTATAAAGGTGAAACAAGAATTCGTTTAATTTCGAAGATTAACACTCGGATTGACTTAGCTTTAGGTGAATCGGTCGACGAGATTGAGAGCCGTCGGATCGTGTCGGTCTGCGTCGGTAGAATGCTGGACCAGGGGCCTCACCTCAAGTTTGGAAGAGTTGATCAATCGAACGGTGTTGAACGTCGGTCACTTAGTCTTTTAGATTTGGAATTATATTTAAGATTACCTGATTCGATTGAATCAGGGCCGAACTCAGTTTAATTATGGAAAATGGAACTGCATAAAAATGTCTATTCACAGAAAAGATGAGATTTAGTAAAGAACAGAAAAGATGGAAATGTAGAAGAAAGTGAGTCTCTTGCAGCTAATAGAATAACTGAATGCTCGAATTTAACGAATTAGCGCGAGACTTTAGGCCGGTCACAACTAAGATTTTCCGAACGCTACTATTGCTCGAGAGGGCTAATCCGGGTTTACGTCCACGCACTTCGCGACTTGACAGACGTAAGACATGGCTGCTTGGGCCAGAGGGTATTAATAGGGAAAGATCTGCAGTTGCAACAAGTTGCAACAGTAATTAGCCAATTAAGTGCGGGGGCGACCTCCCGGTGTCCAAATCTACACGGTCAGCGTTAGTTCGCGTCATTCGATGGTATTCCGACGATTCTCAATCTCGTCACTTATACGTACAAGATGTTAACAGAAGGTATCTTAAGATAATTCTCACGCATTCATCCACACATCTTAACAAAGAATCTATTTTAATTTGAGGGTTCCAAAGGTAGTGGTTTATCCTAATTATTGATGATAATTTTGACTTAAAAAGAGAGATATTCCCGGGCTGAGCGCCGCTGTTACTAGGTCAGTAATTTTATAACGCGATTCCTGGTGTCAGCAAATAAGATACAATGTCAGCGGATGCCGAGGACTGTACGTGACCCTATTAGAATATGAGATTATTATGAAATAATTAAAGAAATGAAATGAAATGGAATTTTGAAAAAGGTACGCCAAGGCAGTACGTCGGGGCGTAACATCCCTCCCCACTTAGAAACCATCAACGTCCCCGTTGATGAATAGTTAAAGGCCAGTAGGTATATGAAAATTGAGAGTCATCAAAATGATAATGTGTGTGTGTGTGTGTGTGTGTGTGTGTGTGTGTGTGTGTGTGTGTGTGTGTGTGTGTGTGTGTGTGTGTGACAATAATATTATATAGATATATAAACAAATTTCAGGTCGGCGGGAGAGTAGCTCTCTGTGATCAGTAAACTGGTCAGCCGGCCTTCACATTAAGGACAACTACATCTTAGGCTAACGTAAGGGAGTAATATCATGATTAGAGGTGGAATATCTTAGAACATTGTGACAATCGTTGCTACCGCAATTTAGGATGTAAGGTCGGCGGGAGAATAACTCTCTGTGATCAGTGAGACTGGTCAGCCGAGTTCTTCATAGCGAAAATGACTTATGCGAAACGTTGGTGGAACGGCTAGTATGTTCTGCGTTGGTTGACATTTGGCTTTGGCGCTGGTGCACATCAGGTGTACCGTGTCCTCTGATTGGTGAGCGAGGTCTGGATGCTCGGCTAGTTGGAGAGCCTTACGCCTTGGTAGTGGCCGGATTCCGTGCATTCAGATCTTTGTGGTGGGCCCAGTATTATGTGACCCACTGACAGTCGTAGTCGTATGTGTACCCTCGTAGCGGATACTCATTAATAGGTTGACAAACAGGAATCCTGGCAGTACTTTGAAGTGCTGCCTTGTTTTGGCATCTGGGTTCCTTCGGAGTAGTGCATTCTGGACTCAAACAGCTCGTCGACTGCATTCAGCCACTCGAACTCGCCTTTTCTCCTGTTAGGTTTTGTAAAAGTTTTCACCAAATTGCCATTTGCCTTAAATAATTGCCGAAGTTCCAATGGTCATTTTGTTTTTTTTTTTTTTTTTTTCATATACTGTAGCATTTTTAACGTTAATTTGGAATGAAAGGAATTTGAAAGAAAGGAAAGGTTTCAAGGTTAACATCACACTGAGTTGATCCATTCAGAAGCTTCTGAACGAACTCTAAGGGCAGATCAAGTTCATCGCTGAACTTCCCTCTTAGGTGTTAGACTTCAAACTTAGAGCTAGTTACAGTTGAATATCCCTCGTTGCGGTTGGTCACGCCCCATCCGTTAGCGTTAAGCTTAAAATTACTTAGAAATATCCCAGGATTGTTGGTAAATGATGTGATCATGTAGTCTTCCAAGTTCGTTTCCCTCAATATCCAAAATCCGATAATTAATAAGGTAAATTCCCCTAATGAATCCATGGTATTCTTCCTCCTTATTTCCTCGAAAATGAATGTTCATTACTCCCCATCTCTTATTTGTAGTCGCATTAATCAGTCTACAATGCGTTCCATCAGTAAGCCAATTCGAGTTTGTCTACGTGTTTAACGAATCTTTCACCGTTGTTACCTTCTAATACTACATTATTGTTTTCCAAGACTTTAACAATTCTATATGGACCTTGGTATCGCTTGCTAAATTTTCCTTTTCTAGCTTCTATTTGTACGCGTACCATGTCTCCTGCTTTGCCTTTGAACGGATGTACTGTCCGATCGTAATACATTTTCGACCTCGCCTTCGCCTGCACTAAGTTGGTCGCAGCCAAGGCCTGCATTTCGTTTAATCTGATCATTAGGTCTTCAAGATACGAGTTGTACGTTAAACGGTTTTCATCAGTATCAAACGAAGTTGGACAGCGCGCTATTCTTCCGAAAACTAGCTCATACGGTGTGAAGTTTGTAGCTTCATGAACTGCCGTATTGTATGAAAACATAGCAAATTGAACTAGTTCATCCCAATCGTCAAACTCATCAATATAATGTTTAATGTATTCTGTTAAAACAATATGACTACGTTCTAATGCGCCATTTGATTGTGGTCGATAACTGGAAGTGGTAATATGTTTGATTTTGAAAAGTTTAGCTAATTCTTGTAATAGTTTATTTACGAAACTTGTTCCTCGATCTGTTAGAATGGTTTTAGGCGATCCAAAATGCAAAATCAGATGTTTTACCATTGCGTGAGCCACAGTCTCAGCTCTTATATCGGGAATAGGCACAGCGATACAAAATTTTGTCAAATTATCCTGCATAGTTAAGATATGCTTGTTGCCACTAGGGGTCTGCGGAAGTGGACCTACTGTGTCTAGCGAAATTTTCTCAAACGGCTCAGATGGAGTGTCCGTTATTAGCATTGGCTCTCTAGTCTTTACGCGAACTAGCTTTTGTTCTTGACAGCTTTCGCATCTCCGAATGAAATTACTGATATCCTCTCTCATTCGTGGCCAATAAAATCTTTCGCGGATTCTTCGATATGTTTTGGTCACGCCTTTGTGTCCTCCCATCAGTCCACTATGCATTTCCGAAATTATGCCCAGTCGTATTTCTGATGGTGGTATCTCGGTTATACCTGAACAGATTGTAATGTCTATGTCTTCGTCTTCAAAAATATCTATTAATAAATTTGAGATATCTATTGACAGTTCGTCAGTCATATCCCCTAATTTTGAAATTCTGAATGTTTTTATTTTCAAATCTAATAAAGTCGTTTTCAAATTTCCCAAAGCTACCTTGACGTTATCCAATTCAATTTTGTCAAAATGTTTCCTTTTAACTACGAGGCTAAATATGCTATATTTTCCCATTTTTGTAATAATGACTTGGCCTAATTTTGGTTTTGCATCACGATGATCGTCTGCATTTATTAATTCCAAATCGTTTAATAGTCTGCTGACTGGTGTAGAAAATTCTGAATCTATTGATATGAAATGTACGTAATTGTTTTTTCTGTATGTCAAATTTTCACGACTGAATGAGATTCTATTCCCTGTATGGTAACCTATTTTTGGAAATTTTAATGGCGATACTGTTTCTAAATCTGGTGGTATACTTTCCGTGATTTCAATTCGCGTTGGTAAATCTCGGAATTCTAGTTGCGGCTGTAAACGCCTTGGCGTTTTGCTGACCTTGCTTTTTACTGAAATGTCCCCCGTCTCATTCAACTCAGGTATCATATTCAAAGGATACGGGGTTGAGAGTGCTATTGGTCTGGGTGCGACTATAGGTGTTGGTAATGCCGATTTCTGCAAAGGTCGACTAACTACTGACTCATTCAAATTAGTTTGATTGGTGTTAGTCTGTCCAGCCTCGCTATTGTTTCCTTGATTTCTATTAACTTTTTCTGAAAATTTTTCAATTTTATTATTTAGTTCATCGTCATCCGTCTCATCATTTTCGTCGAGTACCTCACGAATGGTTTCGTCTAATTCTTCACCCTCTGATATATGGCCTGGTAACCCTACTTCATCTGCATCCGAGTGACTGGAGTTGTCTAGAAGACTCCTCTCGTGCAAGGTCTTGTCAAAGAGTTCAAATGAATCTTGCAACTCCTTCGGATTCAGATTACTTCTTTCGCGCAAAGATTTATTAAAGAGGTCAAATGAGTTCCTCAATTCTTTAGGATCTATAGATAATTTAGCTTTACGACTCGCTTCTGTTTGCAAAAATACATCATCATCCGAATCGCTATCTCTATCACGCGGTGATTTTAATTTTACTGTTATATTTTCAGGCTCAGAATCAGATTCAACGTCGTCGTCGTCAATCTGAACGTCTGTTTGTTCAGGTTGTTGTGTTCCCTGGGATGTAGTAGGTTGTTCAAGACCTAAATTCGGTAATACACTTCTTTGCCTCCGGTAGGCCGGCGGTTCGGAAGATTCATCGTCGGATGAGTCCTCAGAAACAGCTTGCCTACTTCCTGCTGTTGTCCTAGCTCTCGATCGAGTTCTTGTTGAGATCGCGTTCTCATCAGGCTCTATGGTAGTCTTTGTTTTTGGACAGAATGTTTCGTCAGCTGATTTTTTCCTTGGGATCGAGTCTGATTTTGCTAATGGTCGCTTTATTTTTGGAGCAGGTAATTTTGAAATTTTCGAATCGATGGGTAATATCTTCCATTGGTTCGGTTTAGTCCTGACCTTCAAATTTGACCCAGGGTTCATAATAGTAAATATCGTCTGGAGTTTTTGATTCTCTATTAATTTTAAATTTGTACAAGCAAAAATTTTGATGCCAGTTCCTCCAAAAATGAATCGTAACATGGTTCTTACTTTGTTCCATGCTAGTTTATCTAGACCGCATCCCATTCTAGGTATTCTAACTGTTTTAACAGAGTCATCTTCTAAAATTTTCCGAAAATTGATCAGACTGAGGTACATGTCTTCGTATTCTGGTTTGTCCCAAAAGTTTAATTTTGTCATAATGTAGTAAATTTTCTGATCTGGCAGTTCTAATTTAGCTACTGAATGCATATCGGCTTGATTGCGAAGGTGTTCCGGTACCCCATACTTCTTTCTAAAATCGCTTGCTATACCGGAACTCATTTCAAGATCTACAGAAACGGTATGCGCATAATTGTCAAGTCTATCATAAACGCTTTCGTGTACTTCAATAATGTTTGGATTTTCAATATCAGCTGTTCTAATTATTTTCAAATAGTCTGAATATTTTGGAAATGAGTCTACAGATTTAATTATTAGGTTGTCACTATCGTTTCCACTATCAGATGACTCCGACGATTGGGTAATACCGTCGGTAACAGGGACTGGATTGCGCGACAATGCATCTGCGTTACTGTTCAATCGTCCAGCCTTGTGTTTGAATTCATACTCGTAATCTCGTAACTTGAGCCTCCATCGTATTAGTCGCTGCCCGGGATCTTTAATCGAGTCGATCCAGCGCAATGGCTCATGATCACTAACCAGTGTGAATTTTCGGCCATAAAGGTAAGGTCGAAAATGTAGTACGGCATATAGAGCTGCTAAACACTCTTTCTCAGTTGTAAAATAATTTTGTTCCGCTTTGCTCAGAGCACGCGACAGGTAGGCGACGGGCATGTCATAACCGTCCACTTCCTGGCTCAAAACGGCTCCGATTGCATAGTCGGATGCGTCGGTAGTTAACGTGAATTGTTTTTTGAAATTTGGGTACTGCAAGATAGGATATTGGCATAGATATTTCCTTAAAATTTTGAAACTTCTCTTTTGATCTTTTCCCCAAATAAATGGTGATTCCTTCTTTAATAAGTCTGTAAGAGGCCTAGCCTTTCCCGCAAAATCTTTTATAAAACGCCTGTAGTAACCGGCTAGTCCCAGAAATTGTCTAATGTTCTCAGGATTTTTAGGTTGTGGAAAATGTCGAACCGCGGTAATTTTCTCCGGGTCCGGTCTAACTCCTGATCTGCCAATAATATGGCCTAAATAAGCCACTTCTGTTTTTAGAAATTCACATTTATCTGGTTGTAACGTTAATCTAGCGTCTTTTAATTTGTTAAATAACCGGCGGATTTTCTTGCCGTGTTCTTCTAAATTCTTTGCATAAACTACGATGTCGTCTAAATAAACGAAAACTTCGACTCCTTGTAGTCCGCGTAATGTTCGATCCATTAATCTTTGAAATGTAGTGGGCGCGTTTTTAAGCCCTTCAGGCATTCTAAGATATTCGTAATGACCGTTTGGTGTTGTGAATGCGGTTTTTGCTCTATCTTGGGGGTCCATTTCAATTTGTTGGAAACCGCTGGCAAGATCGAAAGTTGAAAAATATCGCGCTTCACCGAGATGATCAAGAATGTCTGTAATGTTAGGTAATGGATACGCGTCCCCAATTGTCTTTTCATTCAATTTCCGAAAATCAATTACCATGCGCCATCGTTTTCTACCCGCAGAATCTGGTTTTTTGGGTACAATCCACACGGGTGAATTATACGGTGAATTTGAAGGAACTATTATTCCGTTGTCAATTTTAATTTTGATTTGGTTTTCAATCTCGGTTTTGTGAATTGGAGGGAACCGGTATTGTCGCGTATTAATCGGTATATCATCCTCGGTTGGTATACGATGCTGAATTCCGGGTGTAGATTTTAATTTATCTCCAGGTAAATGGAATAATTCCGGATATTCCTCAATGATATCTAATACGTGATCGCGTTCCTCTATATTTAAATGATCTAGATGCAATTTTGATTGAATTTCTGTAAATCGATCAGTCACTACAGGTTCTAAATTTAAGTCTTCTGAACTTGAATCGTGATATTCATGCTCCTCCGGAAAGTTGTGATATTCAAAAGGTATCACTTCCTGTGGTGGAATCTCTATTTCAATATCTCTATCCAAGGTATTAATTGCAAGAACATGGCATACGCCATCTTGTACCGAGACTGCAGCTTCACCAATGTATACGCCGTCTATGGTTTCTACGCGTGGCAAATATGCTTCTTTTGTGCCACAACTGATTACGTCAATGCCAATGGCTTGCTTTGTGCGCGCACGAATTTTAAACAAACGTTTTTGCGGTTTTGTTTCGGTATCGGAATGTTCTTCGTATCCGATAAATCGTATCGGTCTAATCGGGTCAGTTTTCGTTACCAAGGTGTTATGTGTAAAAGAGATCTCAGCCTTACGCTCGCGCAAATAATCTTTACCTAATATACCGTCGCAATTTAGCAAAAAGGTTGACCGTACGACGTGAAATTTACTTGGTTCGTTTTGTAAAGTTAAATTTGTTATTCCCAAAGTTTTAACTTTGTTGGTTGTTATTCCCGTTATCATAGAAATTTCGTCTACACTGATTAAAACGTCAGGATGTAAAACATTAGCTTTAATTAGACTGATATCTGCGCCGGTGTCTATTAGAAAAATTGCTGAGTGTTCTTTTAATTCAGGAGCTGTCATCCTGATCAGTGGCGATTCTCGATCTGGTCCGCGCGTATCAATGCACCGGCCGGCGGTTCCGCGAAACGGACCGTCGGTTGACGCTTGGGCGTCGCGTACCTCGCCGTTGCGTCCGGACGACGAGTCGCGTTCAAGTTTAAAGATTCAACTGTTTCGGACGTTCTACGCGGAGATGGTGATCGTGTTCTGACGTTCGAATTATCAAACCTCGCTTGATTAAAACCGGACTGCTGATTCGGGTCGTATGAACGGGTGTTTGAATTTGGCGAATTCGATCTGCCCGTATTTAAATTTGCTCCCGGCGATCCCGATCTCTGTGGAATCGATGCAGGGTTTATTGTGGGCGGATATCCATAAGGTGGTAAATACGGATATGTCATCGGCGGATAATAATACGGGTATTGTGGAAAATAAGGCGGATATTGATAACCACGCGGTTGCTGGTGCTCAAACTGTGAGTGAGCGGGCATCTCGTATGGGTAATAACCCCTCGGCTCGGGTGATCGTCGATCGGCGACGTTTGCCGTCGGGTGTCTGTACATCGCTGCGTTCGGTGACGGGCTTCTCGCGCGTGTCTCCGCTCCGTCTGAGATGCCATAATTCGAATACAATCGCGGCGCGTTATTTTGATTATAGATCATTGGAGAGTTCGGTCGCGGAATTTGTACTCTCTGCGTTTCTCCGGAAGATATTATTCCCCGACGCATACGATTTTCTGTTTTTCGCGCTAACTTAAACGCTTCTTCCAATGTCTTTACACGTCCTTCAACATATCTTTCGATAGCTTCAGGTAGTCCTCGAATATAAGCATCCAACGCGTTCACTTGTAGTACTTTCATTACCGCGTCGACCTCAGTTTTTCCGTACTCGTCTTCTAAAGCTACGCGAGCTGCACTGACCAAGATTTTTAATCGATCGTAGAAATCGCTCACGTTTTCATCACGTTTCATCCGTATATTCGCGATCTCTTGTTGATAATACGGATAAGTCTTTTCAGCTGCAAATCGACTTTTCAGATGTTTTATTAATTCATTGACTGTATTGAAAGTTTCGCCATATGTACTGTCGCGAGCTGCTCCTTGCAATTTTCCTAGAACGCATTTTACATATGCGCCTTCCGAATTCGGCGGAACATACACTGAACCGTTTTGCACGTCTTGTAAGAAATCTTTCAAACGAATGTTTTTCCCGTCAAAATATGGAATATTAAGCGTACTGTGTTGTAGCGCGAAGCACTCCACCATTGATGCCATCATCGCATTACTCGCGTCTAGGGCGGATACATTGGTTCGGTCCGCGCTCTGGTTTCCCGTTTCGTTAGGCATTTCAAAATCGAGAAAGGTTGTTTATGCACACGAAATAATTCAGGCCAATTTCAGACAAATATTGGGAACACAGTTAATACACAAATGACCAGTGGAAAATTCGGCAATATACGATATCAGGATATTATAATATATACATACAAATAATAATTCGCAGAGTTTCATGCACAATTGGTCGTTAATTATATAATTATTATCTAGAAAGAAAGATACCTTATTTTTCATACGTTGACCAGTTTTTCAATTTTAACACAAAATTTAAAAATTTAAATTTTTTTTTTTTTTTTTTTTTTTCAAACAAATCTCACTTTTAGCAACAACAATCCCACCGCTGCCACCAATTCTTGTGTTACGTGGGGGTGAGGGTGTACTGAGCGGTGGTAGTTAATGATTAATTGAATAATCAAGCTCCCACGTAACGACAATGAATAATTATTAAAACTAAGAGAAGACCTACCTTTCGATAAGCCGGTAATTTGTAGGATCGTGTTGCTATAGTCCTGTACAGGTCTGTGAGGTTTGTTTGAATTGTTGAGGCAATTTTATAATAAAGAAAGTGGGAAGAAAGTCGTTCAAAATAAATGTTTAATATGATTCAACTGGTAAAAGATGAAGTATATTCTGTTTCTGTATATGAGCCGAAAATAACAATTTATAAAGTGTTCAAGTTCATACAAATCGTGTGTTATAATATTCTAAAGGATATTATTATTTGGTAATTTGGTACCAGGAACATCTACTCTGAACGATGGTTAACTAGTTGGTCGTGATTATTGGATTGTATCTCTCTTTTTAGATTATCTTGAATCAATTATATATATATATTATGGTTAAGTCTTATTCGTTAATTCTTGGAAACAATAAGTACGATTTAATTGGGGGTAGTGAAGCTAGCCACCAATTCTAGACTTGATTTTGAATGAAAATTACTGAAGTAGATTTTGATTATAAAGGTGAAACAAGAATTCGTTTAATTTCGAAGATTAACACTCGGATTGACTTAGCTTTAGGTGAATCGGTCGACGAGATTGAGAGCCGTCGGATCGTGTCGGTCTGCGTCGGTAGAATGCTGGACCAGGGGCCTCACCTCAAGTTTGGAAGAGTTGATCAATCGAACGGTGTTGAACGTCGGTCACTTAGTCTTTTAGATTTGGAATTATATTTAAGATTACCTGATTCGATTGAATCAGGGCCGAACTCAGTTTAATTATGGAAAATGGAACTGCATAAAAATGTCTATTCACAGAAAAGATGAGATTTAGTAAAGAACAGAAAAGATGGAAATGTAGAAGAAAGTGAGTCTCTTGCAGCTAATAGAATAACTGAATGCTCGAATTTAACGAATTAGCGCGAGACTTTAGGCCGGTCACAACTAAGATTTTCCGAACGCTACTATTGCTCGAGAGGGCTAATCCGGGTTTACGTCCACGCACTTCGCGACTTGACAGACGTAAGACATGGCTGCTTGGGCCAGAGGGTATTAATAGGGAAAGATCTGCAGTTGCAACAAGTTGCAACAGTAATTAGCCAATTAAGTGCGGGGGCGACCTCCCGGTGTCCAAATCTACACGGTCAGCGTTAGTTCGCGTCATTCGATGGTATTCCGACGATTCTCAATCTCGTCACTTATACGTACAAGATGTTAACAGAAGGTATCTTAAGATAATTCTCACGCATTCATCCACACATCTTAACAAAGAATCTATTTTAATTTGAGGGTTCCAAAGGTAGTGGTTTATCCTAATTATTGATGATAATTTTGACTTAAAAAGAGAGATATTCCCGGGCTGAGCGCCGCTGTTACTAGGTCAGTAATTTTATAACGCGATTCCTGGTGTCAGCAAATAAGATACAATGTCAGCGGATGCCGAGGACTGTACGTGACCCTATTAGAATATGAGATTGTTATGAAATAATTAAAGAAATGAAATGAAATGGAATTTTGAAAAAGGTACGCCAAGGCAGTACGTCGGGGCGTAACACCTAAAAAACATTTTATAGATTTGGCTACAAGATGTCTTCTAGGCATGGCTAAAAGACGTTAAAAAGTGGGTCATAAGACATCTCTTCATCATCTTCTAGGTGACTCAACGCTTTCGCTAAAAGACGACTTGTCGAGAAATTTGTTATCTTTCAGACATCTTTCAGACAACTTTGAGCTGTCTGGGTAATGTCAAGTAATGAATCACATAAGTTTCATTCAAAATTTCATAATATATGAGCTATCGTATCTCAGAAAAAAGAACAACAAACATACGTAGAAAGTTGTTTTTATGACTTACAATAGTACACAGATAATAAATTGAAGAATGTTGGAAACCGATGTATTATACTTATGTGTATTGAATCGAATGATGTTTTCCGAGCCGACATTCTCTTCCAATTTGAAAATCCAGACAGTGCCATGACACTGGCCTGGGACCAAACAGTCCATTGAGTTGTTATACAATGATGTGTATTTTTTTCCCTACAAAATCTTATGATTTGATCGTACACGTTATCCCCTTGATTATTAGAAATTTGAAAACCGTTTTCAGTAGAAATAATTTCGACAATCGTGATGATACTGCACAGATTAGAGTATTAGGTTTCGATTCTGCTCCCGACTATGGCGCTGCTGTCGTTGAACGGGCGAATAATGATCAAATAAGTATAATCTATCCGGATCGTGAACGTCCGTGAAGATTCGGCAACGCTTTTGGGCTCAACAGGCCGTTGACGGCGGGCTTCGGTAGTGAGCAAGGTGCGATGGAGGGGGGGGCGCTGTACGCGATTGCCTCACGTGCTCTCAGTGTAGTTCCGTCTGTGAAGTGTATCACATCGTTGGAGCGTCTCTGTAAAGCAATTTCTGCCAACCTTTTCTCCGTAAATACGTGGCTTCATCATAATTATTATTATTCTTATCACGCTCTTTCCATTCAGGATAATTATGGAAATATAACTTGCTGTTGCATTGCTTTATCTTGAATGTTTATTCTCTCGAATAAAAAAGACGCATAGTATAGAGACGTAGAGAATAAGCATTTCTATCAAACTTTCAAGAAGGGACATTTGCTTTCTCTTGTTCACGGGAATTCGTTAGTTTCTACAGTAATGCGTTGAATAGACGCGTATTAAACGGTACCTCGTGGAAAAAATGATTCATTTCACGTCTATTCAACGGCCTTGATGTCGATTCCGTGATATATTAACATGGACGATGAATTTTTTTGGAATAACAAGAAACAAATAGTATGTTTTCCGAAATGATTAGAATTACAGTTGGTTGAAAACCATGTTTGGAACAGATTTATTTTCTTTTTTTTCTAGCGTGTACGTAGTGCCTGGCGCGTTCGAAATACTCGACCGTTATTTGCAAAATTATTGTTGAGAAAAACAATCGGTGAATAAAAAATACATTGTCTCAATGCTGAAAATAGGCATTTCTATCGAAGTTTCAAGAAGAGACATTTTCTTTGTCTTGTTCGCGGGAATTCGTTAGTTTGTACAGTAATGCGTCGATAGTCGCGTATTAAACGATACCTCGTGGAAAAAATGATTTATTTCACGTCTATTCAACGGCCTTGATGTCGATTCCGCGATATATTAACATGGACGATGAATTTTTTTGGAATAATAGGAAACAAATAGTATGTTTTCCGAAATGATTAGAATTACAGTTGGTTGAAAACCATGTTTGGAACAGATTTTTTTTCTTTTTTTTTCTAGCGTGTACGTAGTGCCTAGCGCGTTCGAAATACTCGACCGTTATTTGCAAAATTATTGTTGAGAAAAACAATCGGTGAATAAAAAATACATTGTCTCAATACTGAAAATAGGCATTTCTATCGAAGTTTCAAGAAGAGACATTTTCTTTGTCTTGTTCGCGGGAATTCGTTAGTTTGTATAGTAATGCGTCGATAGACGCGTATTAAACGGTACCTTATGGAAAAAATGGTTTATTTCACGTCTATTCAACGGCCTTGATGTCGATTCCGCGATATATTAACATGGACGATGAATTTTTTTGGAATAACAGGAAACAAACAGTATGTTTTCCGAAATGATTAGAATTATAGTTGGTTGAAAACTATGTTTGGAACAGATTTTTTTTCTTTTTTTTCTAGCGTGTACGTAGTGCCTGGCGCGTTCGAAATACTCGACCCTTATTTGCAAAATTATTGTTGAAAAAAACAGTCGGTGAATAAAAAATACATTGTCTCAATGCTGAAAATAGGCATTTCTATCGAAGTTTTAAGAAGAGACATTTTGTTATCTCGTTCGCGGGAATTCGTTCGCTCGTACAGTAATGCGTCGAATAGACGCGTATTATACGGTACCTCGTGGGAAAATTGGTTTATTTCACGTCTATTCAACGACCTGCATTATACTGGTTAGGATACAAATTTCTTAATACTCATTTTTTTAATCATCATTAATAAACTTGTGCTTTTTATTTAATATTCTATTTGACCCCCATTTCAGGCAATATATATTTTATTTCAGGCAAGAGCGCATATGCTAACACCTCTCAAGTAATTCAACATTCTTGAATAATCGATTTCCTCACTAAGGTATTGCCTTATTCCTTCCATTCAATACTAAAGTTGTAAATGAAACTTAAAATTGCTGAATATGCCTCTGGAACAAAAATTACTGAGCAAACGACATTTACGTCGAAAACAGGCAGCGGCATTGAATCAAATTAATTTTCTTGTACCTCACAACAGCGAAGAAAGTAATAATCTTCACTGTGAACAAGACAATTCTGAATATATCCATTCTAACAAAGCACAAGCATGTAGTGAAGCCAATTTGAATTGTAATACACCGTGTACGTCGCTCTTTTTGCCATCAGAGGATGAAAATTTCACCACATTAAATCCCGAAGATCTATTACATAAATTTGATAGTTACAGCCATGATAATGTAGACAATCTAGACAGTCATTGTTACCCTGATTATCGTCAAGCCCATTCTGCTAATGTGGGGAGTTTCCTGGGTGCAGATAATTCTAAATCTACCAATTTTATCATAACACAAGCATGTTCTGCAACCAATTCAAAGTGTGATTTACAACATACCTCCCTCGTTTCAATAGTAGAACAAGAACCGGCCTCCGCCTCAGACTACGAAGTTCCATCTAGTGAAAATAACAGTGATGTTGAAAATAACATAAATCATTTAGAAAATTGGGTTCAGCCTGATTTTCCTAAAAGACAGCCTTTTAATATTACCAGTTTCCTTAATTCAGATTTGGGCCTCCATGATTCAGATAATAAAGGGACTCAAATTGCTCAGAGCGATCAGTCTACGAACGATGATAATGAACAGGTTAGGTTTGAACAAAAATTCCAAGAAGATCTGCGAAATTGGCTTGTGATTGCAACATTACTCATACGGCACTTGATAGAATTTTAGCTCTCATCCGTCCAAAATATCCATTTTTACCCAAAAATTCTAAATCTCTCCTGAAAACTAAACGCCAAATTAATGCATCCGATTTGAGAAATGGGCAAATGTGTTATATAGGCATTGAAGAAGGATTGAAAGGTAAATTAATCGGTGGCCTGAATAATTCTGCTAAGTACACAAATACCATAACAATTGATATCAATATTGACGGATTACCATTAAATAAAAGTTGTTTCGTAAACCTATGGCCTATATTATGTAGAAGTCATTCATTGAAAGATAGTTCGCCGTTTATGGTCACGGTGTTTTGTGGAAAAGGCAAACCCGAGTCATTAGATAGCTATTTGCTTGAATTTATCAAAGAAATGAATTTCCTGCTACAAAATGGCATCGAACATAATAATCGAAGGTTACGTATAGAAATTGGTTGCATTTGCGTGATGCCCCTGCTAGGGCAATGCTCAAGATGATCAAAGGTCATACTAGCACGTTCGGTTGTGAAAAGTGTTGCATCGCAGCAGTTTCATTGCAAAGAAAACTGCATTATCTAGTCGATCAAACTAATCACCGTAAAAGATGTGATGAAGACTATTTTAAAGAAGATCCAGATACGGCGCACATCAAAGGTACATCGCCATTGCTTCATTTATTTGTTGGACTTGTCACGCAATTTCCCCTAGATCCAATGCACTTGATTTACTTGGGGGTGCTCAAGAGATTATTAATTAATTACTGGATCGAAGGACCAAGGCCTTGTAAGTTTTCAAAACAAATGTTGAAAATTATCTCTTCTGAAATTGAAAGACTGCAAGCTTATGTGACAGCAGAGTTTAATCGTAAGCCTCGAAACCTTGATGAAGTAAAACGGTGGAAGGCAACCGAGTTCAGATTCTTCTTGGTTTACTTAGGCCCGATCATCTTCCGCAATGTCCTAGATTCTAAGAGATATAATCACTTCTTGTTATTGCATACAGCTGTTTACATTTTGTCTAATGAGACTCTCATTTTGCGTTACCTTGATGTCGCGAGACTAGCAATTGAGAAATTTGTACGAAAGTCTGCTAATATTTACGGTCCTGAGTTAGTCGTATACAACGTACACTCTCTTCTTCGTCTCTGCGATGATGTTGAGCGGTATGGTAAATTGCAAGATTTCAGTTGCTTTCCATTTGAAAATTATTTGGGAAGAATAAAGAGAAAGATACGCGCAAAGAAGCTTCCATTGCAACAGGTTGTTAAGCGTATGTCAGAATATGCTAAAGCCAATAAAAAAAAAACACACAGTCCTGGGCGAAGGAAGAGATTCCGAAGGGTATTAGGTCACAGGGCGAGAATGCTTTCCAATGTGAGACACTAACCACAAAAAGGTTTAAACTGTCAATACAAGACCCCGATAACGTAGTAGAACTGAATAGTAAATTTTATGTATTAAAATCTATCATCTGTATAGATGGTGTGTACAAATGTGTTGGAATTTCATTTCGATACCTAAGAAATTTGTATCGAAAACCCATTGAATCTTCCAAGCTCGGTATATATTTTGCTAAAAGCTATGCTGAAACGATTACCTTTCCTGTCGATGAAATCTTATTCAAATGCTTACGATTCCCTGTGAAAGATGGGTTTGGGATTTTTACCCATACTGCATCAAAACGAATAATAAAACATGTAGTTTGCTTTATTAGGCTAATAACCTAAATTACCCGTATAGAAAAATAAACAGGTACTTTTTTTTCTTGAACTACAGCTCCAATAGAAGCAATAGTTTGATGCTTTACCTGAAATCTACTTCTCGCGTCAGCTATTCACGTGTACATAACTATATATAATTACTTTTTCGATTTGTAGCTGTTCGCTATTTGTTGTTAGCTATTCGACCGAGCCGCGTGGAAGGAGTAGATCGCTGTAGTTTCAAAAATGAGTTATTTGATTTATTGTTGTACATACATCTTATTTATTTACAGTTTTTTTTTGATATACATATATACAAGGTAGTTATTTCAATGGTTGCCACCCGAGGGAAGGGGTGGTCGTAGTCCTGTTGCACCGCGGTGGAGGCTGCAGCGATGAAGTGCATCGATGAATTGGTGCGGTCCTTGGTGGCGGCGTATATCGGCTTTCCGGAGAGCTAGGCTGTGTTGGAGGGCGTCGATTCTCCGGTACAGTCGCTCGTTGTGGAGACTCCCACTCGCTGTCAGACGGTGTCGTCTGAGTGGCCGTTGATACGTAGGTGGGTTGAGGCTCTGGAAACGGAGTGACCGCTGACGGAATGCTGCGGTAGTAACTTGGTGACGTTACTCTCGCTCTTCTTACGTCCCACAGCGATAGCAGGATCGCTGGTGGCCTAGTCAGAGGCCTTGATGGGAGGTCCACACGGTGAAGCACCCACGGGGCTGGTGGGTTGTGTGAACTTGTCTTTTTGGTTGGGCTGGCTGTTGCCAGTTGGATAGAGTCCGTCATGCAGTTGTCAAAGTCTGCTGTGGTCGTAGCGTAGCGTGGCGTTGTGTGGCGTAGCGTGGTGTAGCGTAGCGTAGCGTAGCGTAGCGTAGCGTAGCGTAGCGTAGCGTAGCAGTGCAGTTAGTTCGTCTGGTCAGTTTCGGCGAGACCGAAGTGTCCTGCCGATCGGTGAGATCGGTGGTCTCTTATCGCAGCCTCGGTTGGGCTTCAGCAGCGGGAAACCACGTTGGCTGATTGCGCGACGCGCTTGGCTGCGTGGGTGGCGTGAGCGGCGCGCGTGACGTAATACTTTCTTCTGTATCGCGCGACTAGAAAGCGTGAAACGCTTGTTGCGGTGCGTGAGTTGTAAGGCGCGCGGCCGACTAGTTGACTTCACAAGGTTGTTGTGAACAGTAGCAATCATGTTTCTCTAATATTTTTAAAAATTTTGCTTTCTGTCTTTTTTTTGTGTTGGTGAAATTATTCGTACATTTTTATGGCACATGACAATTCTACAGTTTCTGCATTAAAAAACCAAAATTTGGGCGATAATTGAGTTCTTGAGAGGTGACAACAGTAAAGAGTGTGCTCTGGTCCCTGTATTGTGGTTGACGGACAACAATACTTAGTGCTATTGGCCTCGGACAAAAACTGAGGAAAAGTTCACAAACCTAGTCCGAACGAATGCAGTTCTTGAACAATCCTGGCCCGTCTATGCCGTACATCGTGTGCTTGATACTAAAGGTATGTAATTTGACTGTTTTCTCAATTCTTCTTAGAGTTTTATTACAGAATTAGGGCGACTGGGCACTACCTAAAGGTGTTGCGGGTGGTGACAAGGAATTTAACCGACGCATGTACCATTCTTATGCAATTATGTGTGATAAACTGTATGAGGTGGCAAAAATTCCCTGTTTTCACTTAGAATTGCTTTGGTTAACAGACGCAATTCGATTTTTTGTTTCTTCCACCAGCGTCACTCTAATAGACTAATATCACACGGTCGAATTGAAGTATCTGAGGTATTCAATGCCAACTGAGAGGTCATTTTCCCTGACCCCCGCCAACTTGCTTCATTATTTTTTATATGATTCTACAACCTAAATAAAGCCCTCACCATTTTTTGAGATTTTTCGTCCTAACCATTCTTTTTTAAAAAACGTTACAAACCCTTTTGTGGTCCTAAAAAAACGCCATTTTTTTTTGCAAAAATTCACATAATTTCTGGGTCCCAAAACAAACGTTTTGAGCCATAGTTCAGAGTGGAGAATTGATTTTTTGTATTTTTTAAATATTTTTTGAGAGGAATAATTTTGCTTATTTTGTATGTATACAAAACATATGTTATAAACATATGTAAAAAAATGGTTTTTTTTTGGACCATAAAAGGGTTTGTAACATTTTTTAAAAAAGAATGGTTGGGACAAAAAATCTGAAAAAAATGCTGAGTGCTTTATTTAGGTTGTGAAATCATATAAAAAATAATGAAGCAAATTGGCGGGGATCAGGGAAACCGACCTCTCAGTTGGCATGGAATACCTCTTATGTATCAATTATAATATAAATCGGCTAGACGTTGGACTAAAGTATTATTCGATATTGAGTATTTGTAATTAATACGAAAAACCGATTAAAAATTGAAAATGAAATTATATTTGTGATTGAAGCATTATGGAAGACTATTTGCTGTAACTGTCGTTATTCAATCTAAATCTAATCTATTACTGGTTGAGAGTTTCACTTGCAGAAATTTCAAGCCATAAATGTTGATTTCAAATATATGCGTAAATGCTTAATTTTTTTTCATTGTCTTTCTGTTTAATGATAACATTTTCGTTATAGTTGACTACGATGTAGCAGCAGAGTACATGACTAATGTAATAGACAACGGAACTTCTGAAGACGGTATTAACATTCAGCCGATAACACAGAAAAAAGTGTCATCTGAAAACCTATCACCAGACGACGATACAGTTGAAGAAAGTGAGCCTTCAAAAAAGAAAAGAAAAAAGCACCACAAACACCGTAAGCATCATACAAAAAGTAAACGCTGAAAACGTATCAGTTTATCCAGTGATGCATCGAACAGCAAACCCAGTAGTAACTCTACTGCAAGTAGCTCTCAAGGATTCGTCTCGGATCAGGAAAACCTAATTCAAAATATCCCATTATTCAAAAGAAGTTTAACAGGCATGGGGCAGGATAATTCAATCATTACGAAGCAGCGTAATACTACCAATCTAGCCGACAATAGTGCACATGCTGGATTGTTAGGTTTGGCTCTGTCATTTTCCAGCACAATTGTGCGCTCAACACCAGAAAGAAACCTTGGATATTCAAATGAGGCAAGTGAGACGCCGCGGTCTTACAAATCATCAGTACCGCCTTCTTGTCACTCAAGTCCGCATGTAAGAACACCACAAAGAATTCTTAGTCATCAAGATGTCACAAGTGGACCCTTGCAGTTGAACGGTGCAATTTCGGATCCTGTTGTTACACAAATGCTGCGAAAAATCTTTGAATACTTGCAGTATTTGCAACAGCAGATGGAGCAGACTCAGGTCGCTCTAGCCACAATGGCAAGAGCTAATCAGGCCCAAATAGCCCAAGTACAAGGTGCTCTGCGGCCAGAATGTTTCCCTGAATGGCCCATTTCTTCACTGGATGTCTTCGATGCGTTCAATGAGATGATACAGATTGAAGAGCACCGTAGTTACCTTGTAAGTGACTTGTATAATCTACTCACAATTCATTCTGGAATTCGCATACAACTATGTAGTTTAAAAAATATGTCTGGTTCAGAATATCTTCTTGAATTTCTTGATAATGTTATGTTGATTATGTCCGTATTTTGTATTCCATTTGCTCGATCAGTCAGGGAAACATTTTTTTGTTTCTAACTAAATATTGTATAATACACAAAAAATGAACATAAAATCAACACAATATTAATAGAAGTTGGTATATTCGGAGGAAAATAGTAGTGAATAGGTGGATAGCATTTCTTTGGAGTTGGATCGACAGCAATTATTGTGTAAAAACTTATGAACCCTGTGACACGAGTTGTAACCCATACATTTAGGCCCGACACATTTGGTGTAGATCTTACTTCGAAAAAGATTTGTCTGTATATTCACGAAAAAAAAATTTAAACCTGGTATACAATTATATCTGAACAAAAATATAATTTGATTTTTTGATTCATTTACTTTCTGTAGGTCCGAAGGCTTTCGACGGTAGGTGGCCCATCACAGCGACAAGTTGTCATGAATATGATGAAACTTTTGATGACGAATACTTTGGCTATGGAGTACAACTGGGCGGGAAGAGAAAAGAGATCATTCAAAAAAACTAAATTAAGGTATATTATCATTGGTGAGTAAAAAGTCTACGTTTCACGTTTTCTTCATATTGCCCGTAACTAATAAACGGCCAAACATCGATTCTTCTCCTTCAAACCTAGTGAACCTTCCGTACCTATACAATGAAGCGGATGATAAATATATATTTTGTTATAAGAGAATCTGTGTTTGGTTTGAAATGGATTGAAGGACGTATTTTTGTCAAAGTTTGTTATATTTATAACGAGAAATCGGTTGGCCAAAAATGTTTGAATATTAACTGATGCTCCTTCGATCTAAAGCTACAACATCTGAAACTATGAAAAAAAATTATGAAAAAATGTTGAATTAAATCGTGAACAGTAGTGTTTGAAATGGAGAATGTAAGGCAAGTAAGCCGAAAGCGCAGCTATTTCCAGCTGTATGTCGAATTCCAATGAAATAAGCACCGTTTAAAACGTATTGACTCGATTTATTATTATGAACTATTTACATTTAGCACGACTTTTACTTCATGAGAGGTTATGCCCTAGAATTGCATAGTGTCCTTGCGAAGCAGTAATAAGGAGAAAATCAATTCAATTCGAATAGAATTTTGATTTTTATCCTCATTCAAATGTTATCTTACAACTCATGTTCAGTAAACGTTGATACAAGTATTTATGATTATTTTAAATAATAGCATGACTATTTTGACATCGAAAAAGAATAACCTTTAATCTTCGATGGTGTAGACTCAGCGGTTCCACAATACGTCTTGTATAGAGCTTAGAGATAGAAGATTGAAAAAATAAGACATTCACACACATATAATAGGTAAATGGTGAATTCAGCTTTCCAATAGTATAAACTCCTCACGATCGGAATCCTGCACCTAATCAGTTTATTACAATTAAATTTCGTAAGCTGCTGCTGCTGCTTTCTTTTTGCACGATGTGGTGGAAACACGTATATAATATTTTGCTTGTTCTAATGCTTTATAACTGCATTAGATTCTTTTCACTCATTTGTCATTCTTAATCTCCTTTGTTCACTCTTCAACAAATAATTCAAGGATAACTGAATAAGCCTTTTCGTGCACTTTGGCATAATTAACTCTGGACTTGTGATTGTGAGTGGTTCTGTTGCGTTGAGTAGAAATGATGTCTATTAGTGCACATAATTGAGCCACCAGATAATGAACAATTTTTTTTTCACATCTTGTTTCAGAGGCTGCAAAATTGGCGTGTAAAGATAATCCAGTCGAATCTTCAGATTTAATTATAGAAAATGCGATAAAGGACTGGTTGAAGCTAGCCACAAGTAGGTATACATATTCAATTGCGGGAAAAAAATCCGGAAATGGACCCACGCAGCATCCGCCTTCACCGCCCCTACCACTGCCGCCGAATTCACCCAACAATCGCAGGGTATAGCAACAAAACGTTAAAAGATAGTCCGCTATATCGTTTCATTGTAGTTCTTCTTCTTGCGTGCCATTTTAAAACTATTTTAGTTGTTGGGATCATTTTTTTCTTCTTTTAATTTTGGCTACATGCACTCTGTTCGTACCCATATTTTTTGAGTTCAGACGAGTTATTCGTAGTACCTCACTTATTCGTACTACTAACAATTTTTCACATTTAATTTCTTCTTTGAAAGTATAAGTCCGATTCACTTCTTGCATCCTATTATTTTATATTAAATTTGAGTTTTTCTTTTAACCACACCGAAACAAGTACACAATTTTTAAAAGTGTATCTAATTTATCTACCTTATTGCTCTCAAACGATTTTGCACTTGCATCAGTCGTAATACCTATTTGCCAAGAAAGTTTTACCATGCTACTTTATTTTGACAAACAGTTCTATTTTTATTTTGGATAAATCTTTACTTCGGTGTTGGTGATCTATATAATCAAAATATAGCTGGCGCTCATACGCGTTCTACTTTTTTTTCAATTTTTTAAATCATTTCATGAATCGTTTTAGTGTTACATTATCATATCCGTACATGTGATACCCTATTAAAATGTATATTGTATGTAAATGTATGTGCTATGGTATGTACATTACATATTTGATATTTTTTCGAACCTTCGAGATATATGATGTTTGTTTACAAATTACCTAGCCTTGTGATTGGCGATAACACATGTAACTCGTTGATCCAATGCGTTCTATATGTAATAAAAATGTAAATGGCGTAAAATGAATATGATATATCAATAGTTAACTACTTGTGTTTGTTGTTTTTTTTTTTGGTTTTTTTTTCTACTTTTGGAAATTTTTTTCTAAAATGGTCAAGTACTACATTATCATAACCGTAGATGCTATCACTATCGAAAATATAAAATGTACCGTTTTTTGTTTTAAGCTTTATATAATATATTAGGGTTTTGCAACAACTCACTCAGCTTTATGATTCGCAAAATCGTAAGTCGGTGATCCAACGCGTTCTATGAAATACTAATCTAATCGGTGCAAACATGAATGTGATATATGAATAGTCAACTTCTTGTGTTATATTATTTTTGTTACTTTTGAAAATCTTTTTCTCAAATGTTTAAGTACTTGAAATGTAAAATGCATCTCTTTTTTTGTTTCACAATCTATATATGTTATATAGTATATAGTATTTTATTTTAGTATAGCAGAGAAATATAGTGTGTACATGTGTATACATATATATAGCAAATATTGTTCCGAATGACGAAAAAAGAATGCTGTCTAAGTTTAAGCACTCAATATTAATATTTAGAGGTGCATCGTCGCGATTTTGTATTTCCCATTTACATAACATGAAATTTTTTTTTTGAACTTTGGAATCTTATAACTCGTCAAGGCTTTAGTGTACTGATGAGACATAACGTATTTTTGAAGTGAATCAAACGCTCTACAAAAACGTAGTCATGTTATGATGAATCTTCTCTTTCAAAAGTTATTTAAGGTGTCTAAGGTATTTATGATGGTAAATCACTTTTTGAAAGAGTAGATTTATTATAAAATAATAAGGGTCTTTCTTTGTAGAGCGTTCAATTCCATTCAAAATTATGTTCTGGACTTATCAGAACGCTAATGCGTTGACAAGTTATAAAATTCTGAGCTTAAAAAAAAAATTTCCCATGTTATTCAAGTGGGAAATGGAAAATGACAATGATGCACCTTCAAATATTAATATTAAGAGCTCAAACTTTGACAACATTTCTTTTTCGTCATTTCAAAAAATCTTTGCTCCTTGAATTAAGAAAAAAAAAATACGACTTTCCGATACAGTATAATATATTATAGTATGATATTTTGTACTCTTTTCAGCATTTAAGATATGATGCATTGTTACGAATCACCTAGTCCTGTTATATCTGTAATTCATCGTTTTAAAAGATCAATACATAATACTTACCTTACTCAGATCACCCAAGCTTCGATTATTCTAACCTAATAGTTTAAACGTATAGATACGCGGAATTTTTCACCGAATTATACTTCAAATTTTAAATACGTTTTCCCTGCGTCTTATATACGATTATAACTATGTATAAATAACATCATATCTGTATATATTACCAATCTTCTGATGAATGTATGTGAATTCTACAAATATCCGCATCGTATTTAAAACATTCGGGGAAAACGTTGTTATTGTAGCATATTTCGCCGATACTTTTCGATCTATTCAACGGTTCAACCTTAGAGTTTTTCCAACGTGGGGCATCTCCACGACATCTAGTAAACGAATATGTATACAAAATAAATACTCTATGTATTGTAACGTTAAGTCTTTTCTGCCCCTCGTCGAGCGCTAATTTGTAACGCTAAATGTTGTTACTTTCGGATGAGGACTTACCGTTGACACTTTGGCGCGATTCTCTACTTATCCGCAATATTAAACTACAACAAAATAATTAAGTTGGGCGCCAGACGCGTAGCGTCGATTCTCAAAGAATAATATAAATCAATAAAATTAACACAAGACCGTGCAAAAGGGATAAATAGAGAACCCGTTGTATGGCTGGCTAGGCACAGGTACGATCGCGTACATCCCGGTAGAGTGGCGGAGTTCAAGGCAGCTAGCAGTAATTCCAGAATTAAAGAAAATAACCAAATAAAGAATAAACTCCAGTTAAAAGGGAAATGAATAAGTCAATCGATCATATATTGTCGAGAAGGTTACATGAGTGAGACAGGCAAATAAGGTGGTATCGATAGCGGTAGTTGATAAAATAAATAATCGTTGTTCACAAAAATATCGGTAGAATAGCAGTAAACGGTAGCTTTAACACGAGAGACGGTAGTTAGCAGAGAAAAATAGACGTAGGTCGAGAGAGGCGATATAATGCAAGATTTGACTTAAAACTACACGTCACTGGGCGACGTGATCTTACCCAAGTTGCAAATGACGCTACGAAAATTATTATTCTGTTAATTAGAACGAGAGAGCTTTACTGCGATCGGTAGAAAACAACGTAACGGTAGTTCGATAGATGATACGTCAAATTTACCATAAATCATAACCAAGATGAGAGATTGACATTTAGTAACAATTTACCAAGTTGGCAAACGATCGACTAGGTAGCCTTCGGTAGAATTATTCATACGGTAGATTCGATAATTACAATCGTTACATAATTGAGGAATTAAATAGTGAATTCCTAAACATAACTTTTGAGAGAATACCAAAATACAAAGTTATGAGAGTGAGAGAATTTCGGAGAGTTTACAAAATAAAGAAATATACGAAAATACACCGCAATACAAAAGAATAGTTTACAGAACTTAATTTAACAAAATACGGGGAAATAAATAACAGGCAAAAATAATACAAAATGGTCAATAGTAACAAAGAAAAATGCGGTAATATCTAAGGGTGATTCTACGCTCGCTTGTACTCCGTAGAACTCGATATACGATACAATAGGCACAAAAATAAATAAAAATATAATAAGCAATAACAGAAATAAAATATAAAGCAAACTACTATTACAAAGAGAGTATGGAATAAAATATGAAGCCAATAGGGCTCAAAATAAGATAGAGACTACAGAAGCAAGATAATAGAGATTCACAAATAATCAGAAAAGTCATAAATACAAGAGATAATTATTTGGCAGTTACGAGGTCGCTCAGATACGAAAATAATGAATTACTGAAATCATGCAGTCACACGGAAGTCGTGGACCATGATTCACACAAAATGGCATCACACGATGCAATCAAGAAACAATAAATATAATATTAATGACCGGAATCATGCAGCCACACGGCGGCTTACAGCAACTTTAACCGTGGACCATGATTCACGCAAAATCGATAAATATTACGAGAAAGAATAGAAATTGTGAGCAACTTCGTAACAGTACAATTCAAAGGCAAAAGCCTTACCTTAACGGTCGATCTCAGGCACACAAACTGAGTCTAATTTAAATTATACTTCACAAAAGCAAACTGATAAGGAAAGGAAAAAGGATGCAAAGAGTTTAGAAGGAAAAACGATAGCGGTAGAATAAACGATAGGTCGGTAGCAAAAGAAGGAAAAAGTGTCGGCAGCTTAAATCGGTAGTAATGGTCGGGAGAATAATCGAAAACGAAGCTGTTCCTCAACAGGTCGAGCGTAGAATAGCAGGTCGTAGTTCAGCTCGCCGATCTCGCGGTTGTCGTGAGGTGATTCTTCTTCTTTGATTGGTCGCTTGACCCCCACCGCAAATAGGCCATCCCCCTGTGGCGAATATCGGTTACTGCGTGGTCGTACGTTTTCCAAAAATTACCGCTAGATGTTGTGCAATGTGCTGCTCGCGATTTCGTCGTTGACACCAACTCGTACGGTTTCATAGTCGCTCCAGTTTGCAGTCCAGGCTGCCTATCCTCGGGGACTTCTTCGACAGAGGCACACACAGGGTGCCTCTCGGTCAAAGTTAGCGGGTGGAGAGTGACGCCTCATTGTTCACCTCCACCGGCTTTTGTACAGGCAGTAGCTAGCTGCCTGTACCTGAGGTCGTGCAGTCAGACGGTTGGCCAAACCGTGGACCACGACCCACACAATCGGTCCTCGTCGATAGGAAGGCGGCTAGTTCCTCTTTGAAGAACGATGCCCCCGGCCGCCGGGAGGATTTTTATCTCCCTGTTCACCGGCAGTCGAGGCGATACGGAAGGTTCGGATGGATGCTACCCCAGGTGTATATAAAGGTGCACCAAGGTAGCCAGTGTAGTCTGGTGAGACCGTCAGTAGGCGAAGTCGTCGAGAGCTGCAAACGGTAGATAGTGGTCCCTTGTTGATCGGGATCGTGGTCGTCCAAGTACCTTGTTAGCTTGCGCCGAAGCGCGAAATAAAGAATTTACAGAAAAGAATTAGTTAAAAGTAGATATTGCCTATTTTGTATCGAGTTCGTTTGGAGTACCCTGCTGAGGACGCGTAAATTAAAAATAATAGCGGTTGTGTGCCCTTGTGACGGGCGATTCTGAAACGCCACGTTACAGTATATGTGCTCCAATCGTATATTCCTTGAAGTAAATGGTCATAATTTGTACGACTATACACCGCGTATATGACACGTGTTGATAATACGTTTAATTTCACGTATGCCGAGCGGAAATTTTTCAGTTTATTCAACGAATTCATCTGTGACATTTTAAACGTATAGATGTGGCAAAATTTCACCGTCGACGCATATGTCAAATTTTAAATGTTTTTCTTTTGCGTCTTACATACGAATACATGGATAACGGGAATATCCGTATATTGTACCCGTTTATTCCTTCGTGGTGAGTATACGCAATTCAACGATTATTTTACACGTATTTAAAACATTCCGGGAAAACAAAAATTATCGTTTATCAGGCGGACATTTTTCAGTATCTTCAACGAATTCATCTGTGATATTTTAAACGTATTTCTACGGCGTCTTATATACGAATACATGGATGTCACAAATCTCCATATATTGTACTCGTTTATTATTCGACGACTATTTTCCACGTATTTAAAACATTCTGGACATACGTAAAAATTATCGCCTACCAGGCGGACATTTTTCGATTCATTAAACGGTTGGGTCTGATGCGTTGTAAGAGTTTGGTTGTGTGAATTTTTCTACGTTTAATCAACAATCGTGTTCTTATTGGGAGTCTAGTTGGCTAGTTACAACATGACATTACCTACATCTCCGCCCCTCCTTTGCCGCCTTACAGTTGCAAAAAACACAAAATTTAAGCAAGCAAGTCGTAACTTGAACAATATCATAACTGATCATAACCCTCCCGCGGCGCCTGGACTTCTTCATGTTTCATAGCAAAGCTTTCAAATAGTTTATGTAAATACATGTAATATAAGTTTTTAATCGAATATTTTTTTGCATTTCATTCAATTTATTAAAGTATAAATGTTATGTTTTAGTAGCCCTTATATGCACAGTATTTTTGTAACTACGATTTTATTGTTGAGAAAATTTATTGTAAGTATAATCGTCTGCAAATAAGGATGTATAGTCAATTTATATTCCACTTCTTTTAGTCAGATACAAACAGTTGTTTTATGTAAATAACGTCTCTTACAAATAGTAGGCTAATATTTTCACATAAGAAAAATATAGAATTTGACTCAAATTCCACCAAAAAATTGCTATTTCAAAGAAGCGGAATTCTCGGATCAAAAAACTTTAAACCTACAACTTTGCACTTTAATTTTGTAAAATTTCCGGGGGAGGAGCCCCGGATCCCCCGTTTTCGTTGGATGGTATTCCATAACTACCAAACCCCCCGGTGTGGGTGGACGCAAATGTCAAGTCCCGCCAAGGGTGCGGCCATACCTAGATACGGCTCTGGTCGTAGTCAATCGGCTGGTTGGAAGCGGGGATCGCGGGGTGTTGCGACGGCTCGAGCAAGACACATGTGACGTACCGATAATATTCACGACCTGTGTCTCTGTGGCGTTACCTCCCCTCGCGCCGTCTTCGGCGAGAGCGCTCCCCTTCTTCTGCTTTCTTGGTACGCCGTTTTGCAGGGTAACAGGTAATACTTCTCTTTTGTCGAGTCTGGCGAAATTGTAAACAACAAGACTGTGTTGCGGGTCGTCTGGCGTTTATTATTGTTCTAGGCGCGATCGAATTTCACAGTGATTCGTTTATGTGCGTGGGGCGATATAGCAGCGCAATATATGAGAATGCAGAGGACTGTTCGATCCACTGGACGCTTACACATACCAAATAATTGTTTTGAAGAAATTTTTTTCGCATAGGTGGGTGTGAGATGAGAAATTTGCTCGTCGACTTAGCTGCACCGGCTCAGATGTTATTCGGGGTTGTATGTGTGATGCCTTGTCCGAACAACGTTGATTTTGACACCTTCTAACTTCCGAGAGATGTATAACGGTGTGTCTGTAACGTGGTTAATCACACCGGTAAACACGAGAATCGACTGCGTGAGTTTCATCTATAGGTACACCATGCGACACACTATAGTTTGAAATAAATTTGCGTGACTGCAGGTTATCGGGTCTTATACAGCTGCAGCTTGCTTGATAATCCGCGATCTTACCATACTTGGCCGAACACAGAAAGAACCGAGTTCGTTAAAGAACTCTTCTCTGACACGAAGAAATCTTCTGCGAGATTTATTTTACGCCTTGAATTGCCCCATGTTGGGCGCCATGTTGTAACACGAATTAACGAAAACGCGACAGTTAAATACGAGATTGTAATCCGGACGAATAAATGGTCGTAATGATCGTTCGAGGCATCCGACAATCTAAGTTGAGCAAATTTCTTTAAGGACGAGGATTGTGGTGGATTCGGTATAAATTATACAGAATGTAGATGATCACCGTACCTTGTTTATACTCTCTTCCACAGGTCTTCAATACTTCCCACTCACACACTCTACCCTTTTTTTTTCTTTCTTTCTATGCACTCAGCACGTGTAGCTCGCTACTATACTGTAGGAAGAAGACTGCTTGCTGCCGCACCGTGGACACAGACCGGCGTGTCAACAGCTCAGCTACGCGAGTCTATGCCTGTCATGCCCGAGGGTCCAAGAAGCTGTTGTTGCAGTAAGTTACAACGGTAATTAGCTAATGAGATGCGAGGGCGACCTCCCGGTGCCTGAATCCACATGGTCAGCATTACACCGAGTGCTTCGACGGTGTTCCGACGGTGTTCCGACGATTCTCAATCTCATCGCTCACACGTTCAAGATATTGACAAAAAGTATCTCAAGATAATTCTCACGCATTTATCTACACATCTTAGCAGATAATTTATTTTAATTTGGTGGTACCAAAGTTAGTGGTTTATCCGTATTATTGATGATAATTGTGACTTAAAAAAAAAAATTTTTCATGCTGAGCACTGCTGATGCTCATTCAGCAGTCTTTTGTCTCAGTTCTTAGTACCAGTTATAAGAAACAAAGTTGAACCTTATACAAGGGTTCGTTATTGGTCTCTACGTGACTTTAGCCAGGAGGGGTGGAACTCGCCGGTTTAGGCAATACGATATTTTAATGTTATCTATGGCCGTAGCTTTCGTTACAGCGTTAAAAGGGAATTATTAAAAACACTTCACGTGTTGAGAATCCTAGTTATATTGTTATTTCGAAAAAGGTACGCCGAAGCAATACTCCGTAAGTAACACATGAAATACATAACCATGTTAAAAATTTTGTCAGACGCATGTTACGTTCCAAAAGGGATGCTGCGAGTTAATTCTGATTCGCTGCGTGATTTAGGTTATTCTCCTGACTTACGTAGTTGACGAATATGAATCTCAGAACTCTGCTGATCAGCTCCTCAGGTCTTCTCGTTCCGCTCAACTATATTCTAAGGTGTGATGTAAAGATTTCGTGAGCTTTCAATGTTCTTACATATGTGGAAGGATTCGTCGAAGAGAGCCAAATTCTCTGACCCTCTCCGACCAATCCTTCCACATATATTCTAAGAGTTTGTTAATTTGGGGTCCCGCCAACCATCACTATGCATGATTGAAATAATTATCGACGATAAAACTTGGGTTTATTACACGTTTATTTACACAATCTCCGTCAAATTCTCAATTGTAAGATTTATGATGATTTTATAACTGATGTAATTGTTTATCACGGTAACTGTTTGCGCTCGGCATCGATGGCGGTAAGAGATCTTTTACCAACGAAGGTTGTAAATCCTCGTCAAACCAATCGGGAAAGATTTTCGATGCACTGGCTTCCTTGAGACAATTGGGTTTGACTCAAAGATGATTCAATGTTATGAGGTTTGGTCAACAAATATATTTATTAACAGACTTGAAATAATTTGAATACACTGTTGAGTTCGGTTGTATGAGATTCACGCGGGGTAGTGAGAAGAAGTTGTAGCAGTAGAGTAAGTTGGTCTTCTCTTCGCGTTGCTCGAAACGAATCTGATCTTAAAGGTAGGTTTTAAAAATTAGCTAAGTTCCGATGGCCAAAAAACTACTGGAAGGGGTAGGATTGTCCCTTGAGAGAAGGGATGAATTTTGCTTGGGAGTGGGAGTGAGCACGTGAGCCAGAAGCAGAAACGTACATTCCCAATGTGCGATGCACGTGCGGGCGTTTTAGGATACACGTCATAAAAAAAACAAGGAACGAAAGGTGAAGATTAGAGGACTGGTAGGTAGGCAAAGGTATTTACGAGTAGAAAGTAGAGAATTTGTCGAGATTGCAAGACTGACTGCCAGATGTGGCAGACCGGCGTAAGGAGTATCCTTTTTTGCAAATCAGTCGACGCAATTCGTCCATAAGGGATGGGAACTTCCAGCAGTTGAATAGTTTATGACCTTAAAACGTGACTAAAATGTCCACGCAGAGATTAGGATTAAAGACTGTAAAACGTGAAAAAGAATGCCGCTAATTTACAGCGCGGATTCAACAGTAACTACTGCTACTGAGTTATGTAATTGTTAAATTTAGTTATTCTGTAATATCGATTCTATGAACTGTTTTCTTTTATGTCTGGAATTCGAATATTTCAATTCTCTTTGGTGTCTAGAATTTGAATAATTCTTTTGTTCTTAAGGGATCGTCTCAGTGTGAAATTTTGAAAAAATTGTTTTTTTTTTTTTGCATTATCGTATAGTATACACTGTTCTAAACATTCTCTCAAATTTTTAAATCGAAATTCAAATTATTACGGTCGCTACAGCGTTTCTTGTAGAAAGGGAACGGGTTTTCTACCTGCGCGAGTACTAAGGTGCTTAGGTTCTATAACCTTGCAGAATAAACTGTCCAAGCATTTCAGTTCGTTTTTGACATCCACCACGGATAGACGTACGAGAGAAACCCCCAAGAAAAAAATCAAGACCTGGCATCGCCGATTGATCGTAAGTAAACGATTTATATAAACTTTTCCAACTTCAATCTTTAAACGCGTTTTTCTCAGAATGGTGTTTTTCAAAACGGTTTCCACTCTCAAAGGAAGAGTTTTAAAGATATCTAGTTCCAATTTCGGGAGAACATTTTAAACGTCATTCTTTATCGCGCTATGGAAGCTTTTTTTTTTCTTTTGAAAACTTCCTATTTTTTTTACGAAAAACTGTCGAAAAAAAGGGCCACATTCGACACTTTTTGTTCAAACCGCCGCCATTTTGTCAAATTTGAAAAAAAAAAAACCCTCCATAGCGCGATAGCGACTTTCCTACAGATCAATAATCTTTTTGAAATTTTTTTTTCAGATCAAAATTGCGGCCGTTATCGTGGAAACCGTGCAGCACCTTTTTTTTCACGTGAAATTACAACAATTTATACAACAATGATGCACTCAATAAATAAACTTTCAAAAAATCATTTTGTATTCTTCATAAACGTATTTATTTATGAAAAAAAAACCGGACCGATTAGTTTATGCGAACATTAAAAAAAAAATTCGCGAAAATCAGTGATTTTTCGGAGTGTCACACTGAGACGATCCCTTAATAGGGGTTAAAATTGATGAAAAGGGTAGGAGGAGTTCAAAAGAATCGCAGTTTTTCGTGGGTCTTCTATGATTGATTGAGTTTGTTTGATATCAAAGGGTAAAGGTGAAAAGATAGGTTTAAGACACAAGCGGTGAAGCATTAATTGGTCTCATTGCCCTTAAGATTAGGCGCTATCCCTAGTTCTGCGAATAAAAGCATATTTATTTAAGTCACTGCAGCTGCGATAGTAAATTAAGGGTTTTATATGAAAGCCAATCTTGGAAGATTTAATAGTCAAAGACGAAGAAAGGGGAAAAATATATGTACCATATATGCATATAAGTTTAACGGTTAATGTAGCGTAGAAACTATTGATATAAGGGTATTTGCAGATCATGACGGTAATTATACATGTCGGTATTAGTCTAAGAATCATAGATAAGAGCACGTAAGGCTCTCTTACGGTAACTGCACGTTGGTAAGGTAGGGTTCAGAAAGAGCGCCGCCGTGAATACCGGCTGACACGTAACACGCAGATAAATACGTACAGAAACTGTGCTAAAAGCCATATAGAAACAGACACAGAATCAGTTCACCGTCTGTTTCTTTACGGTTTTTGAAACATATTCTGTATCTTTTCATCTACGTCCAACCGAATTTTTATCAGAGAAAGTTGCGTCTGACGATACTACGATTTTCATGAAGCTTCTGAGCACTTACCACTTGAAGAAAAGTTTTCAAAACATTTAAATGGCCAAATACATCCGTTCGTCCTGAGTATATTATCATCGCAAAACTGTCAGAGAAAAAGTAAAGTTGATCAGAGTAAAAAAATAAAAAATGCACGGATTAACGTAAAACTACTTAAACATCTGGGCAAAGATTCCATTTGGGCTTAGACATAGCCTTGCGCATACTGCCTGACCATGATTGATGATAACGGACTGGTGCAGCGTGTAACGTTCGATCTTCATAGCCCTTATTAGAATGTGTTTCCTGAAAAATCTCTAAATGGACTCTCGTAAGAAAGTTTTT
The DNA here is from genome assembly GCF_021901455.1 of Neodiprion lecontei. Taxonomy (NCBI): domain Eukaryota; kingdom Metazoa; phylum Arthropoda; class Insecta; order Hymenoptera; family Diprionidae; genus Neodiprion; species Neodiprion lecontei. Next base: position 15,446,982 of record NC_060262.1, on the reverse strand, counting down.
TCATCATGTGACTGCGACAACATCGATTGCCAATTGGAATATATGACCTTCTCTTCACGAATACTTGCACGCGGGCCTTAAACAGCACAATCGTGGGGTTTTTAGTTGCTCCACATATGAAACAATACTTGTGAGATGAAATGTCCCTTTGAAGCGGTCGTTCAATCAGTTCGATATTTGCTTTGGTATTTCCCTGAGCTAGCAGCAAAATAAACGAGGCATCGTTTGATGAAGATTGAGAAGAGGAATAACTAATGAAGTTTGTCTTCCAAGAATACTGGTAACTGTTGGCGGAGTTGACTCTGGTGACTTCTGACTAGAGGGCGTACCAGCGACGACTAGCAAGGCTGCATCTGATATATATTGTTGATCTAGTAGTACTGGCAACAGTGACTGTGGTTGATATAGTAAATTCTGACCTCAAAAAGCACTTGAAATCACCACGATATTGTTTTGAATGTCACTTTTTTGTCGTCAAAGCCGAATAAAGCATTTGTTACGTAATACGCGATCAATACACACCACTTTCTTGAATACCTTTGCGACAGTCTCTGCTTTACTAACTCTTTTTCTGTAGTTTTTTTTTTTTCGAGGCCCACTGTTTCCCGAAACTTTATGCAACATTTGATGCATTTCCTATTATCAGTCATTCTGTAATACGTACTTGCTGCATTACTTTCTCTGTCAGCTTCAGTATTATTATCTGACGTGGTCGATGTAAAACAGAACTGCAATTTTACAGCTTAGGTTAGGTAACGATTTTCAATAATTCATGATCTTTAGAGGCAATAATTAGAATATTATCTAGAGATACGTATGTGTATATATACTTTATTTTCGTTATGCTATGTTGAAGCCCCCTTCTAACTTGTTGCCGCTGAAACCTCGTATTCATGAATAACGGCGAACCGTAGAAAGTTCTTGTTTGATCTGTAGAAATTCACAGTAGCGCGTAGCTAACTGTTTACTGTGACTGGTGATTATCTTCACACCGCTACCGGTCAACCGAATAAGGCTTCGGTATTTGATTTGGAAGCAGACCAATAATTTTAAATGTTATGTAGTCATTGATTTAAAACAACGTTAAAACTTCAAACCAGAAGTAGCTGCTAGTGACGAACAATACATAAGTTGAACTGAAGAATATGTTATATTTCAGAGTTTTATGGTCAAAGACTTCAAAACGAACGTTAAATCGGTAACGTTTTTCGAAACTAATCACACAGAACAGTTTTAGTGTTATTTCTGAAGTTGGAAAAAATCATCTTGAGGTCATGCCGATAAAATAATGAAAAATATAGGTTTCTAATTTTTTCAACAATGACACACCGTCTGAAGAAATCTGAAAAAATTACTGAAAAATACATAAATGTAGACGTTTACACTGTCAAAAGGAGAAGGTGGTCACTTTTCAAAATCCGCCGAAAATCAGCATTCTAAATGTTCAAGAATTTTTGGAAGCTGGACTTTGCTACCAAAGAATATAGAAAAAACCGTTGACATTTTCACAGATGTTCGCTGGATTTTCAATTTTTTTCATCATTTCATAAGTCAAAATGGTGGATTTAACTCAAGAAAACTGAAAGTCACGTCTTTTCCAATAACTTCGAGCAAAATGGAGTTGGAATGCTAAAACTTGGTACGAGTCAGTTATTCATCAATAGAAGACAGAAGATCACTTGCAGAATCCATTCGGAGCGTGGGCACTCTTGGCGTGCCTACTCGGCTTTGCCCTTCGCATAGATACTAAGTTGAAACTTGAAGATGTAGGATCAATTTCTCATATGTTACACGTAATCTACTCAGATAACGAAAGGCTCGAATATGCTTTAAATATTATCTATGTTTTTTAAAATGATATTTATGACAGTCTGAAATTCATTACAGCTGCTTTTTTTTACAATTTCAGTCCTCGTATTGCGGCTACTACACGAGGAGGAACATCAAATTGAAAATGCGTAAGTATACGAACAGTTGAATACTCAAGGATTTTGTCACATACAGGCACAAAACACTTGACAATGAGTTATGAATGAAAAACTGTGCTGGACTAGAAGTGAGTACATGTGTGCATTCTGTGCCAAGGTCACCATTCAACATGCCAATCAAGCTCTGTTGTACTGACATTTTTTATCTTATCGACAGTCAGATATATTACTGACATGTTCAAGGTACCCTCGCCTACAGCTACTTTTCAACAGTGGGTAGTTAAACAACCATACCATGAGATTTCATATTTTTACTGGTCGATGGTGTTTAAGAGTTCACGTACCAACGGGGAGTCAAATTGTAGTACGACTTGTTTTAAATTTCAACCACCGGAGGGAACTAGAAAGAACTTTTACCGGTAGAAAGTTGAACTGCATTACCATTAGGGTGATCCTTATTTAGAGTGCGGAAAAATACTCTCCGGGCCATCCCCCAAATCTACTTCATATAATTTAAAAATGAATTTCCTAATTTTTTCAGATTTTTATCTTTACTGTATTCCGTGCTTCGAAAGGGAAAGTTTTCCACTTAAAATACACGTGTCTCGGATGCATTCTCAGTATATATTTTATTGTCAAAGCAATAGTGTCCAACAAATATGCAATTGCGAGGTTCAGTGGGCATTGGTGCTACTATTTGATAAAGAATTAAGATCATCATACCATGCAATCTTGATGACTTGCACAACCTTGAAATCTGAACTTTTTTTTATATACTATGTACGATAATATAAATTTCCTATTTGATAATAACACCAATGCCCATTGAAACCTTGCAGTTACAGATTTTTTTGAAGAATTTTACTCTTACAATATAATATATACTGAGTTTGTGTCCAAAGCACGTGCATTTCGAGTAAGGATATGTACCCTCCTGGAGGCACAGGTTGGAGTTGAAATAAAAATATGAAAAAAATTGGAGGATTGGTTTTTAATCAATTAAAATTGATTCATGGGGCGATCCGAAAAAAATTCGTCTACAACCCAAATAATGACGATCACCTTCATCCAAGATTTTCACTGTTAGGAGAAGCGAAAATCATCAAGCATTCGTGTGTTGCAGTGAACAATTTCATACCGTCAATCTATTAAGTCTGCTTCATTCACAATCAACTCCACTGGATAGCAATTTTCAAGTAGTCTACTTTACCAAAAAATTTAATATCTAATTCAATAAAACAATTTGATACTTAATATCAGGCTCATAATGTACATTAAAGTGAAATATTTCGATAATGTTAATTTGCTTATGGTTATGGAATAAATGTTTCTCGGAAAATGTCTATTTTGAGACAATGCCACTTATGGACAGTAGTGTATATATAAGAGTTCTAACCCAAAGATGGCGGCACTCGCCTCTAGCTCCCCCCTCGCCCCCCCACCCCTTGTTCCCCCCTAAATCGGCGGCGCTCCCCCCTCGTTCCCCCCTAAACCCGCGGCGCTACCCCCCTCGTTCCCCACCAAACCCGCGGCGTTCTCCCCTTGTTCCCCCCTAAACGTCGTTGGTAAACTCGCTAATTTTACCTCTTTTCGATTACTGTGCATTAGTTTATTGCGATTTAACAGCTGCTCTGGAGCTTAAGCTAAAGCGTGCCCTCAATTCTTGCGTGCGATTCATATTTGGGTCATTCCATGTCAAATCGACCAATAGTTGGAATTGATCCACTTTGATTTGGCTGAATTTTGGTCAGGAGTTTTCTTTTATCCTATTACGAAGTTCTGCCAAAGGGAAAAAAATTTTTTAAATTTTTTTCAAAAGATATGAAGAACTCAAAATTTTTCCAATTTTTCCTGTTTTTAAACTTATATTTTAAATATCTTGAAAACTGTTGCAAATTAGGAAATGATCAATGGTTAATTTTAAACGGAATACTTGGGGCTGTGATAAAAAAATTCTCAAAAAAAATATCGAAATATCTCAAAACTTGTGAAATTTTGAATTTTTAAAAGTTCTCAAAATTGACGCTCGACAATAAGTTTTTGACTCAAATTTTTTTGTATACTACCTTAAACCAATCTTAAGAGATCCTGAAATTTTTGACACTGTGTTTCTTGATTTTTCCAAAATATGACTTTTTGAATTTTATTAGAAAAAAATTATTTTCTTAAAAAAAAAATTTTTTTCATTTTTATCTTAAATGTGTTCAGTTAATCGTCTTAGTTTGTAATTTTGACCAATTAAAATTTTATTTAGTGGTATAAATGATGAGCAATAAGAATATTGATGACACGTGTTTATATTTATTCATTTCAAAAATTGATTCAAATGTAAGTTAATTCACTTTATATTGCGAAAGTCGTTTTTTCTTCAATCCTTTTTGGACTGTTGTTGCTTCTTTTCTTTTTCTTAACCTGAAAAACGTTAATATGATATTTATATTTTAAATCCAAATTTGATATTGATGAGATACTAACACACAAAATTTGAATTTTTTTACCTGCTTCTCATGTCTGATTCTTCAACGAACACGTATATATCCATATTTCTCAATCAAAAATCCTTTCCTTGCTCAGATGATGATAAAGTTTTCATTCTTATCACATCACTTGAAATGGGGATGGCGGCGTGACAATTTCGGATTCCTTGTACTGGTGGAGAGTAGTATCATGATATAACATCAAAACTGGAATCATGCTTTGAAAATCTTGTGGAAAATGATTCTGATAGTATTAAAAATAAACAATTGAACATTGACGATAATCCTGCATTAACTGGAAAAGAAATGATAATGCAGTTGAAAGAAAAATGTAATAACTGTAGTAAAGCGAGTGCAAAATTACAGATTTTATCTCTTTTGCCTTCAAGTTGGTCGACAAAGAAAATTGTTAAAATTTTTTAAGCATCTACATATATGGTGAAAAAAGTAAAACAAAAAGTGAATGAAGACGGTATTTTATTCACTCCACAAAAAAACAAAATTCACCCTTTATTAAAAAGTACTGAAGAAAAAATTCAACAATTTTATCGAAACCAAGATGTAAGTAGAGAGTTACCAGGTAAGAAACAATTTAAATCTGTTCATGAGAATGGCAAACGGGTACAAAAACAAAAACGTCCAATTTTGGGTAATTTAAATGAAATTTACGAATTTTTTAAGCAGAAATATCCATTTGAAAAAGTCCGTTTTTCAAAATTTGCTAGTCTGAGACCCCCCGAATGTGTTCTTGCTGGCGCGTCTAGCACTCATGTAGTTTGTGTCTGTGTCATTCACGAAAATTTCAAACTGTCATTTCATGGTGCAAAACTCGAAGAACTAAAATATCATGATGAAAGTCAATCGTTTTCTTCTAATCGAGATTGTTTGAATATGGTCATTTGTCCACAACCTACGAGTGACTGTTATTTGGGAACATGTAGTTCCTATCCTGGCTCGACAGAATTAAGAAGAACAATCGAGAATCTCATTGTTGATAACTTTTTAGATGAAATAACGTACAAACAATGGACTCAGGTAGATCGATGTTTTTTGGAGACCGTTGTGAAATTAACTGATGATTTTGTTGATCATTTGATAGAATCTATTCCAAAATTGCTTCAGCATGATTTTATTGCTCGTCAACAGGGTGAATTTTTCCAAACTACAAAAAAGAATCTCGAACTTGGGCAAGTACTTGTTGTTGCTGACTTTTCGGAAAATTATTCGTTTTTACTTCAGAACAGTGTCCACGGAGCTTATTGGAACAATACTCAAGCAACAATCCATCCATTCGCTTGCTATTATAGATCCATAGATGAAAATGGCGATAATGTAGTACCCCTCAGTTTGATAATCGTTACAGACAACTTGACGCATAATACAACAGCAGTTTATAGTTTCCGGGAAGTACTGATACCGTTTCTAAAAAGCAAGGTCCCGAACATTTCTAAAATAATTTATTTTTCGGATGGTGCAGCATCTCAATATAAAAATCGGTACAATTTGCTGAACTTGCTACATCATCAGAAAGATTTTCAAATACCTGCGGAATGGCATTTTTATGCGACTTCACATGGAAAAGGTCCAAGTGAGGGTTTGGGCGAAACCTTGAAGCGGAAGGTTGATAGAGCCAACCTTCAATCAACAGCTGAAAACCAAATTCAAACACCTTCAGAACTATGCCGTTGGGCAATAGAAAATGTTCACGGAATCCATTGCCACTTCGTTTCAAATGAGCAGATTCAGTGCAATGAAAAAAAACTTAGGAAAAGATTCAAAAATGCTCCACAGTAGTATAACAAGGGGGGTTCTGGATAGAAACACCTTCTTTACCGACCAAGCCGACCAATCCGCCTATACATGCGTCCCAGACGCAAACCCTTGAAAGTTACCCCCACTCTCGTAAGATAAAACGTGCTCTGCCGACCGTTCGTCGGTAAGAAAATCTCCCAAACGACCATGATCGTCGATGAAAAATCCTTCAAATGGCCATGATTGTCGGTAAAAAATCCTCCAAATGACCATGATCGTCAGTAAAAAATGCCTGAAATTGCCGTAGTGTTACCCCTTGTGGGATAAATTGTGCTCTTTGTCGGTAAACAAAATCATGCTCATCGAGCGGGATCGATAACTGCATTACCGAGCGCACTTCGTGAATCCTCAGGCGTTCGAGCGGACCCCGTGGATCCTCGAACATTCGACCGAGAATCCTGGCGTGTGTCAGGTTTTGAGAGCTTCCAGAAGATTCGAGAAGATTCTCACGGCCTTGAACGAATCTAGACTGACTAACAATTCGTCCGACGTGTTTCGACTCGACGGTGAGCGGCATGCGGTCAAAGGATTTCGGTGCGACGTTGAATTCTGAAAGACCCGCTCTAGCCTTGAACGAATTTGAGACAAACAATTCTCGGAATCGTCCGACGAAAACAATACTCGGAATCGTCCGACGAGTTTCGACTTGACGGTGAGCGGCCTGCGGACAACGGATTGCGAAGCGATGTTGAATTCTGGAAGGTTCTGAAATGAAATCTCAACTAGCAGGACAGAGGTTCCGAATTAACGGTTGATATTGACGATGCAAAATATTTTATCGAAAAAAACTCAAGATTACAGTTTTACATGAAATTAATAATGCTGATATATGGGTATTCTTACTCAACGGTATCGTACCCATGCTTCAGGCAATGAGAATGAATAACTGTTCGAGTAGATACTGATTGTCTTCTGTGTTTGAGTAAAAAATTTCGCAGTAACAATACGTTTTGAGCTGCACAGTTTGGACGTAATACAGCGTGATGCGTACAGTTTGAATTTGTATACGACATTTTATTCAATTTCTGCAACGACGGACAACCCATCCAGTCCATCAAATCAACGACTTCGACTTTTTCACCCAGAATTTTCCGCAGCCAACTTTTCTTCTTCAAACCTTTTACGTAAACTGTTGAAGCATCACGCAGCGACATACATTCGATGGTGGAGTCGAGCTTTTCGAAAGGTAAATTTCCAGGATAGTCCATGATAATTCCGTGACAGCCACAAATTTTCGCTTTTGAATGGAGCGAGTAAATAATTCCAATCGTACGGCGGTTCGAAAAGAAAAATTGACGGGTTAGTATCTTCGTCGAGTGACACAACTGCCAACTCTTCTGGTGTGAAACCGGGACCCGGTCTTCTGAATCCTTGTACGTAGACTATGAACTCCATCGTGAAAAATACTGAATCGATTGTCACCACGTTCCAGGTTTTTATACCAATTTCCTCACCCCACCACTCAGCGGGTTATATTCAATTATACGATCATGTAAAATCAAGCAGTAGGCAGATGTACTAGTAGGAATGTTATTTTTAGCCTCAAATTCGATGCGAATCCAGATTTCTTACCGGTCCAGATTTCAGAGCCTCGTTTTGTTTCGAACAGTCGATGAAAATCAAAGGTTCGCACTGTAGAAATTCGCTCTTCGTCAACAGAGGCTCAGGTTCTTTGCCGTAATAGGTGTCTTGAAAGTTTGCGTACATCTCGTACAGTAATGCAAAGCGATTGTGACTCATGTCCAAGTTCAGATTACCGCACGGATAATACTCGGAATTCAAGAAGAGCTTGACGTCAGTAATGTTACAGTGATCAGGATGACTGGCATTTTTGCCGACTTTGTTTTTTCGATTCGTTTGAAAACCGAGCATGACAAATCGTGGTTTTTCCAAATGGATGGACGTTTTCACAGTCCAAACGTGTTTCGTGGTTGCCGGTAGCAAAGGATATTCGTACAACTCCCAACTGCGGAAGCTCATGAAGACTGGTGTATCTTTTTCAATGAAATTCAACAGTGCGATTTTTCGTTGATCCGAAAGCTTCACATAGGGTACTAACCATTTCACCAGATCGATCACGATTCTAAAGTCTTCGTCTTGATTTTGAACGATGGCATTTGAATCACTTTTTGATCTTGTAAGAATCAGCTCGTGTTTCGCGTTAACGATGATCTTGCGATAGTCTTGAGAGAAGCCCAATATCATGTTCAAGGGAATAACTACGTCAAAGTTGCCATCGGCATCAGTTAATTTTTTCGTTTCCTGAACATCGACCATCCAGCATTTTCCGTATGCCAACATTGACCAGGTTTGAGCGAAGCGAAACCTTTCAGCAGGCTGGTCAGACCAACGTTTTTACAATTATCAATCTCTACAGCGTTTAGTTCGTACCGTACATCTTCGAACAAATGACAGATGGCGTTATTTATTAAAGTTGTGATCGCTGCTGCAGTGCCGTCCGATTTGAGCAATTTTTCAGAGATATGTAGCGAACTCTTGCTCGGTAATACGCATAAATCCTGATGCTGAACGGTGATTCGAATCTAATCGCTGTTGTTGAAAGTTGACGATGCGTACGGTTTGTGTGCGTGTATTTCTCGGTGGGCGATCGATTCGTCAAAGACGACAGGTGTATGAATGCTCAAGATTTCCTCGTCCATGCACGTAGCATACAACGAAACAGCAGAATCGCAGTTTTATTTGTCGGAAATTCCTTTTCCAAAATGTGTCAGCTTCAAACCCAGAGCTATCAGGAACTTCACGTTTCGACGTGTTAGCGGTTCGGGAATCGATCGATGACTGACTTGATCGAGACATGCTGACTGACTAATATAACTCTTTTTGGACAATCTGTTATATACAATACCCATCTTTTATTGCGATTTGATGTGCAGTCTTACACTTATAACTTCTCCGCGAAAATCAACCAGATCTCCGTCTTGATCTACCAACCGAAGCTGTATGTGATCTGTGGTCTTGACGGTGATCGGAAGGTAAATGACGTGCGACGGCACTTCCACGATCTTATATCCCGGTGGAACGATAGGGAAAAATTCGTGAATAGTATGCACTTCATGTCCATTGACGTAGGCGCCCGTTGTAATGCTGCATTCGACTCGCAACGCGTTCCGAAAATCCGAAAAGCTGACCAATAGAATCGTCAGGTTCCAAATTTACGATATGGTTACATTTGATTTTGCTGCATAACGTATTATTGTTAGGCTTCATGCTGATTTCAATGTTGGTATTTTTTAACGCGTCTCGAACATACTTTTCAATATCCTCAATTTCGTAGCTGCCAGTGGATATAGTGACTACCTTATCGGCTACGTATATTTTATTGCGACCGACATCAACGTTGGGAATGGAATTAAAGGTTAACAGTTCAACGAGACCGAGAACATAATTTTTGTTCAGAGCAAGTTCGATCGGAGAAAAATATTGCGCTTTGAGAATCGAAGACGTTCCCGATATCGTTAATGTAAACGAATCATCCATGACTGCAAGTGCTCGACTGACGTTATCAAATTACGTGTCATGTTTATACAGCTCAGCGCTTCAAAATTTCAAACACAAGTGTCCGCAATCGAATGTACCGTAATCTTGATACCTTTTGTCGTTGTACTTAACGCTACCAACACCGAGATATTTCACGAGGTCTAACGGCGGTTGAAGATGACCGAAACTGTCGAAGTAAACTACATCGCTGCCGCGTTTCTTATATGAAACCCAGTGTGTCTCAGGGCCATCTTTATCGTTGAGATTGACTACAGTTGTTTCGTTTCTCCGCGGCCCGGTTTTGGGCATTTCGTTGCGCATAAAGACACCTCGGAAGTATGGAATTTTCATGATTTTTGCATACTTCAGCGAATCCCAGTTGGCCAACGCTTGGCGTGGTAGCTTCACATTCAGTTTTTTGAAAGATGAAGACCGAAACCCTTTATATAAAGTTTGAGATGGAGACCTTCACCTAAGGCGATCGCTTCCATCGTTTTGTTATGCCGTTTGCTTTCCTCCAATCCTCGTTTAGGCGCGCTCGCATCGTTTACAGCCTTTGCTATACCCGCAGCACCTCCGGCTAACGCACCCGTAGCGCTGAGACCGGCAAAAATGGGTATGAGAAAAGGTAGAAATCCGCCAACTTTTGAGGGTACCGGTGGAACGCGCGGTGATCGGACATTCTGTCTACCACCTTCTTTTTTTACAGCTTCTCGAGCACCTTTGAGTGCAGACTTGATGATCGTTTTCGCGTCGTAGCTTCGAATCATAGACTGTTTTGCTGCTCGTATGGTTTTGTTTAAGGAAACGTTCTTTGGTTTTCGACAACCCATGCCTAACTTTGTTTTCACCTTCATCGTGTTAACTATGGCCCAAGCGGCTGCCTTCTCACCTAAATTTGCATCCTTTGCGAGAACCCGTTTTCAGGCTTTTTCTGCTAATATTTTATCTGCAATGCTTCTAGCTTCAAGGTTCTCACGATTTTTCAAGTACGCTATATCGTGTTTCTTACACGCTGCATCTAGAGGATTAATGCCGGAATCGTCTCTCGCGAGTCTTTGTATCAACTTCGTACCAGGACCGCAGTATTGGTAACCGGGAACATGCAACTCGATCGGAAGTTTGTTGATAATGCTATTTACCAAACCTTTTCCACTTGATCGCTTTTTCGACGATAGTTTACGATCACGTGTGTGCACAATCATGTCCGCTCTGTGACTGAAAGAAAGTTGTTATGAACGATGCATTTATAGAAAATCCAGCCAGTCACGTTCGAGATGAGGTACGAGACACAATCGACCAAGCTGCCCGTGATGAATTTTGACAAATTTACGCAGCAGAGTACAAAACGGAAAAAACGTCATGACGAATTGTTGCCGAGTAGTGTACGTGCGGTATTCTGCGGACCATCTAACTGCGGCAAAACCAACGCATTATTTGCGCTTATAACGCATCCAAACGGTTTGAAGTTCGAGAACCTGTACGTTTACTCAAAATCTCTCAATCAACCAAAATACAAGTTTCTGAGTCAAGTGCTCGAAAATGTCGACGATGTTGAGTATTACCCCTTCAACGAGCATGAGCACGTCATTGCACCGAACAAGACGCAACCTAACTCGATCATGATATTCGATGACGTAGCGTGCGAGGAGCAGGATAACATACGCGCGTACTTTCGTATTGGTTAGATATCACGATGTAGACTGTTTCTATCTTTGTCAGACGTACGCTCGAATCCCTAAGCATCTCGTGCGCGACAACACCAACTTGCTGGTCTTATTCAAACAAGACGAGATGAATCTGAGATATGTGTACAACGATCATGTAAACACCGATATGTCGTACGTAGAGTTTGAAGACTTGAGTTCGGCATGATGGAACGGCGACAAATATGGGTTCGTAGTAATCGACAAGGAGAGAGAGCTTGGTAATAGTCGGTATAGGAGGGGATTTGACAATTTTATAAACATGACAAAAGAATACAATATACGATCTTCGAAAACGACGAAACAGTAGCTTTCCAGAACTTGTTGTGTCAACATGCAGGAAATTCGTAACGAAAAAGAAGTCTTGCATCGAATCGCTCAAGCGAGTAATGCGATTCGTCGTAAGCACAGAATCCTCAAGACGGGAAAAGCGTCGCTGCAGGAAACAATGAAGGACGTCTTCAAACCTGTGGTAACCCCGCTGTAGTAATCAGTCAATGTTTCTCGAGGCACGAAACGTGTCAAGAAAGAGGTAAAGGAAGAACTCAAAACTAAAACGAAGGATGAGCCTAAGAACGAAATGGAAGCAGAAGATTTTTTGGCAACTGCAGAGAAAGAGGATCAAACTGTCACGGAATCGTCGGTGAGATCAGAAATTGAATATCTTGAGATGCTCAACGATAAACAAAGACAGCACGAGTTGGATACCGTGTACGGGGTACGGAGTCTTTCTACTGCAGGGCTGATGGTTGGTGACTCACCGATAAGCTTCAAACGCCATTCCGTTGGCATAGGCGGTACGCTCTATCCGAAAACTCAGGGACTGCTGGAGCTGCTGTTTAAAATGATGCACAACAGCGCTCACGTTACCCGCAACGACAAGGAGAATTACAGAAATATCCTTCTCGCAAAAAATGCTCCCAGAACATACTGTAGCGCCACGGAGCCTATCCGAAACGCTCAGAGCGCCAAATTCAAACATTTAATTACTGAGCTGCTCAATATTTGTATGTCAGGCAAAGGCGTATCACCATGGTCACAGATGTCGAAGCGTACGGGCAATGGTGTTCTGCTCCCTCAGGCTCGGGTTACTCGACAAGGTGTTAAAACGGATTATATTTTCTGGGACGACGCTAACGAGCTAGTGGAACGTTTTCGTTTGCTTATAGCATCTCAAGCGGCTGGGAATACAAGTCACAACAATGAAATTATGTCGATTCTCGAAGAATTACGGAAATCCGGAATCATTTATTAGCCAACTCTCGTCGTTTCTGCAACCATTTACGAGATGAGCGTCGATGTGTTTGGATATCAGCTGAATAAAAACACAGCAGCGAGCTCGCGTGGTCCTCCTGGTGTCTGGTTTCAAATAACAGCGGACGGGCATTACGATATACAGAACAAGAGACTGTGTAATGTCGCGGATCCCGCGAAGCCGAACAATGCGGTAACCTTGGAAATCCTCAGACGAAAATTCAACTTACTGCAAAACCAAATCGACAACCTGGATCAAATGATCAAAGCTTTGGAGATCACGACGGAGAAAGCCTTGGATACCTTTTACACAGACTTTAAAACAGGCAGAGACTCGTCGATTCGAAACGCAGAAATCATTTCCAAATTATACACCAGACTAAGAGCATTGGAATATGAACGGGAACAAGGAAGCACTGGTAACGGAACTGCATAAGCCTGCACGTCGGAATTACCCGCGCCGAGGTATAGACGTGAGCGGCATCGACGAGACCTGGCAGGCGGATCTTGTTGATATGACGTCGTACGCTGGACAAAACAAAGGCTACAAGTACATGCTCACAGTCATTGATATTTTTTCAAAGTATGCGTGGGCTGTACCGATAAAGAGCAAGTCTGGAGATGATGTTACGTAGGCAATGGAATCTGTGCTTGTCCAAAGACGGGTACCGAAAAATTTACACGTCGACAGAGGAACGGAATTTCACAACTTAAAATTTGAATCTCTTATGTCACGCTTCGGAATCAAACTTTACTCCACGTACAGTAATTTGAAGGCTTCGATCTGCGAACGCTCTAATCGCATGGTGAAAGGTAAAATGTGGAAACGGTTCAGTATGCAAGGAAGCTACAAGTGGCTTGACATCTTACCCGATTTGAGATCGATCTAATGAGACGGAACATCGAAGTAGACGAATGAAACCGTCCGATGTCACCGTTGCAAACGAAAGGCTGTTATTACGTTAGGCGTACGGAGGGCTTCGAGCGATACCTATCAAATCAGCAAAGTTCAAATCCGGCGACAAAGTTCGAATCATTAAATTCAAAAATGTCTTTGAGAAAGGTCACACTTCCATTTTAACGACTGAAATATTCACGATAAGTCGAGTGAAAAATAATTATCCAGTGACGTACAAGCTCAAAGACTACCGAGATCAACCCATCGCTGGTGGTTTCTGCTAGCAAAAGCTCCTCAAGGTTAAACATCCGGATATCTACCTGGTGGAGAAGGTGCTCAAGAAGCGTGGAAAAAAATTATACGTTGAGGCGTTAGGTTTCGACAATACACACAACAGTTAGATAAACGAATCGGACATGTAACATTGAATAAATCAATTTTTGTAAAAACGTATGTGCCTCTTTATTTTATACCCGATACATAACAAGTATGCATCTTTATTTGTTTGACAATCGACAGACATATGCATTGTTGTGAAATTATTCATTTTCCGGATTTTTCTTATTCGCTATCCTACATAATAATATTTTATACATCAAAGTACAGTTATAAATTAAATCCTACATAAATTACGATACGGTAATTACAAAGCTAAGGTGCAGGCATGTAGCCCTACGAAAGCGTGTCGGTTATGTTTTGAAACACGATCCGCTTGTCGTTATTCCAGCTCAGTGCCACTTTCTGCTGTTCTACAGTGTATACCTCGTGCTTTCGACTTAATATCAAATGCTGATTTGTAGACGAATTTTCACGTTTCAAAGCACATTACAAATAATCGTCGAAAGTTATTTTTTTCAACGCTGATCCTTCAACACCTTTAGCACGTTTATTGTCTTTCTCATTTTCCAAGACTCGGAATGCGTACAATTTCGCTCTTAATCCTACTAATTTCAAAATTATTTTACCGTTATTCTCATCTTTTATTAAGCCGAGGACTTTTTTGTTCGCTAGATGCATTCCATAAGCGTTATCAAGCAAATAATCAGACGTATCAAATTTCTGCAAGTCCTCCTTCATATGTTCGGATATGTCGGGTACGATAAAGTTGTGAATCAAACTGTCGGTATGCGTAAACATTAATTTTGCTCGGTTGCCAAATTTCCATTGAATATAATTATAATGAAAATCGTAGATATATGTTTTAGATAGATCCAGGATGGAGAAAACTGCATAAAATGGTTTATTCAACTCGACTTTTATTTCACTCTTTTCGACGATAATCATCTCTCTGTCGAAAACGATGCAGCTGTGAAAATCAGGTTAGGCTATGATAGCTTCAGCACCCTATCGTCCATCCCATTTCACGATCAGCCTGAGATCTCTATACTTCCTAACATTTTCCATTGATTTGTCGAAAAATGCGTTATGCATTAGTTTGTAAAAATTTTCACAAATTCGTTGTAATATATTTTCCGCAAATCGGTATTCATATCTATGTATTTTTTGAGCCACGGGGTTTGCCTGAATCTGAGAACTCTGTGAATTTTGAGTAATTTTAAGCCTAATTCCAAACATTGTTTCAAAACGCGATAGTGAACAACGTAATTTTTCTTGGAAAGTAGCGTGGTCATCAATTTCGGCTGTTTATTGTTCTAAATCGGAGGTACACAGTGCTCCGGACATAATTGTAAATCTTTATGAGTTTCATGCAACTCCTCAGGATATTCCAAATCTACCTCTAGTATATAACCAAACTCCGCATCATTCGGGATGGCAAGAACGTCGCACTATCGGAAACCTGACACCTATTCGAAGGAACAGTATTGCAGAGCATAGCTCATAGCCGCACCGTACAAATTCTTAACGTCAAAGTACATGAGATAAGATCCTTCGACCTCAGGATCGAATGCTTTCCCCATGTACCTGTTGTTAGCCTTTGCGTATCTGTTCGAGTACTGTGAATCACCACTACGAATACCTTTTTCGACAAACATAACCATGTCTATGTCGGTGAGAAGCTCGAGTTCGATGTCTGTACATTTTAACATTGCATCAAACGACAGACCAGGCGCTGTAAAATAGTGTGACGGGTCCAGTTTGTACGTCGTACAGCCGTTTTGCCGAAAATTTTGAAAAACGTCAGCCAGTAAATATACGTCCGTCTGTAAGTACAAGTCCGAATACTCTCCCAAAGTTGTAACGTTGAAAGTTCGCCATACGTCGCACGCGTGTGCGTAATCGTCGTCTGATATATTCCGGTCATTCAATTTTGAATAAAACTGTTCTTTGGCTGGTAAATGTTTTTCCTCGAGCTTTTCCCAACTGTCTATGTATTTGTACGGGAAGACACCTTTCCCAGTCAATAACCGAAATTTGTTCAAGCTACTGCAGAATTTACGTGTTATTGTTTTTTGACAATCGTCCAGATACGATGATAATTTATTGAGACCACTAGGCATGAAACAGTACGAATCGATGAAATGGAACGTTACATCCGTTTCCTTAACGAATTTAGTGAAGGAAATGTACTTTCCTTCATTAACAGGTAAAAGTTTAACAGTATCTTCGAATGACGTTGCCAGGAATTTGACCAGAAAATGCGAATCGTAACCTGACAGATTGTGGAATATCACTGGGATAGTGTGCGAATTTTGGTAATTCAGATTACAGCCGCGGTGAGCAGCACCACGGTACCTTCCCGTGAAATGGCAGTGATCACGATGTTTTATGTCTGTGGGTGTAAACGGTTTTTCACAAATATGACAGACCGTCGATAAATCAAATTCGTTGATCTGATTGAAATTTAGTGCTTCCATGGGGACAACAGTCTTGTAATATCCCTCTAACAAAAGTTCCAATTCCTTTATTTTCGAATTTTGAAAGCGAATCGTCAAACGCACAATGTAGATAGTAAGCTATACTGTACTGAAGATGCTTCTGATAAATTGTTCTATTTTCCCCAAAACTTTTAAGAGTAGGCTACAGTAAACATTCTTGATCTGCGTAAACGCAAAACGGAACGGATTCTTTATGTTTAAAATTTAAAAATTTTAGAATCTACCTTCTCTTCTGCTGGTAAGATAACTTTAGTTTTGTTTAAATTCATGCAATCTACATTGTGCTTAAACAAAAACCTTCCAGATTGAAAGTGACTTAAACATCTATCACACAACCAAGTACGACCATCACGTTCAGAAATTTGAGAACTTGTCAACCGCGATAAATTCCGAATCCATGCGAAATGATGTGTTACATTCTTTTTATAATTTTCCATACCATCGTCATCATTATCATCATCATCACTGTCAACAATTTCAGACTCTAAGACTAAAAGATGGATTGTAGGTTTATTAGACTTGTTTCGGCTTGAATAGACGGGTACAACTTTACTATGCTTTTGTTTTTCAATACAATCTATTTCATAAACGTTAATTGAAAGACCGTTAAGTTTTTCAAATTTTGGAATTTGATCTAAAGACATTGGGAAATTCAAACCATCATACCGTAGCACTGAGCTGAAATGCGGATAGGCAATGATTACGCTAGGATTGTTGTTAGCTGGAAAGAGGGCTGCGGTGACCGACTATAGAAAGCAATATGAGTCGCTGTTGCGGATATTGACGACAGCCTTCTTATCTTGAATATCTTTGGGTAGTAGTGTGTATGCGAACACACCGCCTCGTAGTGGCACGTGCTTGTTTAGATTCACAGTCAAATTGATTATTTCAGTCAGCGACCAACCAGAGTCTTTTTCTTGAAAATCTTCCACCTCGGCCAACACTTTTTGCTTTAAATTCTCTGCGAACCACCCGTGTATGTCAGCTGGCTAGAGGATGATCTGGTTTCCGGTGTTGAAATATTTCATTTCTTCTATAATTTCGCGTTCTTCGTTATATTGAATTTACAACACAAGACACAGTTTGCTTTTAAATTTCCCACTTTTCGTAGCATTCTCTTCATTCTGACAACGATGAGGTCTTTGGCATCTTCGAGAAATCTGCTAATATTCTTGTGTCGTAGATTCATGACGGCTCTCGTTCGAATTCGGCTCTCTGAAGCTGTCTCCAAATCTTCGCACCGTACCCGATCGCTTCTTCGTCCGCTTCGTAATCCGTCACCCACTTTTTGAAATTGTTGAAATTTGGCTGTCAACGATTCCAGAATTCCAATAGTAGTGAAAATTCTTGTCTTCTCCCTGATCGTTGAGGCGTTGTTGCGTAAGATTTCATTCAAAAGCCTGGTATTTTGGGTTCCGAATCGAATCCACTTTTCAATCTCTGCCGGTGACGATTTTTCAGTTAAAATCTTGAACGCCGTTTCCATGATTTCTAATAATTTCAAACACTTTTCGGAATCCATGTTTGTTTCTTCTTATTTTGATCACGCACTTGACAAAGATAGAGTTGCAAAGATAGAGTTGCAAAGCTTGCTTCAGAATGACTGCTCTACGCTGGCATGGTTCCTTTCATGGGTAAACAACGACGTGACTCACACATTGCCGAAAATTCGTGAACAATCGTATGCAATATTCTTCAGCGAAAAAAATGTCAAGATATTTCTCGAACGAAACTGCAGTGCGTAAAAGATGGCAAGGCAGTTCTTGGAACTTGGCTAAGAAGTTTCGCACGCCTCATGTACGAGAGAGAGCTGTGAGAGTAAACTAATCATCGTTCTCCAGGAGCGTTAGGGGGATGTTTCACTTTGCCCACGGTGTCAGTTTCACGATTTCGAGGCCTACGCACTGGTGCAGTAGGACAGAGTGAGAAGGATATATCCTGCAAACGTAACCGACAAGTGTCAACCACTTTATGATTTGGTATTAGTTTAATTGTGAACCTAAAACATATGAAGAAGCTGTACGAAGAGTGGGGTGCTCCGTCCGTCTGATGGATTCATTAGCAGTCGAGCTTGCAAACTGTCAAGGTGGGTCATTGAAATCAGTGCACTTATACAGTTTTTTTACCTTGAGTGTACAAAAATTTTCGATTTTACTTGATTAAATAGAAATAATTTAACGTTTGTGCGTTTTTGTTCAGATTATTTTCAAGAAAAAAATAACGTTCATCGTCACCTCGAGCTTTCAAACTGTCAAGGTGGGTGATTGAAATCAGTGCACTTATACAGTTTTTTTACCTTGAGTATACAACAATTTTCGATTTTACTTGAGTGAATAGAAATAATATAACGTGTGTGCGTTTTTTTCAGATTATTTTCAAGGAACAAATAACGACGTTCGTCGTCACCTCGAGCTTTCAAACTGTCATACATCGTGATTTCGATCAGTGAGTTGTACAAGAATATCAATTTTTTTACAACATTCTGTGATCAATAATCAAGACTTCAGCCACGTTTTAATTTTTTTTCAGAAAATGGAGTACGTATACATTTTATCCAATATGCGTGTGCCGCGAGAATGGGCCTACTACCTGCCCCGAGACTTCTCAGTTAGAGCGGTTCAACTCGCGATTATAGCCTACGGGGATGGGAGCCGGAACGATATTCTCATTTTACGAGAGGGAAATGGTACTTGGTTATTCCAGAAAGTGTAAGATGAAGAGTAATATACAATGAATTTGATGACTTTTATAACATGTTCGATTAATTGGTTTTTTCAGTAAATTATTTTTTTGCTTTTCTTGACAACGAAAACTTTGAAACTTTTGTGATACATACATGTCTTACGTTTCTGAAATATCATTTCATAACTTTTAGAACAAATTTGAAAAATAGTTTTGTGTGTGATACATCATATCTTAAATTTTCATAATTATTGTATGTTTCACAGAGCTGTAAACAGCATCCAACGTAGTAGTATATCTATACATAGTTATTGTATATCGTAACGTGGCATTTCGGACAGACATGACCGTTACAAGGTACTCGCTGAACCTTGGGCGGAATCCAGGAATAAGGGTTTCGGAGATCGAGTCGCGAGATAATAATAGAGAGCGCCAGAACTGGGGTCGCGCATCCGGGCTTCGACAGGGACGAAATAGCGAATTACGAATAAGATATTGCAGGCTTTTGTTTAATTTTTCGTTGAGTAGACTGGCCACAAGCTAGCGACCAATTCCGACGCCGAAAATATTTCGAGGCAAAGCGAAACCGTAAAGATCTCGCGGGAAGGATGCCGACGCTGCGGAGGGGGAGACAACGCAGATCCCTGCAGCGCGGGAATCCAAGGCGGAAGCGATACCCGCTGGCGGCCGGTGCGCCGCAGCCTCCCCGCTCACCCCGCCCACACCTGACCAAGGCAACCGCGGGAGACCAACTAGCGATAAGGGAGCACCACCACGCCCCACCCCCGGACACCGTAGATCTGCGCGGAAGACGACATCGCGATCTAGCGTTAAGTTCTGCGCCGCGTAGCGACGATAGGTGCGCGTCAAGTTGCGCAATCTTTAAATCCGATGACAGATCGATTGTTGCGCATTCTTAGGGTAATGACGTCACGAAGGACGAGAGAAGCGTTGCGGCCGATCGGCCATGAGAGATCACTCCAGTTCTGGCGGCTAACAAAGGCACTGCTTCAAAGTAGCGTCTTGGTTTTTTTTTGTTTCATTGCGAAAAAAAAGTGTAGTTGCCAGTGGCGATGAGCTGCAGACGTCACGAGGGAGTTGGCAGTTTTGTCCACTGCATGTGGAGCGGTAAGCGTTGCTGATATCCTCGCGATCGAATTTTGAGAGTAATTGAGCGAGGGATTGTCCGAGAAAGGATAGCCGTTTGTAATTTGCTGGTCGGAAATCCTCGAAATTCGTTTGCCGATTCTTTCGTTTGGTGACCGTAGGCTGAGTTGCGCGTACTAACGTAGAGCCACGATTAAGTGACCGAGAAGGTCGAGTAGAGTCCCGGGTCTGAGTCGCGGCAAACCTACGGTAATTTGAGTGTAACCAAATTCCGTTACACGAGGTCACGTCGAGTCCATTAAAATTAAGTGTCACCTTTCGTGTAGGTCACCAATCGTCCAAGGGGGAGCGCTCAAACTCGCGAACCACGCTAAGACTTCGCGGGGAACGTTAAACTCGGATGCGTAGTTATAAGTAATAACGAAGTAGGAGTAAGAAAATGAGTTAAGGTAGTAATTAAGATTGCGACTAATGCGGCCCGTGCGCCTTGATATAGTTTTTTTCTTTGTTTGCCATTAATTACAATAGCCAAGGTGGTGATTAGCGCCATACCGTAGAGGACGATCGCGGGCAGCGCGTTGGGTCAAATTTTGTTTTTGGTTTTTGTGAATTAGCGTTCATTATTAAGGCAGCGACTAGCGCACGTAGGCAGTAGAAGTCTTTTAGATCTATTAATTTTTTTTTGTCTTTTTTTTTTGTTAAACATAAGTATTTAATTTTGAATCGTGCATAGCGACTTACGGATTATTATTTCTCTGGCTTTGTATTTGGAATCGCAAAGAGCGACTTTTGAAGTATTATTTCTTTTGTTTTGTATTATCGCTGGCTGAAAATATATTATTTCAATTTTATTAATGCTTTGTAAGATAACGTGTTGGCGTACGTGTGTCGTATCTCTTTCTTTACCCGAAAATTACCCCTCCACTCTCCGCGGTACTGAGCTATTAAGTATATGGTCGCGGTATATCGCATTACCGATTTCGAGGCGTGTTGATCACGCCAGGCGCCCAACAAATTTCGCGATATTGTTTTAGATCCTGGATACCTCGCGGACGCCGATTTATTGTGCACGCGGTAAGTTCTCGGTCATTTTCTCCGAGTGACCGAGGAAAAATCCACGTCACAATATATATAATGAGTACAGCAGAAAAAAAAATAAATTCTTCGTGAAAAAATTTATACAATTTTCTCAAAGGTTATGAAACGTAGAACAATTGGTTACTTCTTCGAAAGTTTTTTTGTTAAGTATTTGAAATTGGTTCTTGATCACCTTCAGTAGTCGCACGGTCCATGCTGGTAAGAAGGAGACGCTGCACACGTTGTCCAGGTACGGTGTACAAGATAGGTGAGAGTCGACTCATCTTTGAATTCAATTTGACCGTACTGGCTGCCCAGATACTGCAAGAGCAACCGCTTCTCCTCCATCGTTTGCACCAATTTCTGATATTGGGTCTCGTCCTCGTTCAGCAGTCGCACAATCCGTGCCGGTAAGAATACGCTGAATTCGTCGTTCAGGTCTGTGAGGAGACGCTGCCCAAACCTCGTTTCGACTCATCGAATGTTGGTGACTTTGTAGATTTTTAAAATTTCCAGCTGCGTCAATTTCTTCGTGGACAGAAATTCGTTCATGCTTGCAACTTTGTTGAGTTTTGTGAGATCCATTTTTTAGGAAAGATCTAGTAGTTATGTGTTTCTTGATAAATTTAGATTTGCGAACTTTTTTGTCACTTTGTTGAGTTCTGACTTCTGGTTAATAACGGTTTTCAAGTCGTGAATATTTTTTGAGAACAGATCGATTCGCTGTTTTAATTCTGCATCGCTTGAAGTTCTCCTCATGAGAGCTGAAGATGCAAGACTATCTTTCTGACCTGAAATTCAGACTTTTATAGCCGTATTCCCTCCCCACCAGGCACACAGAATCCTTGAAAAACTTCTAGAACCTACCGAAATGATGTGTCTTCGATTGTGGGGGTAACATTAGATGAGTACGGTTCGGTTTCTCTCGGACTCCTCGTTGATCTGACGACACTCGATCCAATCGACTTCGCGTTCATCATCATCTGGTTCGATGTCCGATAATATTGCAATCACTTCGTTTTGCCATTTTTGGAAAGTCAGGATTAACGTTTTGTTCGTGAAAAATATCCTTTGTAGTCTGTGCGGTTGCACACGAGCTCTCCGGACACGCTCATTGAGCCACTGAAGATCTTGTAGCGAAAACTCGGACGTTGCTAAATCCGATGATAATTTCTTCACCGGTAAATTCGTTATGACGTAACATTACAATTTCAAAGCTTTCGTCTCACAAGAATGGTAGTCTGACCAATGTATAAGTTTCATGTGCTAACCCATTTTATACAGACGGTGGACCTGGTGAGATTTTACAGATTCACGTCAAAACCTTCCAGAATTCGACGTCGCACCGCAATCCGTTGTCGGCAGGCCGCTTACCGTTAAGTCGAAACTCGTCGGACGATTCCGAGTATTGTTTTCGTCGGACGATTCCGAGAATTGTTTGTCTGAAATCCGTTCAAGGCCAAAGCAGGTCTTTCAGAATTCAACGTCGCACAGAAATCCTTTGACCACATGCCGCTGAACGTCGAGTCGAAATACGTCGGGCGAATTGTTTGTCAGTCTAGATTCGTTCAAGGCCGTGAGAATCTTCTCGAACCTTCTGGAAGCTCTCAAAACCTGACACATGCCAGGATTCTCGGTCGAACGTCCGAGGATCCACGGGGTCCGCTCGAACGCCTGAGGATCCACGGAGTGCGCTCGGTAATGCAGTTATCGATCCCGCTCCATGGCATGATTTTCTTTACCGATAAAGAGCACAATTTATCCGACAAGGGGTAATACCATGGCAATTTCAGACATTTTTTACCAACGATCATGGTCATTTGGAGGATTTTTTACCGACGATCATGGTCATTTGGAGGATTTTTTACCAACGATCACGGTCATTTGGGAGATTTTCTTACCGACGAATGGTCGGCAGAGCACGTTTTATCTTACGAGAATGGGGGTAACCTTCAAGGGTTTGCGTCTGGGATGCACGAATAGGCGGCTTGGTCGATAAAGAAGGTGTTTGTATCCAGAACTCTCTTTGTCATACTACTCGGATTAGTCTTCTTGAGCAAGAGTAGCGTTGGAAAATTTTAGTTGTGACCGGCCTGAAGTCTCGCGCTAATTCGTCAAAACCGAGCATTCAGTTACTCTGTTAGCTGCAAAAGACTCACTACCTTCTGAAGGACCGGAAAGCGCTTGATCATCGTGGGCTGAGCTGAGTGGTTGCTCACCTGAGAAGCGCTATTTGATATCGGTGCGTTCTGCACTGCAGGTTGCGCTACTGCAGCCTGTCCTTGAGATGTGCCGCTGTTGGCAGCTGTCGAGATTGACCAAGAGTTTCGATGCAGCAAGGAATGACGTCGACCGTTATACACGCGACACGTTTTATTAGATCGACAATCCTTCTGCTGATGCGAACCGAGACCATTGAAGCAAAGCTTTTTCGCAGAAACCACTTCCCTTTTTTGATCGAGAGATTTGTCGCGAAAGGACAAACAGAACGCAATGTAGTGGTTGCCACTGCAACAAGCACACGACTGTTCCTTTGATTGCGCCGTATGTGATTTTGTCGTCTGAGGATTTGACCTTCCTTGCGATGAGTGCGGTTTCGACGTCGCGATTTGATTGTGAGCATGAGCTTGCTCCACGACTTCGAGGGTGTGGATGTGAATGATGAGAAACGCCTTGAGCTCCGCAAACGAAGGGGGCTCGAGTTTCTCGCTACCACTTTTTTCCCGCTCTTCGAGAGATACTGGGTCGAGCTTGCGAATCGTCATGTGCACGATGATGTGGTTCCCTAATTTCTCGGGACCATCGAGAAGATCGAGCGCGCCAAGAGTTGATCGCGAGATGAGAATCAGTCAGAAGCCGCTTGTTTTCGTATCGTGAGACGAGAGTTTCCCAGGCTTGAGGGAAGTTTTCTGCGGTGAAAGAAATGTTTTTGATGAGTTGTGACGGCTCGCCAATCACACTGGTTTTGAGGTAGTGCAGCTTTTCCACTTCCGAGAGTTGCGAATTTTCGCGAACTATTGAAGAGAAGAGGTCGTGAAACGGCCTCCATTCTGAGTAGCTGCCCGAGAATGTAGGCAGTTCGATACGCGGTAACCGTTTAGATGATCCTCCTGCAGGTGCGTCTTGAGGAGCTGCAGCGGCTTGCGCGGTTGCTGCAGGCGCAGGCTTTAGCGATTCGAGAAGATTAAGCATCACCCCATCGCCAATCAAGAAATGCTTTCCGCACTGTCCGTAATAATCTTTCGCGAAGTACGAAAGCTTTTTAATTATGTCCAGTTGATCACCCCTGGCTCCGAACTTGATCAATCTGAATTTAAAGCATTTGCTGCGACTTCACCTGCCCGTAAGTGATTTCTGCCTCGCCGAGCTTACGCAGGTTGCCGACGGCACGAGAAATGCGCCAAATGTAGTCGCTTCGACAGTCGACATATTCTTCGATCGACATGTTGATGTACGGTGAGATTTAAACTCAGGCGACGAACTGAGTTTTCACAAACGAGATACAAACACACTAATAGTAACGCGACGCGATTCACACTTTGAGAGACCGGTGTTGTTGACACTCAGATCTTAGTCACGGTCACTACAGAGGACACCGCAGTTTGAATTTAACGGACGCGACTGATTTTCCATGATATTTTTCACCGATAACGAGATTGTTCACTTCGATAATGTGGACTTTCACAACTTGATGCACACGCGATGCTTCCGTTCCACTCACTGGCTAGTTTGGAACGATTCGACTCGAATCGCGACTGATCCGACTCAAAGGACCAAAAAATGTTTAGAGAGATGGCAAAAAGATATGGATCATCGACGTCGGATCCGCGAACTAGTGATTGAGGACGAGTGTAAATGAAACGAAATGATGTTGTGATGGAGAGGGACAATGATTAACAATAATCGATATTTTTATTTTTCTTGATGCGGCGATACAGACCGTATCGCAAGAGAATGTTACACAGACTGATGGTTTACAGAGCGAGAGAACACATAGATTACACACATACATGATTTTGATTCAGTAGACAATACATGAGATGCAGTTGATAGGTTTTGAGTCGCGACACGGCCAAGCGGCGAGATTTGATGCACAGACAGCAAGTAAACATTGCACGCGAGTGTGCGTCCATGCGTGAGGACGATTTTGAGTGTCGCGAGACACACATTTAACTAATTTTATACTCTGCCGAAACAATGACGAAAAACGTCTACTGTTGTAGAGTTTACATTCAAAGAAATTCTAGTTTAGTTAAATTTTCACGTATCATATCTTGAAAAGTTTGGAAAGAAACAAAAAAAAAAAAAAAAACAACATGAGAAAATTCGAAATGTCACAAGTGTATCAAATTTGATAATTTAAAAGTGTTCTTAAATCTCTGAGTTTTTTTATCGTGTTCAAAGTTGAATGTATAAAATTTAATAGTGTTAAGACTTTTTAGTTGTGAGAATAACATCCAAACAAGTTCTAGTTTGGGTAAATTTTCAGGGGTCGTATTTCATAAAGTTTGAAAAAAGCAATACGAGAACATTGAAAAAACTACATAAGAAAATTCTAAAAAATTTGAAGAAAATGTAAAAAGTTGTTACGGGGTAGATTGTGTAGGCTCCGATGAGCGGTAATCGGAGCTCACTCCACGCCCAGCCAACGTGTTATTTGGCTATTTTACGTCTTTACGGCTAGTTTACGTCGACTATGCACTCGCGTGCTATTACTCCCAGTGCAGGAAGTGAATGGGATAGAAAGGGATCGGTATTAAGGGAAGGTGAACGATTTAAAGTATATGATTGTTTATTAGTAGTTAATGCAACAAAGTCGGTCGGTAAAGTGGGCGGTAAGCTGTGGTTCGTATTTGCTTAATTTCGAAAAGTTTACAAAGTTGTTTCATGACTGTGCTCATAAAATTCTGTCCTTGGTATGTAAGTATTGCTCGAGGAGCACCGTAACGTGTAATGTATTCTTTTGCGAATGCTGCGCCTATAGTATCGGCGGTGGCATCAGGTAAAGGGATGGTGTCCAGGAATTTTGTCAAATTGCATTGTATCGTCCAGAGATATTTGTTGTTCGATTTAGTAAGGGGTAGAGGTCCAACAATATCTAATGCCACTTTGTCGAATGCATCGGCACACGTGTCCGTTATCATCATTGGCAGTTTGGTTTTTACTCTGAACAATTTTTTTCTTTGGCAACTCTCGCAAGTTCTTATGGAATCTTGGATTTGTTCTTCCATACGGAGACAGAAGTTACGCCATCTTCTTGCAAGGTTTTCCCAAAGTCAACCAAGGTGTCAAAAAAAAAGTAGGACAAAGGTTTGTCATTGTATTTGGGCTTTGTAACTAGGTTATAGATTTTTCGGTTTCCATGGACTACAGATATAACGTCAGTCACAGTCGGGTCGAATTCTCTAAGTTGTTCGCGGTTTACGAATTTACGTCCTGTCAGTTCTGAAGCGATTCGTTTTGACATTTGGCAGTCAGCCGATATGCAATAAGCTAAGTTATCCTTTTGCTGTAATAGGTCTGCTTTTATTTCTTTGATACGTCTATTACGCATGAGAGGAAATGTTTCGCTTTCTATGAGGAAGTCACTATAAGGAGGGCCCGGTAAATCGGTGGCTGGACAACAGTCATCAGTTCCTGATTCAGTTTCTGGGGTCTGTAAGTCATCCGAGCTAAGGGAAGAATCTGAAAAATAGCTCAGGTATGGTCTTTCATGAGGCCCAGGATTTGTTGAATAATTTGTTTCGCGATGGCGTTTAGGTTGGCGATGTACTGGGATCGGTGCGGGGTAACGAGGGGGGGTTTGAGGAGCAACGAGGTTTCTTTATCGCTGAACTCATCGTCGGAGAGATCGGAGGAATCAGAGGAGTATATCATCTTACAGGGTTGTGAGATTTTAGGATGTTTCAGCGGAGCTGGGTTGGTGGACTCGACTGTGGTCTGTCGAGGCGTCTGGGGTACTGATGAGTCTTTTTAGTGCGTTTTTTTGATTTATAACTGTAGGCTTCAGTCGTTGGACGGGGGCGTTTTGCCTATAGGAATCTATAGGAAGAATTTGAGCGGTGTTGGGCGGTGCGTTCCTGGACAGAGAATCAGCGTTGGTATTAGATTTTCCGGACTTGTATTTCGTATCGAAGTCGTACTCTACCAGTTCTAAGCTCCATCGTAATTAACGGGAATTAGGCTTCTTGACGCTTTCTACCCATTTGAGTGGCTCGTCGACTGTTATTGAAGTGAACTTCTGACCATAGATGTAGGAGCGGAAGTGACTCATACTCCAGTAGGCGGCTAAGAATTCTTTATCAGGTACCGAGTAGTTTAATTCGGCGGGCTTGAGGGCTCGGGACGCGTATGCTAGAGGTAGGTCGGCACCGTCTTTATCTTTATTGGGAACTGCACCTATCGCGAATTTTGACGCGTCTGTAGTGAGCGCAAATGGTTTGCTGAAGTCCGGGTGTTGTAGAATTGGTTCTTTGCATAAACAATCACGTAAGGTTTCAAAGGCAGTCTGGTGTTCGGACGTCCAGATTAAAGGGGTATCTTCCTTCGATAAATTATTAAGGCATTTAGCAATTTTTCCAAAATTTGGAACAAATCTTCGGTAGTAACCTAAAAGGCCAAGGAACTGTCTAACATTTTTGGGACGTTTGGGGACGGGATACTCTTTTACAGCTATTAGTTTACCAGGGTCAGGTTTTACTCCTGACTCAATTATGAGGTGTCCGAGGTAAACGACTTCCTTGCGCAGGAATTCGCACTAGTCTAGCTGTAGAGTTAAACCAGCAGCGGTTAGTCGCTTCATTAATTTCCGAAATTTAATTTCATGTTCTTGCAAGTTTCAAGCGTAAGTAACTATGTTATCTAAATATACGAACATCTCGATGCCTTGTAGGCTGAGGAGGACTTGATCCAAGAGCCTTTGAAACGTGGCAGGGCGTTCTTTGGTCCGAAACGCATACGAGATAATTCATAATGTCCTCTAGGTGTCGAAAATGCAGTTTTCGTGCTGTGATCCGGATGCATGGGAATTTGGTGGAACCCGGAAGCAAGGTCGAATGTGGAAAAGTATTTATTTGTGAAGTATTAGTGACCAGGAGGTGGAGTAAAGAATAAAGAAAGTTTAGTCGAAATTCCGGTCAGGTAAATGGAAAAATTTAATTGTTGGGAAAACGAACATGTTTGCGTTTTCGACGTTTCGGCCGGGCCCTGCCGACCATCCTCAGGCAATTGTGACTACCTGTTCCTGCTCAGGTGTTATTAGTTCAGCATTTTGGACGGAAGTGAAGATTAGTGGACATGGATCCAAAAATCTATGGTAATGAGGTGTGATATTAATCTATGCTGGAGCAATATGGATTTGAGACTGATAACAACGTACTAATGGCGCCAATTTTTGAAAACTAGAGAATGTTGGAGTATAGATAGCAGAGATGTTGGATATCTGTGCGCTTGTTGACAGATTGACTTTTGTTCTTAAAAATATAGATCATTTCCTTAATATTACGTTTATACTAGTTCGGTTCTGTAGTTAAGGTTACGGAGTTATTGAAATCAAACTGATGTCCAAGACTCAAAAAGTGTTCCGCTAGAGCGCATCTTTCAGTATCATGGCATTTACTATTTGATCGATGGCCGGAAATTCTATCTTTTAAATGTTGTGACGTCGGTCCGATACAACTTTTGCTACAGTCTCGACATGGTATTTTGTACACACAATTGATTTTATCTAAATTAGGTGTTACAGATTTTAAATAAGAAAGGAGAGGATATTTAGTAGTGTTATTGATTCTTGTTCGACGTTGTCTTAATATTTCAAACCCTCAATTTCTTAAAAAAAACTTAAAACTTGCAGAAACAGCTCTTACTTCAAATGGCTAATCTTTAAAATTCATTAATGATATTAGAAAGTATAGAGTTGAAAAAATGTACAACTCGATTAATTGGAATATAGACTTGAACAATCAACCTAATGATAATGACAAATTTAAGAACACCATCTCTATACCCTATGTTGAAAATCTTCCAAGACAAATTAAAAAAGTTTTGAAAATTGAAGGCATCGAAATTACGTTTAGAATTGATAACACTACTAAATATCCTCTCTTTTCTCATTTAAAATCTGTAACACCTAATTTAGATAAAATCAATTGTGTGTACAAAATACCATGTCGAGACTGTAGCAAAAGTTATATTGGACAGACGTCAGAACATTTAAAAAATAGAATTTCTGGCCATCGCTCAAATATTAAATCCCATAATACTGAAAGATGCGCTCTAGCAGAACACTCTTTGAGTCTTGGACATCAGTTTTATTTCAATAACTCCGTAACCTTAACTACCGGACCGAACTGGTATGAACGTAATATTAAGGAAATGATCCATATTTTTGAGAACAAGAGTAACTCTGTCAACAAGCGCACAGATATCCAACATCTCAGCCATCTATACTCCAAAATTCTCTAGTTTTCAAAAATTGGCGCCATTAGTACGTTGTTATCAGTCTCAAATCCATATTGCTCCAGCATAGATTAATATCACACCTCATTACCATAGATTTTTGGATCCATGTCCACTAATCTTCACTTCCGTCCAAAATGCTGAACTAATAACACCTGAGCAGGAACAGGTAGTCACAATTTCCTGAGGATGGTTGGCAGGGCCCGGCCGAAACGTCAAAAACGCAAACATGTTCGTTTTCCCAACAATTGAATTTTTCCATTTACCTGACCGGAATTTCGACTAAACTTTCTTCATTCCTCAAAAAGTATTGAGCTGAGCCAAGCTGGTCAAGGATTTCCGTGATATCGAGCATGGGGTATGCGTCGCCGACTGTTTTTTCGTTAAGTTTTCTATAGTCGATTACCATACGCCATCGTTTATTGCCGTCACTATCCGGTTTTTTTGGAACGATCCACACCGGGGAATTATACGGAGATGAGGAATGTTTAATAAGATTTTTCTTGAGTAGTTTATCAACTTGGGATTCGATTTCGTCTTTGTGAATCTTGAGAAAACGGTATTGTTTGGTATGAATAGGCGTATTGTCCGTCGTGGGGATAGTGTGATGAGATAAATTGGTGTGGCCTAATTTATCACCTGGGAGATAAAAGAGATGGTTAAATTCTGTTACGAGGTTAAATGTAGATTGTTTTTCGGTGTCATTCAAATAATCAAGATGTAAGCTGCTCTTTAGAACGTCCAATCTTTCTGACCTACTGTCAGTCAAGAGCACTGTTGCGGCACCGGGACAGGGTGTACTGTCGTCAGGGATAGGAGGATCGGATTGCAGATGTGCGAGGTCAGTGGACTGGATGGGGCTGGAGGGGGGATTATTAGTCGGTCGCGATGTACGCTTGGCGGCAGAAAGAATTAATGTGTTGCTGAAGAAAGGGCCTGGGTGCGAAACGAGGGTTTTGGCGCGGGCATCGCTGTGGTGGTTACTCGGTGCAGTAGGCGTAGCGTTGGGCATGACTGTACTCAGTGGCTCGTCGAAGTCGTCTAGGGTTACTGTTGGGAGTCTTATCTCTACGGCAGATTCGTTACAATTGAACGCGTACGAGTAAGCGATGCCGTTCTGGTTTTCAACTAACGTTTCACCACATAGAACCTTGTTGCCTAAATCGATGCGTTTAAGGTAACCTACTTTAGTGTCTGGGTTCGCAACTATTAGTGGGATGGCTTTCACGGTACGGGCCTGTATTGTAATTACGCGCGTTTTTTCGGCCGCGGACGAGGGTTCATCGAATTCATGAAAGTGGATTGGCTATGAGGATCCAAGCATCACTGAGTTTGAGTTGAAAGAAATAGTTGCTTTCTATTTTCGTAAGAAGGGCTGGCCTAAGATGCCGTCGTGCGGAATCGGAAACGAGTCAGGGACCAAGTGAAAGGTATGGGATTTATTATTGAAACGTATTTCCGTTTTTGCGATAGTTTGCGTCTTTTTGTCTGTTATACCAGTCAGCGTCAAACGTTCGTCGGTTGTTCGTCGTACGAGGGGCCTAACGGAACTTTCTTTGACCAAGTTGCGTCTGCACTGGTGTCAATAATAAATGTAGATATTTTAATTAGCTCAGGGGTGTCGATCGAAATCAGTGGAGGGTCAGCTGAAGCTGTTATGAGGATATGACTTGAAGATCGGAACGCTAGTTGTTTGCATTGCTCGTGGGCGCGTTCTCCCCGCGGGCGATGTTCCCGTTTAAATGTTTATTCGAGCCTGCATTGCCTTGATTATTACGCGGAGAGGATCTACATCGGTCTACTGTGTGGCCTCTGCGATTACAATTGTCGCAGTGTAGTTCTTGGTTATGCTGCATTCATTGTGGAAGTGGCCCATTCTGCGACATTTGGTACAATATCTTTTAATTTGCAGACGGTGACATTCCGTGATGGAGTGACCCTGGTGGTTACAAAATTGACAGCTGCTGGGCGGATTATTAACGTGGCCAGCAGAACAAGTGTTCGGATCGAGCGCTTGGGTGTAAGGTCTGAACTCGGTCCGACGCGCTGGTTGATGAGCGTAACCAGGTGTGGGCAATGTCATCAGGGGGCCGATAAACGAGGCCGCGGCGGGCACCTGAGACGGAGAAGCAGTATGGGGGGGTAACGGCAGACACATGGGTATAGAGGGGGTAAAATATTGTACAGAGAATTGCATTTGACGGTTAATTAGCTCGGTTTCTTCACCTTCGGCGATGGTGACGGCAGTTTCGAAGGTTGGTAATGGTCTGATAGTAGCGATTCTCCACTCCAATTCTGGCCGAAGCCCTCTAATAAATGATCTAGAGGTATCCTTCTTTAGATCATTCAGCAGAAGCGTTGCTAAGTCTGGTGGGTGCTTGGCTATGATCGCTGTGCTTATTTTTTTGATACTGCTCTTATTCTGCATGAGTAATCTATGATGCGCTCATATGGTTGTTGTGTAATTCTATCTGATTGGACAGATAACTGGCGTATGGTGATATCCGGGCGCTATGCTCGGCTGAAGGCAGTTATGAGGTCCTCGACGTCATTACAGTTGATGCCTGATATATATTGAGAAGCGGGGCCTGTAACCTTTGATTGCGCAAATTTGGCGCAAGTCATTTTATCCGAAGCTTTTATAAGAGTCTCTACGTGACGTAACTGTTCTACAAATGAGTCAAAGGGTATGTTGTGGTCGTCGAAAGGGGGGATTGTCGGCAAGACATCTTTCACTGACCAAAAATTTGAACCGGTCTCGTTAGTTGGTGCCACGTTGATTTAAGCAGGGTATTGCAAGTACAGGAATAAAAATATCGACTTAACACTAAGACTTGGAGTAGACTTACAGGGCGAAGTTAAACGAAAAAACAGAGTACAGCATGGTTCTAGGCAGCTGGACGCAGGTGAAACTTGAAGAGGCGATACACGTCATGCGTCGGCACGAGGAGGGTATAGATGAGGTACTCCGTGGCGTGTTGACGAATAAGTGTGGTAATCCAGGTCTTAGGGTGATGCCACTCTCGGGTCCAGATTCTCGTCTTAACAGGGTTGCGGCAGTCCGAATGAGCGTGAAGGGTCTATTCAATATTTGTCGGTTTGAAAGGTGATGTGTTCAGATGCGGTGTGCGGCTTAACTTGGCTATCGCACTGAATTTTCACTCGCTACACAGTTATTCGGCGTCGTACGTATCGATGAATTTCAATAGTACCAAAATGTGACGGAGTTATGGAAATTGGGGACTCTTTGCAGAGCCTATGTTCGTGGCGAGTTGAATAGGTTCAGCATGCCTGTCACAGTACTTTGTGGGCCAGAGTTCGTTCGTAACACGGCTATCACTGATTGGTACGGCGCGGCGGCGTTAGAAATTTTGAGCACTGAACACTTTCGTAGAAAACATGCAGCACTGCACTGACGGGTAGGTCGACGGGCAAAACCGCTGCCACCAAAATGTTACGGGGTAGATTGCGTAGGCTCCAATGAGTGATAATCGGAGCTTACTCCACGCCCAGCCAAGGTGTTATTTGGCCATTATAGGGTCCGTTCGCGTAGACTATGCACTCGCGTGCTACTACTCACAGTGCAGGAAGTGAATGGAATAGAAAGAGATCTGTGTTAAGGGAAGATAAACGATTTAAAGTATATGATTGTTTATTGGTGGTCAATGCAACGGATTTGGTCGAAGGAAAAAGGTATGGTCTTGGTTCAGAGGGATAGGTGTCTTGCTTGAGCGCTAGGATGGATCTGCCCAGTTTAGCGGGCTGTAGAAGGCGAGCTAGCCGCGAGTTACAGAAGAATCTGCTGACTCGCGGATGATAAGAGTAGACTACAGAGCGTCAGGTAACTAAGAGTGTGGGAAAGGAATAAGAAGTCTGGAGGACGTAACAAAGTTGAAAAAACAACAATAACGGAAAAAAAAATTTTAAAAACAAAAGTAAAAAAATGACTATATAAAACTCATTAGTTTCAAGTTTTTCAATTCTAAGGTTTACATCCAAAGAAATTCTGGTTCAGTTGAATTTTCCACCTATCGTATCCTGAAAAGTATGGAAAGAACCAAAAAAAAAAAACAATACGAGAAAATTCAAAATGCGATAAGTGTATCAAATTTGATAATTTAAAAGTGTTCCTAAATCTCCAAGTCTTTTCATCGTTCTCAAAGTTGGATATATGTATAAAATTTAATAGTGTTAAGAACTTTTCAGTTGTAAGGCTTACATCCAAGCAAGTTCTAGTTTGGGTGAATTTTCAGGCATCGTATTCCACAAAGTTTGAGAAAAAGCAATATGAGAAATTTGGAAAAACTACTGTTACGTCCTCCAGACTTCATATTCCTTTTCCACACTCTTAGTCACCTTACGCTCTGTAGTCTGCCGTTATCGTCGGCGAGTCAGCAGATTCTTCTCTACCTCGCGGCTAGCTTGCCTCCTACATCCCGCTAAACTCGGCAGATTCATCCTAGTGCCCAAGCAAGACACATATCCCTCTAAAGCAAAATCATACCTTTTCCCTCGACCGACTCCTTTGCGGTGACCACAAACACCAACAACTACTTGATAACAATAAACAATCGTATACTTCAAATCGTTAACCTTTCCTCAAAACCGATCCCTTCCCACTCCATTCACTTCCTGTATTGGGAGTAGTAGCACGCAAGTGCATAGTCGACTTGAACGGACCCTATAATAGCCAAATAACACCTTGGCTGGGCGTGGGGTAAGCTTCGATTACCGCTCGTCGGAGTCTACGCATTCTACCCTGAAACAAAATTTAAAAAAAAGTAACAAAAACAAAAACAAAAGAAAAAAATCAAAAAAACGACAAAAGAGGGGGGTATTAACAACCTGCTCGTGGTCCTCCTTGCATGCGCGTAACTGTAACATGAGAAGTTCGCGTAACCAATGTTAATCGATAAGAAGTCAATTAGTGTTTTTTATTGATATCCAATCATTTTTTACTTATCTCATAGGGTAAGATCACTCTAAAGCCAGCAAGAAAGGCATACATTAGATATATATGTCTTTATATTGGAAGAGGAATCCAGCACAATTAACCCAGCACAACTTTTATTTTCATGATAAAAAAATGTTGTGTTGAGTATGTTACGCCCCGACGTACCGCCTTGGCGTATCTTTTTCAAAATTCCATTTCATTTCATTTCTTTAATTATTTCATAACAATCTCATATTCTAATAAGGTCACGTACAGTCCTCGGCATCCGCTGACATTGTATCTTATTTGCTGACACCAGGAATCGCGCTATAAAATTACTGACCTAGTAACAGCGGCGCTCAGCCCGGGAATATCTCTCTTTTTAAGTCAAAATTATCATCAATAATTAGGATAAACCACAACCTTTGGAACCACCAAATTAAAATAGATTATTTGTTAAGATGTGTGGATAAATGCGTGAGAATTATCTTAAGATACCTTCTGTTAACATCTTGTACGTATAAGTGACGAGATTGAGAATCGTCGGAACACCGTCGAATGGCGCGAACTAACGCTGACCGTGTAGATTTGGACACCGGGAGGTCGCCCCCGCACTTAATTGGCTAATTACTGTTGCAACTTATTGCAACTGCAGATTTTTCCCTATTAATACCCTCTGGCCCAAGCAGCCACGTCTTACGCCTGTCAAGTCGCGAAGTGCGTGGACGTAAACCCGGATTAGCCCTCTCGAGCAATAGTAGCGTTCGGAAAATCTTAGTTGTGACCGGCCTAAAGTCTCGCGCTAATTCGTTAAATTCGAGCATTCAGTTATTCTATTAGCTGCAAGAGACTCACTTTCTTCTACATTTCCATCTTTTCTGTTCTTTACTAAATCTCATCTTTTCTGTGAATAGACATTTTTATGATATTCCATTTTCCATAATTAAATTGAGTTCGGCCCTGATTCAATCAGGTAATCTTAAATATAATTCCAGATCTAAAAGACTAAGTGACCGACGTTCAACACCGTTCGATTGATCAACTCTTCCAAACTTGAGGTGAGGCCCCTGGTCCAGCATTCTACCGACGCAGACCGACACGATCCGACGGCTCTCAATCTCGTCGACCGATTCACCTAAAGCTAAGTCAATCCGAGTGTTAATCTTCGAAATTAAACGAATTCTTGTTTCACCTTTATAATCAAAATCTACTTCAGTAATTTTCATTCAAAATCAAGTCTAGAATTGGTGGCTAGCTTCACTACCCCCAATTAAATCGTACTTATTGTTTCCAAGAATTAACGAATAAGACTTAACCATAATATATATATAATTGATTCAAGATAATCTAAAAAGAGAGATACAATCCAATAATCACGACCAGCTAGTTAACCATCGTTCAGAGTAGATGTTCCTGGTACCAAATAATAATATCCTTCAGAGTATTATAATACACGATTTGTATGAACTTGAACACTTTATAAATTGTTATTTTCGGCTCATATATCATTATCACATTGATTGTTACCAGACATTTCAATAACCAAATCGAAACAGAATATACTTCATCTTTTACCAGTTAAATCATATTAAACATTTATTTTGAACGACCTTCTTCCCACTTTCTTTATTATAAAATTGCCTCAACAACTTAAACAAACCTCACAGACCTGTGCAGGACTATAGCAACACGATCCTACAAATTACCGGCTTATCGAAAGGTAGGTCTTCTCTTAGTTTTAATAATTATTCATTGTCGTTACGTGGGAGCTTGATTATTCAATTAATCATTAACTACCACCGCTCAGTACACCCTCACCCCCACGTAACAAGTAGGAAGGTGATGCCCTTTTTTCTTCTCATAAAATCCATGATTATTGCGATTGAATCATGAGTTCCGAAAAAATGATTGAACGTGAATTAATAAACTATTTCTTTAAATTAAAAGATTTGTTACAGTTAACCATGGTTTTAGTACGAGGAAAAATGTGTATTACCGTTGCACTCGCGGCTGCAATGTTTGATCTACAAAATAAAGGTTGTGTTAAGTTGTGCTAGCATTCGAGTACAATGAAACGAAAAGAATATTCCTTTGAATCAAAAATGTAATTGAGATAATTATGGACCGAACGATATTAACTTTGCAGTCTCGTATGAGAAGGCGGTGAAAATTATTTCACGTACGAAATCCATAGAAATGTCAGTTCAATATTTCAATTCAAGATAATAAGTTCTTTTTATTGGCAGCACGTTGTACCAGGATGATAACATGACTCAGCATATCCTCCATTCTTACAATATTTTTACAATTATACATTAGCGTCGCGAATGCGAATGTAATAAACATTTTTCCTCGTACAAAATTTAATGAAATTATCAATTTCCTCAAAATTTCTCAAAACTAATGTTTTTTCGAAAGCAATATTTTGGAACAACGTAAAACAAACTTAGAACAACTCAAAACAACCATTACTATCGCGATAGCTCGAAAATGTGGTGCTAGTTCAACAATTATTTTTTGCGAAATTTGTGAGAAATGATTTTTTTTCGAACGCGATATTTTGGAACAATATAGAACAAACCTAGAACAACCCAGAACAACCGCCAGAATATCGATACCTTAAAAGTACGGTGCCAGCTCAAAAATTGGTTTTTTCGGATTTTCTCTGAAAGTTTTATACTCAGCCTTATACTGTTTTGGAACAATATAGAACAAACCTAGAACAACCTGGAACAGCATTCAAAGTTTGTGCAACTTGAAAGTGCGGTGCCAACTTCCTGGAGGTGGATCAGCTGCCATTTTGTCATTTCACCATCAAATTTTACGGGACTGGGCTCAAAACGTGTGTTACAACAGCGTCGATAGGCATCATACCGAATAGTTCGATCGATTCAGTGCAACTGTGAAAATTTTCTTAATTTGTGTGAGTGGTGACCGATGTTACGTAAGGGTGAGAGTGTACTGAGCGGTGGTAGTTAATGATTACTGAATAATGGAAGATGCTCCCACGTAACGACAATGAATAAAAATTAAAATTAAGAAAGACTTACCTCTCGATAAGCCGGTAATATGGGTACGTTGTTGCCTAGTCGTATACAGGTCTGTGAGAGTTGTTTGAATGGTTGAGGCTAATTTATAATAACGAAAATGAGAAAAGGTCGTCGTTCAAAATAAATGGTTTGAAATAATTCAACTGGTAAAAGATTAAGTATATTCTGTCACAATGAATGACGATAATGACGTAGAAGCCGAAAGTAACAATTTATAAAGTGTTTGAGTTTATACAACAATCCACGCCGACGGACGAATTTATATTCAAATGCAGAGAAGCTGCAGAATCACTTAATTTAACCGTTCGCGTGTTTGAGCAAATCGTGTCTCATTCCATTCCGAATGATATTATTATTTGATACCAAGAACGTCTATCCTGAACGATACGTAAAACTAGCTGGTCGTGATTATTCGATATTGTATCACTCCTTTTTATATTATCTTGAATTAATTATAAAGTGGGGCCGAGCTGAAGACTGGAGAATAACTCTCTGAATTCTCAAGGAAATTGTCTATAGCTGGAAACCAATTCTTGTTGCTGTTATTTCAAATTGTGTACAAATCTTGGAAACAATACGTTTGATCTAATTGGGGGTAGTGAATCTAGCCACCAATTCTAGTCTCACTTTTTAAATGGATATTACAATAGTAAGTTTTGATTAGAAGGGTGAAAACAAGAATTCGTTCGCTGTTGGAGATTAGCACTCGGAATGACTTATCTTTAGATGTATTCTTGTGGTGACGAGATTGAGAGCCGTCGGACCGTCTCGGTCTGCGTCAGTAGTATTCTGGAGCAGGGCCTCACCTCGAGTTCTTAAGGGTGGATGGATGATATTGGAAACGATGAACCCGGTCCCTCAGTCTTGATAATCAAAAGTTACTTTTCACAATAAATGTCCGAATGTTTCACTCGCGGTTTTGATATGAAATGGTTTGTATTATTATTATTAAAATGATTATTTTACGGAAGTAATAAAGTTCTTGATTATTAGAGTAAATGCTTAATATTACCAGATCCGGATTGAATCTGGGCCGAACTTGATTTAATTTGAGGAAAACGGAATATCAAAAAAATGTCTATTCTCAAAGATAATAGAAATAGTAAAGAACAAGAAAGAATTTGGAAGGTAGGAGATAGTGAGTCTTTAGCAGCTAACAGAATAACTGAATGTTCGAATTTGACGAATTAGCGCGAGACTTTAAGCCGGTCACAATTAATATTTTCCAACGCTACTCTTGCTCGAGAGGGCTAATCCGGGTTGACGTCCACGCACTTCGCGACTTGACAGACGAAAGACGTTGCTGCTTGGGCCTGAGGGTATTAATAAGGAAAATGGAATGGCATCTGTAGTTGCAATAAGTTGGAACAGTTTACAATTAGCCAATGAAGTGCGAGGGAGACCTCTCGGTGTCCAAATCTACACGGTCAGCGTTAGTTCGCGCTTTTCGACGGTGTTCCGACGATTCTCAATCTCGTCACTTATACGTACAAGATCTTGACAAAAGGTATCTTAAGATAATTCTCACGCATTCATCCACACATCTTAAAAAATAATCTCTTTTAATTTAGTGGTTCCAAAGGCAGTGGTTTATCCTAATTATTGATGATAATTTTGACTTAAAAAGAGACATATTTCCAGGCTAAGCGCCGCTGTTACTAGCTCAGCAATTCTATAGCGCAGTTCCTGGTGTCAGCAAATAACATACAATGTCAGCGGATGCCGAGGACTGTACGTGACTTTATTAAAATATGAGATTGTGATGAAATAATTGAAGAAATTAAAGAAATGAAATGAAATGGAATTTTGAAAAGGTACGCCAAAACGATACGTCGGGGCGTAACACCGATCTGTAATTTTTTTTTAAATTTCGAAAAAACAAAAAGTCGCTCCACTTGTTGCCAAAATAAGGTATCAGTTGCCCAAGTTCCGTTGCAATCACTTCAGCGGTGTAGGAGTTTTAGTCCTCCGCGTTTTCGAGGCGTACAGCGCTTCTCTAATAGCGCCTTAATGGATAATAATGGATATAACAGTGTTATTACGCCATGTGTACACAAAATCACCATTACTCCAATTTATCGGAAAAAAATGAATTATCATTTTTCAACTTTGTTTTCCATACATGTTAATATAAGGTTTGAACTGCAACAAATTTCCTTCCATCATTCAAACACAAAACGGCGTGGAGTGACTGATTGAACGAACCTTTTTTTCACGGGCGACCACCTGCAGTTCGCAATTTTTAATTCAGAATGAAAAATGAAAAAGATTGCAATTCAAGATACCAAACTCTATTGAAGTGGGTAAGATTTTTCGGAAATATTGATTTTCATAAAAATGGCTTCAATTTGGAGCAAAAATTTTGTCCACAATAAAACCGCGAACAACAGTTGTTTGATTTGTTGATTGCGGTTGACGTGTTGAATAAAATCGGAAATTTCCGTCAATTCTTGTAAGCCAACTTAACCGACTCGAAACTTGCAAACTCAATCAACAATATACGACTGATGGACGGGTCAATTTCCTTGACTTGAGGCTATTCATTTATCTGTTCCATTATCGCTAGCCGCCGTTGAATACCGCCACTATAACAGTTTGTGTGAGTACCTGTGCCTTTGCAGCCACACAACGTTATCTTCATTCATTATTGCATTGCTTTATACCTTAATCCAAAAATTGACGCTGAAACGTCTAGCGCCCACCAAGTATCTTTTGCAATTGTTATTTGAATTTAGGATAATTGTGAATTGCCCCAATGTATCACCGGTAAGTCTTCACCTGAGGGTAACAGCAATATATGTATAGTTACCATTTAAATGAAGGCAATCTCAGCATACCTACATGCCTTGACTGAATAATACGAGACACGGCAAGGATTAGGTGCCAAGGTCTTAGACCTATGCTACGAACGTGAGTGCTTGGAGTGCTAGCGGAAGTCAATCAATCACAGCCTGCTAAACAAAGACGGAGTTGTGCCTTATTGTTTTTCTCTCCAGCCATTTTCAACTTGCACAAAAAGGTATGCTATGCTTTTTTCCGCTTACATGCTCTCGTGGTGAGCATTGAGTTGGAATTCCAAGCTGCCGCCGACCTTTCCTCAAATACTTCAACCTATTACATGATCTGGCGCGAATATGTCGTCGACGACAATTTGGTAAGTAGTCTTTTAGAAAAAACACAACAGCATACTGCAATTTGTTGAATTCAAGAACAATCGACTTCAGTAATATTTTGACGCTAAAAATATTTATTTTGTGACCACGATCAATTAAGATTTCTTGTTTAATTGGATCCACTTCATCGCTTAATATTCACAGGTCAAACAAAGTCGCCATATAGCATTGAACATCAAAATCTGAATAAACTTCATCAATTAACGTCAAGGGATTGCTTGAACAAACAAAATAAAAATTGATGGATAGTAATTCCTGGCCATCTTTTGTACTCCTCCCCGGAGAGTAATTGTCAGTCTTTGACTCCTTCCAACTGTAAAAATCTGTAACTATGATAGATCAACTATTGGGAACTGCTACCTCACGTTGAAAATCTTCAACAAGTCCAAATTCATCCACGAGTGAAAATAGTTCAACCAGTGAGAATGGACACGACCACTAATTTATTAAAACTTATCATCTAATGGTGTCGATAGAAAACAAAACAAACCCAATTGATCGACGGTGTAAAATTGTTTGGTGAAGCGACACAACTATTTGGTAAGGATCTCAGCTTCATTCAGCGTTTAACATCTCAATTCGATGGTAATGCAGTTTGACTACTCATCGGTAAGAGGTCGATAGTAGGTTGTAGCCTCAGGCAGATGTAATTTGAAGCTTACGGTAAGGTAGTAAATAGTAGTTCGAGTTTCCATCTGTAAGAACCAGCGGTTGGTAGGGGCAGTTTGGATTTTTGATATCATCTAGCGGTTAAAATATGAATCTGATGCTGGAGTAAGCCTCCATTGTGATTTGTTCGTTAACTATTCTACTACAAATCGCCGTTAATTGATAAAAAAAAGCGTGGACTTTATCAATCGACGGTATGAAATTGATCAGAAAAATAGAACACGGATGCATTGGAAAAGATTTTTTGAAGTGTTTCTCTATAATCTTCATTCTAAACGTCGCAGTATACGAGGTTTGTTTGTTAAGTAATCCAATACAAATCGCCATGTAGCGACGTGAATCGCAATCAAAGTAGACTTTCAGTCAAAATCGTCGGCTGGAAGTGGAAATCGGAAACAAAGCAGACTTTATTGATCGATGGAGTGAGATTAGGCGGTAAAACAGAACAACGAATTCATCAGTGAAAATTTTGGCACTGCTCTAGTGGTTAACATGTCAAACAAGTGGTAATGCAGTCAGACTTGCTGTCTGTGAAAACCAGCTGTCGTTTAAAGTAGTCTGGATTTTCAGAACTTTTTTTTGATTCTATCGCAAGGAAAATCTATCGTTACAGCAAGAATCCTTGTCGGTATAAATGGTTCAATGGTGAAAATAGTTTGAGCTTCTCACTTAACACTAAGTATAAAAATTGAACTGCTTGTAAGAATAGTTTCAGCTTCTCAGGTAACACTGAGGATAAAAATTTAACTGCGTGTCAGGAAAAAGTTTGACCTTCGTAGGTAAAATCGACGATAGGATACGAAGGAAATATCAGTACAACAGAGCTTGCTTAGTCGGGCAGGTACGGATCTTGAGCCAGAACTGGCAGCATATAAGAACTTGAGAATACCAAATCTTTCTAGTTCGTAATTGTCTTCTTGTCATGAAGTCTATATTAAAAAATAAAAACCTCGTTTGGCGTTGAATTGCTCAACATATAGTCATATTTTACCTCAATTAGTAAGCAGCTTATGTCAGAAAATAAGTTGGCTTATGATATTCCTAATTTTGTAACATAGAGTATCAATTACGTAAAATGAGCTTCATGATTTCTTAATACTGAAATAAGAGAGAACGAATTCCGACTAATTTGAAATGTTTTTCGGTGGCATTCATCTCGATGGTCTTTCATAAGATGATTCGTCTACTGCAATTTTAAAAACTATCACTACGTTATGTTTCAGTAATAGGAGATGAAGCACAGGACATTCAAAAACCACCTCAGTTTTTACAGGGAAGAACGAAGCTTAGTTCCAGGGTTAACGATAATGATGATGACGATGACACATCAGACATAGTTCCGCCACACGAAATTCAATCTAATGAAGCATATATCGTGGAAGTGGATGAAGATAGCAATTCGAAACTAATCTAATCTGGAAGCTTATATTTTGAATTAGTTGAATTTACAAATGATGTTCACGTCTACTTTCAATTATTTTACTTACAAAAAATTTCATTTGTTGGCCATAATATTGAATTTGAAAGATAAACTTATTCAGGCGTAGCCCTGGATTATCCATAAAATAGCCTAAATCAAAAATATTCTGCGACACAATAATCTGGACAAAATCTAGACGCCACTAGTTTGACGATACTCCATGCGCGGTACTCACATTAGCCGACCTCACCAGGCCATCGTAGCCAGGGTGTACTTTTGTTACACGCTTTAGAGACCACCGTCCGTTCGGGCACATAAGCAGGCATCAAAGATCAAGACTAAGCCTCTCACTTGAGTATTATCTTTTCGATGCGTCCACTTGTATCGTTGCTACAAGGTGTCCAGGTATTCCACGCTTTACTGCTGGCAGAACCTGGCTCACAACTCCTGGACCATAGCTTTTAATGCTGGAGATGGTCGATGTGTTCCCCGTCAACTGTTGGCTCCGGCATGGGCAGTAGCGAGCCACCCACAAGCAGATGACTGGAAGTGATTGACTAGAGATCGTCGCCGTTGCTCGACATCGGTTCAAAAGGTCAACAATCCAGCAAAACCTGAAGAAGAATTCTCTATACGTCAGGTGTTTTGGCCCAACAACCCTTTTAAAGTAGGACTACAACAAGCACACAGCCACCTCCCAGAATCCACTAAATTCTGGGGCTCCTGGTGGAGTAAACCTCCACGAAACGCCATCTTCTTCCAGGCTTATAATAACGCGGTCCCACGTTAGCGTTCTTTGATTCAGCGCCTCCCTCAACTCGATGTTCGTGCGATGAAAGTTGATAGTGTTGTCTCTGCAGATATCGGTTGGCCTCCATTGACTCCTGCAGAATCAAACCAATGCCCCAATGAAGCTCTCAGCTAAAAAGTTACCCGACAACTTGAGTTGGATAGCCTTGGAGGCCAGGCAAACGAAGCCCACCACGTAGGATTTAGAAGTAAATGCCCCTCGACAGCTGGTTGCCAAAATTTGGAACGGTCGAGCATAGTCAAGGCCAGTCGAGGCGAGGGCACGAGCGGCCATGATGCGCTCAGTTGGTGAGGCCGCCATCATCATCTGCACCAAAAGTGATGTTCAAGATCGGGTGCAGATGTCGCTATTGTAAATAAGCCCGGCATCTCAATGCTTCCCGCTGACCAACCGTGCCCGTTGCAGCATGTAGAAGTATTTCGAGCGGAACCCTCCCTGAAGTGAGCGGAGGTGGGCCCAAGAGATGACGAGTGTGATTAGCACACACGACCTATCCAAAATAACTGAATGCTTGGCGTTAATAGGTAGAGCAGAGTGTCGAAGTCAGCCATCTATTCTAAGGAGTCTGCGAATACATACGAAGGCGTCCAGCGCTCTAAATGATCCGTTGACCGGAA
Source organism: Neodiprion lecontei (assembly GCF_021901455.1). Taxonomy (NCBI): domain Eukaryota; kingdom Metazoa; phylum Arthropoda; class Insecta; order Hymenoptera; family Diprionidae; genus Neodiprion; species Neodiprion lecontei. The sequence continues at coordinate 15,402,576 of NC_060262.1, read as the reverse complement.
GTGGTTGTGACCGCTTGACCGAAGGGATCTCGTTGCTAAGGACCTTTTCCCAGATAAGTAAAATACAGGACTCCAGTGCCTCATCGAGCTGTGTGGATGTCATTGACGCCAAGAAATCAAGATTTGCTGCAGCGAATCATCTCCAAGTACCCGTAGGCTGGTGAGTACTTACCAAAAATCATTTACCCGGACCAATGTAAGTCCAAAATCAGAATACTACATCTCCCGAACAAGTAAATAATTTTCAACGAAACTCACAGAACCGAAAGATCTTGTCAGTCCATACCTTGCTTAATAAATTAAATTGAAGTTTGTTCCTGTTTTTAGAAATATTGGCTGTTCAAATCTCCCGCCCTCCGCTACATTATCGACCGCCAGACCAGGATCAACGATCAAGGTGGCATGCCAACACCAACATGCCCCTCTCTCTCTAAGCGCTCTTGCACTTACTTACATATGTACTTTAACCTACGCATCGCTACTGCTTTTCTGCTAATTACATATCTCTTTGCAATTGACTAATCTCGCTTAAATTTAACTACGTATTATTGCCATTAAATTCAGTGAATTTGTATACGCTTCTTTTCTGTTCACAGAGTTGATTTCAGTGCTTTACTCGTACAATTTTCAAGGCTTCCAGGCATGTGACTCCAGACCGCATGACATGTTAATGCGTAACCTGCAAGTATCTCATGCATCGCCTTGTTTTCAAATCAAATAATCTACTTGCACTTACATCAAGCTTGACTGTGATTTAGATTTATATTTAATCTAGTGAATAACTGTTATTGAATAAATTAAAATTATTAACAACGAAGTTGTCAAGTACTTGTGTCAAACTTAAGCCACCCAGGTCCCAGTATATCTCACCGTACTCTTACTTCCTTACGCTTTAATTTTTACATTGGCAATTGATGTTAAATGAAACATCGTTTTCTTTTTCTTCTTTGCCCCTCAGAAAAATGCAGCCTTTCTTTCAGGACCTCGAAGAGTGTCCAACTGTTATGTGCATTGGGTTCAAATTTAAAACAGTAAGTGATGTCATCAATATGTGAACTCCGTATTGATTTTTAAGTGAGTCCGAACGTGCACTCGATCGGAAAAATGATTAAAATATTCAGGCATAGAACACTACTTGAGACTTTGACACTATTTCTTGAACCGTAACACGGATTGACTTCGAATTTGGAAAAGTGGTATATGCCAATAAAATCTTATTCTCTATTGGTTTAGAAGTAAATCCAAACGCGTAATCAGAGGCTTCTTTCGAAAGAATAAATGACAGATTAGTAAGAATGTCTGTCCAAGATCTAAATATGGTCACCCATGAGCGCATACGTAGCGTCACTATCGATCATTGCCAAACCAAACCCTACGCTCCGTAAATTGACATTTGACTCATTGAGGTCATCGGCTTTGTAATTTTCGTCATTTAGTAGCTACGTAGGTTGACGGATCCCGGTCCTCGGCTTACTCGTCTTCGTCGTCTAGATCGGGCGCTTCGTCAGTTGACGCATTCAATTAGTCCTCACCGTGGTTTTCGTTGTGGCCACCTAAGAGTGCTGGCATTAGCCGTCAATCAAGTTATGTTTTACACATGATGAATCTCAGGTTGCAGTATTAGAGAAAAAGAATTCAAGTATTAAAAATAGTATCAGAATTTGGGAGTGAAGAATAAGGAGAATACCCTGAAATGGAAGACTGAATTGCAGTACTGGTATCCTTTATGCCGCACACAGATGTTTACGGAAAATACAGGAAAGAAAGTTATCCACTTATTATAATTGTGGATAGGTACTACTCACAATAATTCTGACAGTGGCTAAAGTCGCAATGTACGTTGCGATGTACCTTTGTCAATTTCATCCTGTATATTACGCTGATTTCAGAATCATACATTACGTTCTCATTACGTTTCATCAATTTTGCACCAGTCCCGACGTATTCTATATTTTCAGTCGGCGGAATCAACGGTTTTTTATCTCACCATTGAGTACGCGCTTACAAAGCAATCAGGTGCATTCGCGATTTCTCACAGCCGTCACTTGATGGAAGTTACTTACAATAGTGTAAATGGACAGGGTAATACTTTTGATAAACAATATCGTGCATCCAGGTTTGATCAGAGTTCTTCGCAATGATAACTCAACAAACATTGCTCACGATAACGAGCATACAAAGGATCTTAATTATTCTGAAAGGTTCAATGCACATCTTCCAATGTTATCCTGACGATCGCACTAATACGCAAGCCCCAAATTATAACCTAACCTAGCAACTAGAAATCTGTTCTTTCAAATATTGCTAAATTCAGTATCTGAACTTACTTGCCTTACATTTCTCTCTTTCGTCCTGTAGATCACATTCTTTCTTATGCCCCAAACTATAATTCATCGGCCAGAAATATGTCTTTATGATGTATGTACGTATGTCATATTTATTGTTCCCCTTGGGGTTACAAAGACTCCCATTTTCCTCTCCCTTTACAATAGTTCTGCATGTTTTCTTAACCTATTCTTATCCTATTCTTACATCCTACCTTATCCTTACTTATTCTCTGATTGCCTGTGCCCTGTGCCGTTGCCTTACCATTCCCTTACTTTCCCTCTTATCTTTTTCTTATTCTTTATCCTTATCTTTACTTAACCTTATTCTATTTGACCTTATTCTATTCCCAATTCGTCCTAATCCTACTCGACTTCCGTTTCCCATTCATCTCTCACTCTTTCATTCTCTCGTACATTCCTGATCCTTTCCAGTTCTCTCATCCAGACTTCTCCTGCCCCCTCCTCACCTAACATCTCCCTCACCACCTCCTGCCAGCTTTCCCCCCTTCTATCCCATCCCACGCACCTTTCCCATGTGTGCTCCCATGTTTCCTCCTCCCCCCCGCACACCCAACACCTTCTTTTTTCCTCTTCTTCCCAATACCTTGCCTCCTTCATCTCGCTTCCTAATCTAAATCTTGCCACCCTGGTCCACCTGCTTTTCCCCCAGCTATTTCCCGGACAACCTGGTATCCCTTCTCCTTTCACTAACCTGTACCATCCGTTGTATCTCGATTCCCCTATTTTCTCCCACCTCTCTTTCTTCTGTTCTTCCCTCTTTCTCTCCTCTATTTCCCTAAAATCCACCTCTCCCCTCTCCCTTCTCGCGACTACCTCTCTACTCTCTGCTCCCCTTTCCACAAAGAAACTTTCTCTTTCTCTTTCCCATGTCTATCCCTGCCTCCTAACTTCTACCTTTTCCCTTATCTCTTCCCAGCATCTCCTAGCTAACTCGCTACCCTCCCCTCTCTCCATCTTCCTTTCAAAAATCCATGCCCTTCTCCCTGCCCTAATCCCTAGCTTCTCCCGTTGTAGCTCCTCCCTTACTAAATATCCCGGTGTTCGCCCATCCACTCCTAACGTCTATCTCAAAAATCTATCTTGTACCGCCTTAACCACGCCTCCACTCCCTCCACCCCCATATCTCCGATGCGTACTCTATTACCGTCCATTCTAGCCTGTCAAATAACCAAATCCTTTTTTCCCACTTCCTCCGAAACCTTCTTCTTCCTATCCCACATACCTGCCTCATTACTACCCCTGCCTTCCGTACTCTCTCTTTCACGTGTGCTTCCTGTCCCCCATTGCACTTTACTATATACCCTAAGTAGCTGAACTCTTCAACCTCCTCTATCCTTTTCCCTTTCCCTCTCTAATCAATTTTTCTCTTTTTGCCACCTCCTCTCCTGAATCTCATAATCCTTAATTTCCCTACATTTATCGTCAGCCTTTTCCTATCCATATAACTTTCTAACTTCCTAATCATTACCTCTATCTCCTCTTCACGCTCCGCTAGTAGCACTATATCGTCAGCATACGCTAACGTCCATACCCTGCCGCCAGTCAACTCCACCCTCCCAACCCTTCTCCCTCTCCCCATTTCCTCTTCTAAATCCGCCAGCAGTAGGTTGAATACATGCGGACTGAGCGGGCACCCCTGCCTTGCCCCCCTCGCCGTCCAGAACGCCACTCTTACCTTTTCCCCGCTCCTCACCTGACTCTTTGTTTCCTTGTAAATTTTCTTTATCCTTACCCTTAGCCCTTTCCTTACTCCTCTCCATTTTATAGTCTCTCACATCACCTTCTTGTCCACCGAATCGAGCGCCGCCTTCAAGTCCACAAAGAACGCCACCATTTTTCCCTTATCCCTTCCCACCTGTCTTTTGATTGAATAGTTCAACACATACACGTTGTCAACTGTGCTCATTCCTTTCCTGAAGCCAGTTTGGTTATGCGGTATCATCTCCTTCTCCATTACTTCTCTTTCTAACCTTTCCGCTAGTGCCATCGCATACACCTTTTACAATGTTGGCATCAACGTCACCCCTCTATACTCTTCTACCCTTTTCCCTTCCCGCTTCTTTACTATTGGCGCTATCAATCCCTCTCTCCAATCCTCCGGCCAGCTCTACCCCACTCAAACTCTATTACATGTTTTCCATACCCACTGCTCCATCTCTCCCCCCCCATACCTCCATAACTCGCTAACTATCCCATCCCCCCCTGGTGCCTTTCCGTCCCTCAGCTTTCCTATCACCTTTCTAATCTCTTCCCCCGCAGCTTCTCTTCCCCGTCCCCCTTCCTATTTGCTGTCCCCCCCGTCTTCTGTTACCTTGTTCCCCACTCCCCCCAATAATCCCATGAAATACTCCCTCCACTCCTGCTCGCCTATTTCCTCATTGACCCTCTCTTCTCTTTCTTTCCCGCCCCCCCCTGCCTCTGCCCCTCCCCACTGCCCATTCCCCCGACTGCCTTTCCCTACGTCCCCCGGCCTGTGCCTCTATACCTCCCTCTTGCCTTTCGTCGCTCGTTGTCCTATCCCTATCACCTTCCCCTACTTTTCTCCTCCCCTTCCTTCACCCCTCTTCCCTCTCTCTCCCTGCACCGTCCCAAAGCACCTGTCCATCTCATCCCACTTCCACATTTTCCCCTTTATCCAAATCTTTGCATACCCTATTCTTACTCTGTTTCCCCTTCTCTCCTCAATAGCTGCTATCTCCCTCAAATTCCACTTCATTTTCCTGTCTGCCCAGGTGATATCGTCCTCTATTCTCTCCTTCCTCTCTTTTAGTAGACTTTTTCTTTCCATTACCTGGCTCTTTTGCTCCCTGTTCCCTAGCCTTGCCATCCATATCCCCTTTTCTCCCCCCTTTTTCGCGCCTACCTCCCACATATCCTTTACCTCGACTTCTACCCCTATCACCTGCATAATCTTTTTCAACCCTTCCTTTTCCCTTCCCTTCTCTATTCTCGCTCCTCTGCATACTATATTTCCTCTTCTTTCTTTCCTTGCTTTCCTCTCTATGGCCCACTTCATTTCTTTCAACCTCTCTATTGCTGCCTGCGCCACTTCTGCGTTCCCCTGTCCCTGCTTCTCTCCCCCACTTTCTACCCGCTTCTTTTCTAATTCTTCCAGCCTTTCTTTTATTCTTTTCATCTCCCCCCCTCTCCTCTCTTCTACTTCTTCTAATCTTTTACCCAGGTCCCTTATTGTTTCCTTCATCCACCCCCTCTCTACTTCCTCGTGTTCTTCCCTTCTAGTCATTTCCCCTTTAATCTTTTCCATTTCTTCCCTGAGCCCATTTCCCTGCCCTTTGACCTCCTCTAGCTCTATCTTCAATTTCTCCCTAATCAACCTTAGCATATCCTGTATACTCCCTCCCTCTGCCTGCCCTTCCTCCCCTGCCTTGCCCTTCGGCGACCGGTGAACTTTCCAGCTTTTCCCAAATGCTCTTTCTCTTTCCTGTATCTCATCTGCACCCTCCTCCCCTTTTTCCGCTACCTCCTCCCGCTTTCTCTTTCATAAATCTATCACCGTCATCGCCGATCCCAAGCTATGACTCCTTTCCCTCCCCATCGCTGCTGCTACCCCCAGTCGCCCGTGCTTTTTCTCCTCCTCTACTCTCTTCGCCCCTTCTTTCTGGCTACCCGCGTTGCTCACATTCTTTCGTTCCGCCACCGCTCCCTACCTTATCTGGCTGCCGCCTATCTGTTTCTGCTCTATCCCCCTTCCTGCTCCCTATGTGTCCCCGCCTATTCTTCTATATTATCTTTCCCCCCTGCCGTCCGCCGCTCTCACCAGCTTACCTCAAAAAACTCTCACCCTCTTCTCACTTGTCTGTCCCTTCTGCTCCTGCCTCCCTATTTCCTTCACCCGTCAGCCCGTCCTGGTCCTCCCCGCTCCTTCTCTGCCCTATTTCCTTTCCTTACCTTTTCTATCTTGCTAATTCTCGCCTTTCCACTCACACTCTTTCTCACACCTGCCACTCACATCCAAACCGGAAATGGAAGTCCAAATATGTCTTCATGTTTTAATATCGATTCAATATTGGAATTCTCATGTTTCAAGCGGTAACATGACAGCGGATTTTGAATCCTTGCTATTTAAATCGTCATCAAATATTACATCTCTGCTTCTTATGAACTTTTCGGTTTTGATGTTCCATAACTTATAAGTATTTGAATCCTTGTAATAACCTACAAATATGCAGTCCGATGATTTTGGGTAGAATTTTTGACGAACCTTGGATGGATTAAGCTTTACACCCAAAAATTTTTAGGTCAGAAATATTGGGTTTTCTTCCAAACCATACTTCAAAGAGTACAACTTCGAAAAATTATCAGGTGAGTTGACAAATTAACGACGGAGCCAGAAATCGAACCTGGTATCTTCCTGGTAATATGCTTCACCGGAGACTCACTCCACTAGACCACCTAGCCGCCCTGACTCCAGTGTCATTAATTCCTCTCATCACCTGTATTCGAATTTGTTTTATTTTCGTGTGCCTTTCAAATATATAAACCATACTTCGTAAAGTGTTTTTCCAACAAAAGCAACCTTTGCTGATTGAATGACCAGATAGGCTGGAGTCGCAACAGCCTCTGACCAAAAAATTTTTCGAAGCTTGAATTAGCCAGCATACATCGAGCTTTTCCTTGTGAAATTCTGTTTACTCGTTCAGCTTGACTAGTTTGACTGAGAGTTACCGGGAACCGTTAGTTGATGATCTATGCCCAATCTCCTCATAAAGTGTACAAAGTGACTATTCAGGCATTTCATATGCAGCGGACAACAAAAAAATTTGAGGTTCTGAAATTCGTTCACATTTGGCCTAATTGTACTCCTAGTGGGTATAAATGTAAACACCTGTCTTAATTTGATTTTTCACGTTTTGTTGCCAAGTTATGGGCTTCTGAAGAATTGACGTACTTAAAATACGGATTTTCTGGAACCAGTTTTTCAAACTGAACAAATTCATATTACAGTATTGAACATTGTGGGTTTTATAGGAAAGTTACTGTACTTTTCAACCATTAAATCTGATTCAAAATTTTATATTTTCTTTTTCCAGAAAACCGCAAGTCAACATCTTAAACCAGAATTTTACCAACTTCGACCATTTCTTTTTATTGTAACTCACAAAATATAGCTTGTAATATGTGAATGATACACTGAAAGTTTCATGATAAAATCTACATTACTTTAGGAAATAGATGAATTGACGTACATATGTGACGCACTGACTGGCGGCTTGAACTCGCTTAGGTCGGTTGGTTTGCGCGAAAACGCATTAAAACGCTATGAAAATGATGCGTACGAACCAGTTTGAGCTTATTTGGGCTCTAACAGCAATATATGACGGGTAATTTCCAAATTTAAGAATAAATGTCTACATAGATGATATCGCAGCGTTTTTACTAACAAGGAACATCCACGAAGTTTCCGCCTCTGATTTTGATAAAACTCGGCAGGTATGTTAAGGACGCTAAAATAAGAGATTAGTATTTATTTCAAGCAGGTGAACTACCCCCCTGAAATTCTACTTTCATTGTTCCCATGCATAATAGGGTCTAATGTACAGGTTGCAAGAAAACCTGATTTCGAGGAGTTTCTAGCCTTGCTTTTCCCAGATCTGGGGTCGAGATCAAAAAATTCGAAATGGCGGATCAAACATGCCCAACGTCAAAAACGAAAAATCGACCGATTGAGACCAAAAGTAGATGGATGCTTTTACGAGGTTGCTGATTATGGATCTCACAACGAAAATTCGATTCTCGAAGCGACGAATTCAAAATAACGATAAAAATTCATCACAATTATCCGCTGTCTCTACGAAAATTGGTATGTATGTGAGTTTGTGACCTGGTCAAGCATACGTGATTATTGCAGCCTCGCTACATACCGGGACAATTTCTTGAACCTATACTCTTGACTGTATAGTCAATGTGCATGCGCGAGTTTTATCGGCTGCTTGGGCAGGCTGGCCACACCGAGTTTTAGCTGTCGAACTCTGTTTCTGGCGGCGATGTAGTTCATACGAATTTTTGAGGTTAGAATCTCAAACAATCGAGGTAGTGACTCGGAAAGTTGATGTTAATGCTCTTTGAAAATTGGCTTTATTCGACTGGAATAAGAAATCTGTTTGAATGTTGGGTGCTTGAAAGAAACGCAGCAGGTAAGTGGGAACACTTTATTTGATCACTTTTATTATTTCGTACATTAGAAATAACAATGAAATTTTTTTCTATCAACTGCTGATACGGCCTAAATAATTACATCTCTAATATTCACTGTTATCTGCCTTTTCAATTTATCACACGTACAAAGATCATCGCCACTTTCAAGCAACTAAGGAACTTTCTCACTCTCTTGTGATTTCAGGCGATGATATTGAATTTTATCACTTTTGAAAATGAAACATTGAACCGAGCGTTCAAGGAATTTGAATATCACACTATCTGTAATAGAACTGTGAATCTTTTTTTTCTCGAAAATAGTTCAACAAAATTTACAAATAGTCGATCAATGTTGTTTTGCGATTAATGAATTATTGCCACTACTATTTAGAATTTTCCCATGAATAACAAAGTTCATTTCGCAAATTTTCAATGATGTTCGATTAAATATCGGAATTGGAATCGGAAGCGTAGAAATCCCCCCTAGCTCCCCCCTAGCAGCTCCATCGACCCGAGGGAGGCCGGTTCTGGACCACACAATGGCACGCTCCCCCCTCGACCCTCGACACACACACACACACACACACACACACACACACACACACACACACACACACACAAATATAATAAATGAAATTAATAAAATAAATGAAATGAATAAAATAAATAGAATAAGTAAAATAAATAGAATAAATAATATGAATAAAATGAATAGAATGAATCAAATAAACAAAACATACAAAATGAATAAAGAAAATAAATAGAATGAATGGAATGAATGAAATGAATAAAATGAATTGAATAAATGAAATAAATAAAATAAATAAAATGAATAAAATAAATGAAGTAAATAAAATAAATAAAATTAATGAAATGAGTAAGACAAATGAAATAAATAAGTTAAATAAAATAAATTAAATAAATTGAACAAGTGAAACAAATGGAATAAATGAAATAAAATAAATGAATTAAATTAATGAAATAAACGGAATACATGAAATAAATAAGATAAATATGATAAATCAGATGATTGAAATATATAAAATAAATAAAATGAATATGATGAATCAAATGAATATAATGAATAGAATCGATAAAATAAATGGATAAATAGACAGAAAGAGAGAGAAAGAGAGAAAGGACGCGAGGGAATGATGCTAAATACTGAAGAATTGAAACAAATCTAAAAACTTCGTTAGAATACTAATCATATGTGATAATCATTACGAAAATGAATCAGCATTCACAGTATCGTAAGAGGATTGGTGTAGCACTATATATATTCTATACAGTACACACAAAAGGAGAAACTCGTTGAAGTCTTCGGGTTTTCGGATGAACACCTTTTTTCGCCACTCACTTTGTCAAACATCTGTTTCTGCACGGGAGATTTGTCAAAATGCTAGAGATGTTTCAAACAGCCATTCGGATTTGTATGAAAGGAGACACGCTCACCCTCCACCGAGCAAAACCCAATCAGCCAATCGTTCATGGGGTGTACGCCTCGTGACATACAGGCAAAAATGTAACACGACAACAGTATAAGCTGGGGAAATTTTTCAAGAGATCGCTACCTGCTTTTTTGATGATCAATTTTTTCCCATGACATGCTTCACGCTGATATGGTTGGGGGTGTGCAGTCTCGGACTTCTTCGTTATAAAAGTTCATAAACCCCAAAACTGTATGTGCACGAAGCGTCCGGTCAAGAGTCGACAAGACAAGATTTTTCACACGCCAAGCACTGCTCGCTACCTGCTTTTCGTCGAACGATTTTTCCCACCACAAGCCCGACGCTGATAAGGGTTGGGGTGTGCAGGCTCAGACTTGTTTGTCATAAAATTTTTTTATTTTTTAATGGCTGCGGTGGTCCACCACTGCAGCCCTCCACTCAGTCACCACTGCGCGCTACCCACTACCTACTTTTTCGTTGACCGATTTTTCTCGCAATCACATGACCCAACGGTGGTTGTGGGTGTGCAGGTTATTGAGTTTTGCTTAGCCACATGAACAGCCATATTGATCAATTCCACAACCTCTCCCTACTCACAATCCTGGATCGGTAAACACACCGGCTTACAACCTGATGCATGCACATTTTTTACACGGAAACTGTAAATCGCCTAAGAATTACAATAAAATATTCAACTATACAAAATATCTCCACATTCTCTTCCCTTATGCATACAGGTGTAACATATCATCATCAATAAGAATAATAATATCAATAACAATAATAGTAATAACAATAACAACAACAACAACAGCGATAATGAAATCTCCGTACACGCATAGATAAAGATCTGGCTAAAATACCGAGGCAATCGAACGATACTAGACAAGTACAAGATCAAAATAAAGACGTGGAAATGCAAACAATAAACGGTATTACGAATAGCACAAACGTTTTAATAAGGCAAAATACCATTAAAGATTCCTCAGAAGAATCCCCACACAAAAAGATGACGACACAACATCGAACCAAATTTTACCAACGTTATGTAACCAAGATGAACGACGCTATACTTAAAAAAATTCACAGCTCAACCTGAAAATAATCTATCACGATACAAGTTATTCGAAAAGAAAGTGAGTTTTAATCCATAGACACAATTAAATATGATACATAACGGGTCGATATATAACCCTTTGTTTTTATTTCAAAGCATTTGAAAAAAGAGGTGTTGGGGGAGATGTTTAGTAATTCGGGTGGTAACCGCCCACAATGCCTCCGGCGTGTGTCACGCCAGGTGATCCCAATCCTCGAAAGGGCAGCGTTGCCCCAAACACCCATCGATCAACCATCTGATGTCGTGGAAGTCTATGGAATCGTCACCCTGCCATCGGCAGTCGTCAGCTAGGCCTCGAGAATATGCAATTTCGCTCCGAATTTCCGCCCCACCTTGGTGGCGTTTCTCAAAATCCTTTATACTGACCCATTCTAGGGACTCTAGAGTCCTCAGCAGATACTGTGAACAAGGAGAAACAACCAAATTTGATTTAAAATGCTACACAAACACTTCAAATGAAAAGAGCGAAAACCATGCGCCGCAAAACACTACCATGAACAATGAACAATAAATCAGAATGGAAAATTCCCAAAACTTCAATACTTTTTGTTTGCACATATAAAAACAAATAATTGAACGATTCAAAAACTCTTAAACACGTTACGATGAAAACATTTATAATAAGCAAGATGATGAACTTGGTACTTACAGAAATCTTCTCTAATTCAAGAACCATTTTTTTCTTTTCTAACTATGTACTTTTAAAACTCGTCAAGTAAGTGAAGTTTGGAAGATGAATACAATTTTTCACGCAGCGACGTGATCTCAATTTCTTTGCCTCGGCTTTACGGACAGTTTCTGTACGAAGAGATGGTCGTCCCTGCCTATATCATCCATAGCTCTAACCCGACCTAACCCAGCAGAGTGAAAGCTAACTTGACCTAAAACGGTAGGACTTGACCTAACGTAACCCAACTTGACCCAAGACACTACAACCCAACCTAATATAACCTATCCTAATCCAAGACTGCCCAATCTAACCTAAATTGATGAAATACTTTCTGAAATGATTTATTTCATCAAGCTTGATCGCTGGCTTCGATAGTTCAATGATTCTTGAGCAATTCGCGGTCGGCGCGACGGCCTCGAGGTTTCTTCAACCTGACCTACGTCAAGGCTTCTCCAACTTGACAGAACCTAACTTGACCCAAGACTCTACAACCCAAACTAATATAACCTATCCCAACTCGAGACTGGACAACCTAGCCATCCTAATACAACTTAATCTTTTGCAGGTTTCCCTGTAACATGAAAAGACTTCTGTTTCCTCTATAGACGCGGAAACTCGTGGTAACATTCGCTTATTTCACTTGTTCTGTTGTCTACCGGTTCTCATTTTGTTACACGTACTACTTCTTATGCAATAAAGGTAATGTAACCGGGCGTATTCATGTTTATAAATACAAATTCAGTAGATTCTAGCGGAGCTGTCGAGTGTGTGGTATGCATTACAACATATTCCAATCAGCATTGTTGTAGTACGATGACATCATGTGGAGCAATAATTTGATTTCTTATATGTTTTTCAAGACAGATTGATTTAGAATTAACGTATGTAAATATATTCATATTCCTGGCCGTTATGAACATGAACACGATTTACAATTCCATCAGTTTTACACAATTCATCAACCCTGTTGGATACGCAATTTTTATTAAAATCCTGAGAATCAACCTCTCCCCATAAAATTACGCTGGTGTCAATAAATGAGGAAAAATATATCTCATTCACGAATGCGTTGGTGAAACAATAATGTGCTTGAGATTCATCGATTCGTTTCAATTTTTATGACTAGCAACATCCTTTCCATAAACTTTCCACATATTTGAATGATGCAGATAAACACACCACGCGTGAATTCTGCAATAACCAGACTCAGTTCAGTTTGATGACTGGTAACGACGTTTTCCCCATGATTACGTTGATTGCTGGGAGAAGCTCGATGAAGCTCGGCTACCTGCAACTAAGCATATCTACTCACACCCAAGTCATGAAAATATTTCAAACGACGATGACAAGCATGCTAAAAATGTTTGGGGAGAATTCCATTTAGGGCTAATGAAGAACTATAGAGATTGATAAATGCAAAACGGTGATATGACCAGATGTCTCAGAACATATGATTCACATCCGTTGCACTACAACACAGTGCCGGGATTTGCTTTCGATGCTATGCTCAAATACACGGGAGTAAATTTACAATATTCTGATCGACACACTCGGGCCAATAACAAGTTTATGGAGGAAGATTTCGAACCTAGTAACGTGGAATCGTATCTCATGTATTTTGACGTAAACAATCTATACGGTTAGTTCGAGTGGTGGCATAATCTTATCGATATATCAACTCACTCGGATGATCCACCGATCGGTTACATCCTGAACCGATGGATATCCGAATATCCTATAGAGCGTCACAAGAATCATAAAGATTTTAATTCTTTTATCTCGAGCATTTCACAACTCAAGTTCTGATGAAGGATGGAAACAATGGTAAAATTATGACTGAATTCATCGGGGATTCACGTAAAACTGAGCACATCTACCATCAGAGTGAGTTAACGTGTCAAAGATGCCGAAAGTGCTACGTTAAAAACCGTCACGTTTAACGATTATAAGCATCGCATGGGGAGGCTCACAAAGAGTTGGTCCGTACCAGAATGCCTAATACGTAGTGAAAAACATGAAGTTAGTCCCATTGTACTGAAAAATTGACGTTGAGTTGGCGGGACTGTAATATGCAATTGGTACCTGGATAAACAGACGCAATACCTTGACGGGTTTACCACCACCCTCACAATGAACTGACCATAGGATAGAACTGAGGACATAGAACTGCTGTAAGGCCAACCCCATCATCAAAAAAAAGATAGTTCTCCAACAAAACGATAGATCCGTGCAAAACTATACACATTTACCACCACGGTTGAAGACAAAACGATATATATCAACATTAACAAAGTGAGCAAACGTGTCAAGGGATGTCAAAACTGCAACGACAAATAACATCACGTTTAATGATTATAAGAACCGTCTGAGGGGCTTACCAAGAGTTGATTCACCCCACAGTGTTCAATACGTAGTAAAAAACGCGAGATTAGCCCTAATCTACTGAAAAATTGAGCATGTGTTGACAAGACGGTGATATGCAACCGACACCTGGGCAAACAGGCACCGGAACTTGAAGGGTGTGCTGCAACCCCGCAATAAACTAGCCGTCGGCTGGAACTGGGGGCCATAGAACCGTTGTAGATATATGCGTTTGACACACAGGGCGATACTTCATGAAACAGAGACGTTTCGCCAACAGTACGATATTGAGCAGATCAAAATTTTAAAATTCGTATACCATGTTAATTCATGTATTTTATCAATTATTTATTCATTTATTATTAATATATTGAACAATTATCCATATTTATTCGTTTACCACGAGAAAAGTATCCAGAAAATCGAAAAAAGTCTCCAGAAAACGAAAAAAAGATTTCTGAAAACTATTTTCCTATTAAATTAACACGTAAAAAAGTTCACCAAAAAATTATCCGAGCATTAATCGTATCAAAAACTTATAGATTATTATGACCATGACTATTTTCATTATTATTATTATTATTATCATTATTACGATTGTTATTATCATTATTATTATTGTTGTTGTTGTTGTTGTTGTTATCGTTGTCGTTGTCGTTGTCCTTGTCGTCATCGTCGTCGTCGTCGTCATCATTATTACTCTTATTATTATTATCATTCTTATCATCATAATTATCATTACTATCATTATTATCAACATCATCATTATCATTATTATCATTATCATTCGAAGGCCTTTGGACACAGCAGGCGGTGGTGGAGGTGCCCCCTGCTACCAGGGTTCGGCACTATCGACGACGAGACCGCCTGCAGCCGCTCTCTGCCGCAGCTGAGGAGGACCGCGATCCTTGCCCTTCCAAGGTCGTCGCAGGAGCTGTCCTTGCTCCGGTAGAAATTACTTCCTCGGATTCACAGGCCACATGATTGTGGTACGCATCCGACGGCTTCCGCGTGCAGCTTCGGGGGCGGCACAGCCGCCCGTGGAGCCGACTGAAGCTCCGCGCCAGAACGTCGTATGCGTATCGCAATCATGTGGACTGTAAATCTGAGGGGATAATTTCTACCGGAGCGAGAACAGCTCCTGCGACATCCTGGGAAGGGTGAGGATCGCGGTCCTCCTCGGCTGCGGCAGAGAGGGGCTGCGGGCGGTCTCGTCGTCGATAGTGCTAGACTCTGGTAGCAGGGGGCACCTTCACCATCACCTGCCGTCTCCAAAGGCCTTCAAATAATAATAATAATGAATATAATAATGGAGATAATAATGATAATAATAATGAGGATAATAATGATAGTAATAATGATAATAATGATGATAATGGTGATGATAATGACAATAATGATGATAATAATAATGATAATGATTATAATAATGATGATAATAACAATAACAACAACAACAACAACAACGACTATCGCAGGCGGCAGGGGGGTTGAATCCGTCGTTCCGGACGTGACGACCCCGCGTACATCGAGTGAGTCAAGGGAGACTGTAGTTGTCACAGGTCCAACGGATGGCCCCCGAGCGGCCTCAGGGGCCGTGCTATGTTCCGGCACGGTACGGGGAGTCGCGCCCCCGAAAGACCCGTAACATTGAGAAACTTTTATGGAGATGCACAAGGGTAACAACGTTATACCTCAGGTGGTAGCCCCAGCACAGGGGAACTCCACCCTGGGTTCCGACTAGGTGAAAGCCCCGGTGGCCTATGACAGCGGCATGAATTCTGAGGGCGGCAAATTGTGCAAAAACGAAGCGACATAGACGGCAACAAAGACGGTGGACAAGAAATCTAGAACAGCGGACACGACGACACTCGGACACCGACGACGAGACAGGACGGACAGCGTGTCGAGCACGGGCTGCGGAACGAATTGCGCTTCCGCTGTATCCACAATCGGCACGAAGACACGAATCACGGACGATATGCACCTGACGGACGTATTGTTACTGATTCGCAGTACAACAACAAGGATGGCCAAGGCAGCGGCTATCCGAAAAAACATGAATATGTCCGTTAAACTGGACATAAAGACCATCCTCGAGGCTGCCAACGTTGCGCTTAACAGGCGCGCCAAAGCAGTCGCTAAAGATCACGAGACGGACAACGAGACGACGGAGACGGACGTTGAGACGGAACAACGGACACAAAACACTCAGCGGACTAAACGAAAACGGTAGGCGACTGGAACCACTCCGGATTCCTCTCAGAAGAGGGAAACGGTTGCGGAACCGGTCGCTGACTGGCGGACCGTGACAAAAAAGGAAGAGGAAAAAAAGAACCGGAAGACGCGGACGGACGGGACGAACGCGACAACGAACACGACGGCCGGGACTGAGGGGCGCAGAGCGGCTCCCAAACATTGGGGGACGGCTCTGCTCGTCAAACCCGGGAACGACAAGACGTACTTCGAAATCGTGAGGACGATACGGACCACGGTCGACCTTGCGAAGAGTCACGTCAAAGTGACGACTCTCAGGAAGACGAAAAATTGTCTGTGTCTTCTAAAGATAAAGACAGACGCCAACGGACGAGACGACTTCCGACGCGTCCTGCAGGATACAGTCGGCGACGCAGGCAACGTCAGGGCCGGGACCTCCAGGGTGCAACTGGAGATCATGGACCTTGACTGTGTCACGACCAGAAACGACGTGATACAGGCACTGCGACGAGAGACGGGACGAGACGCGGACTTTGGGGTCCACATCTTCGGTCCGAACCGGGCCGAGCAGTTGATGGCTGTATGCGACCTGGAGCCGCAGGAAGTCAGAGCGCTGCTCGGCCGGGGACGGATCGAGATTGGATGGGTGGGATACCGCGTCCGACCACGACTGACGGTGACGAAATGCCACAAGTGCCTGGGATACGGGCACACGAAGGTAAAATGCAAAAATACAGACCGGACGAAGTGCTGCAGGAAATGTGGTGAGACGGGACACTACGTCACGGACTGTAAGAACGGACCGGCCTGCCCACTGTGCGCCGAGGCGGGCCACGGCGATGCGGCGCATCTCGCGGGCTCCGGGAGATGCGCGGTGTACCGGGGTGCGCTGGAGAAGTGCAGGAAGCAGGTCGGAAGACGGACAAGATAGTCCAGGGTAACCTGAACAGCAGTAGGATAGCAGACATGCTACTACCACAGATAGCAGACAAACACGACGCCGACATTCTGATCCTGTGCGAGCTGTACAGGATGCAACAAACGCAGGATTGGATCACCAAAGAGACCAAGACAGCAGCTATCTGGATAAAGGGCGCTGCCCGAGCCCGGATAACCGCTCGTGGCGTTAGGGACGATTACGTCTGGGCTAGGGTGGGCGCTGTCACTTACGTCAGCGTCTACCTGACCCCAAACTGCGCCGCGCCGGAGTTTCTGGCGAAGGTTGCGCTCCTCGAGGACAGACTCAGGGACCTGCCCCGGGACCTCAACGCGAGGGCGGTCGAGTGGGGCATGACGGTAACGAACATACGCGGACGGCTGCTGCTGGAGATGGCCGCAAGGCTGGACCTAGTGAGGGCAGATACAGGCGACGTACCAACGTACAGACGGCCGGGATTTGGAGACTCCTTCCCGGACGTAACGATGGCGACGGAAAGAATTCTGCCACGGATAGGGCGGTGGCGGGTGTTCGAGGGCTACACGGCCAGCGATCACCAGTAAATCGCCTTCGAAGTGGCAGGAGAGACAAGGACGACACGGACGAGGACACGGCACCCCCCGCGGTGGAACGTAGACAAACTCGACGTACTGAAGTTCTCGGCGGAGCTGGCGGCAGCGTCGGCCCCGATTACTGACGTCCCTCCGGAGCTGACTGGCCGGCAAAGGGCGAAAAGACTAGCAGACTAGACGGTCAAACTGACGACGCGGCTGTGCGACAGCAGAATGACAAAAGGAAAGTACGTACGCAACAGACCACCACAATACTGGTGGACGAACGAGATAGCCGAGTTGCGGAAGAGTTGCCTTGCAAAACGACGACGGGTGACGAGGGCTGGCCGGAGACCCGAGAGGGAAACCCTTCAGGTCAAGGACAAGGCTGAACGAAATTGACTGACGTACGCCATAAGAGACAGCAAGATGCGATGCTGGAAGAAGCTCTGCGAGGAGGTGGACCGCGACCCTTGGCGTGCCGGTTACAAGACTGTGACCGGTAGGCTTGGGGCCCGGATCCCGCCAGAACTGAAGGATGCTAAAACCGCACGACGGATCGTCGACGGACTGTTCCCGACGCACCCGACGCGTACGGACGCGACGAACGCAGACGAGACGACGGTGCCACCCGTCTTAACCGCCGAGGAGCTCGTCGGAGCGACCAAAGCAATGAAGAGGGGTAAGGCGCCAGGACCGGACGGGGTACCGGCGGAGGTTCTTCGGCTGATGGCGAGCCTGTGGCCGGAGATACTTCTCGACCTCTACAACACGTGCCTTACGACCGGGACATTCAGCGACCGGTGGAAGGTGGCGAGGTTGGTCCTTATCCCAAAGGGTGAGGGTGACCCCAGCACGCCGTCGGCCTACCGGCCGCTGAGCTTACTGGACACGACAGGGACACTGTACGAACAGCTTCGGCGACCACGACTCACGGACGCGATACAGGACGGTGGAGGCCTCTCGGACCAGCAGTTCGGCTTCCGGAGGGATCGTTCAACGATTGGAGCGATCCAAGAGGTGGTTGACTCCTTCCGGTCGACAGACAGACATTGCCACGCTGCGCGACCCGTCGCGCTGCTAATGACACTTGACGTTAAGAATGCCTTCAACTCGGCCAGGTGGGTGGATATCCTAGGGTCGCTGAGAGGCGACTTTGGGGTCCCGCCTGACTTGCTCCGGGTTGTTGAAGACTACCTTCGGAACAGACGGCTGACGTACGAAACGACCGAAGGCCAAGTGACGCGACAGATCACCGCAGGGCTCGCTCAAGGTTTCATACTAGGACCTGACTTCTGGAACGGGATCTGCTCAGACTGGAACTCCCACTTGGCGTTCGCCTAGTCGCTTACGCTGACGACGTGGCAGCAGTGATAGTCGAGCGCACTCCAGATCTGGCACAATACGCACTAAATCAGACTATGAGACGAGTTCGACGGTGGATGACTGACCACGGACTGCAACTTGCGACGGAAAAGACAGAACAGGTGCTTCTCACCAGAAGACGAATACCGACCACATTACGCATGACGGTCGGGACGGACGAGATCGAGACCAGAGGGAAAGTCAAGTACCTGGGGGTGACCCTGGATACGAAGATGACCTTCTGGCCTCACATACAACGAACGGCTCAGAAGGCGGCTGAAAAGATAGCATCCCTAAGCCGCCTGATGGCACACACAACCGGACCGACACCGGGGAAACGGAGACTTTTATTGTCGACGGTGAACTCGATCCTTCTCTACGGTGCGGAGATCTGGGCAGACTCCCTGAAGACTGAAAATTACTGTCACGCAATGACGACGGTACAGAGACGAAGAGCGTTGAGGATCGCTTGTTCCTATCGGACGGTCTCAGCGCAGGCCGTTCTGGTGGTGGCGGGCGTGATTTCCATAGACCTCCTTGCGTTCGAGCGCAAGAAGGTCTACGGGAGAAACGCGAACGTGACCTGACGGGACGCGGCAACGACAGAAAGAGACGCGACGATACAGACGTGGCAGGAACAGTGGACGGAAGAAACGACGGGAAACTGGACAAGACGACTCATCAAGGACCAGAGACCGTGGATCCAGAGGGGGTTTGGGGACGTGAATTTTTACGTCACCCAGCTTCTGACGGGCCACGGTTATTTCAGACGGTACTTATACAACTTGAACCGAGTACGGACGCCCAACTGTACGTACAGTGGACACGAACGAGACGACGCGGAACACACGTTCTTCGAATGTCACCGCTGGACAGAACTGAGACAGAGACTGGAGACGGTCGTAGGAGGCATCACTTCCGACAACATTGTCAGGGTGATGCTCCATAGTGCAAAAACAAGTTGCCACCTACACAGAGACAATCTTACAACGCAAGAACGCGGACGGTGGCCTGACGTAACGTAACTGACGGACGGCCTGCAATGGGCAGACGGACGGACAGACTGACAAGACTCATACCGACAGAGCCCCCAGCTAGAAGCGATATCACCATAGTCCCTGGCTGGGGGCGTTGCACAGGAGGTGGCGGTTTAGTGGGTAGGCCATTCTAGTGTCCGACATCCGCGCTAGCCCGCATGACTGGCGTGAATCCGTAACTTGGATTTCGCAACTGCTCGAAAAAAAATAAAATAATAATAATAATAATAACAACAAAAATAATAATAATAGTAATAATAATGATGACGATGACGACGACGACAATAATAATAATAATATTAACAACAACAACACCAACAACAACAACAAAAACATCAACAATAACAACAACAACAACAACAACAACAACAATAATAATAATCATAATCGTGATGATAATAGTCATAGTCATAATAATCTATAATTTTTCGATACGATTGATGCTCAGTGTATTTTTTGGTCAACTTTTTTTTATTTTCGGACATTTTTTTTTGTTTTCTGAAAACTTTTTTTCAATTTCTAAAAACCTTTTTTGCGTTTTCTGGAAACTTTTTTCCATTTCCTGAAAACTTTTCTCGTGGTAAACGAATAAATATGGATAATTGTTCTATATATCAATAACGAATGAATAAATAATTGATGAATACATGAATTTACATGATATTCGAATTTTGAAACTTCGATCTGCTCGAAATCGTACTGTTGGCGAAACGTCTCGGTTTCATGAAGTATCGCCCCGGGTGCCAAACGCATAAATTCATAACGGCTCTGTGCCCTCATTTTCAGCCTACGGCTAGTTTATTGCGGGGTTGCTGCACACCCTCCAAGTTCTGGTGCCTCTTTGCCCAGGTATCGGTTGCATATCGCCGTCTTGTCAACTCATGATCAATTTCTCAGTACATTGGGGCTGATGTCGCGTTTTTTACTACGTATTAAACACTGTGGGGTTAATCAACTCTTGGTAAGTCTCTCAGACGGTTCTCATAATCATTGAACGTGATGTTATTTTTCCTATTATCGTGCGCAAAGTTCGATTTTGCGCATGCATTTGCTTTCGCAAAGTACCATTTTCCCACACGTTGACAAAAGCGTGCGGGAATGCAACTGAGCGAACGGGGATGTAGCTAAGTGTGCGGGAATGTGGTGAGCGTGCGGGAATGTGTGAGAGCATACGAGCGATTCCAAGGTATATACGCGCGCGCCATTTCTGCGGCACTTTCTTCGCAATAACACGTGCGAGCGATACTTTGACGTTCGTTGTCCGTATTGAGAAAACGGCAGGATACACAACACAGAACGCACGTTTTACAGAAATAAACAAACCGGCGCGGCGCTGAGCGCGCCGGTTTGTTTACGTCTTTGTCGTCCGGAATGTACCTGTCAAAACGTGCGTTCTGTGTTTTGTATTCTGCCGTTCTCTTAATACGGACAACGAACGTCAAAGTGTCAGTCGCTCCGCATCCGCTCTTTAGAAAGAACAAGTGAAGTGAGAGTGAATAATTACGAATAATGTACAAAGTGATACGCATAGCGAGGGTAAGGATGTGTCTAAAGATACATCTATAACCACATCAAATGCATCAGAGTCGTTAGGAAATGTACCGTATCATTTTGTCAATTGTCACGTCACGATGAATATTATGAATAATTGAAAATAATAAAGAAATCGGATTTTTCTCAATTTTATAAATTTATAATAGTTCTACAATTTATTTTTTTTGGGCGGGGGGCTGCGCCCCCCCGAACCCCCCCGTCCCAGCGCCCCAACACCACCGGTCTGTACGTTTCAATTATTCAAAATAATTGTAGTGGTCGAACTTTGCGCAACTTGATAGGAAAAATAGTATACGATACTTGTGCGGACGTAGGTTATCCCGCACTCGCTTTGCTCGTGCGGGAACTACCTACTTTGCGCTCTCGTATCGTAACGTACTATATCGTTGCAGTTTTCGCATCCCTTGACTCGTTTGCTCTCTTTGATAATGTTGATATGTATCGCTTCGTCTTCAAACGTGGTAGTCAATGTGTATAGTTTCGCACGGATCTATCGTATTGTTAAAGAACTATCTCTGCTTGATGATAGGGCTGTCCTCACAGCAGTTCTATGCCCTCAGTTCTATCCTATGGTCAGTTTATTGTGGGGGTGGTGGTAAAACCCTCAAGGTATTGCGTCTGTTCGTCCAGGTATCAGTTGCATATAATAGTCTTGCCAACTCAACGTCGATTTTTCAGTACAATGGGACTAACTTCATGTTTTTCACTACGTATTAGGCATTCTGGTACGGACCAACTCTTTGTAAGCCTCCCCATGCGATGCTCATAATCGTTGAACGTGACGGTTTTCAACGTTACATTTTCGGCATCCTTGGCACGTTTACCTACTCTGATGGCAAATGTGCTCAGTTTTACGTGAGTCCCCGATGAATTCGGTCATAATTTTCCCATTGTTCCCATCCTTCATCAGAACCCGAGGTGTGAAATGCTCGAGACAGAAGAATTAAAATCTTTATGATTCTTGTGAAGATCTATAGGATATTCGGATATCCATCGATTCAGGATGTAACCGATCGGTGGATCGTCCGATTGAGTTGATATATCGATAAGATTATGCCACTACTCGAACGAACCATATAGATTGTTTACGTCAAAATACATGAGATACGATTCCACGTTACTAGGATCAAAATCTTTCCCCATAAACCTGTTAATGGCCCGAGCGTGTCGATCAGAATATTGTAAATTTACTCCCGTGTATTTGAGCATAGCATCGAAAGCAAATCCCGGCACTGTGTTGTAGTGCAACGGATGTGAATCATATGTTCTGAGACATCTGGTCATATCACCGTTTTGCATTTATCAATCTCTATAGTTCTTCATTAGCCCTAAATGGAATTCTCCCCAAACATTTTTAGCATGCTTGTCATCGTCGTTTGAAATATTTTCATGACTTGGGTGTGAGTAGATATGCTTAGTTGCAGGTAGCCGAGCTTCATCGAGCTTCTCCCAGCAATCAACGTAATCATGGGGAAAACGTCGTTACCAGTCATCAAACTGAACTGAGTCTGGTTATTGCAGAATTCACGAGTTGTATGTTTATCTGCATCATTTAAATATGTGAATAGTTTATGGAAAGGATGCTGCTAGCCATGAAAATCGGAACGAATCGATGAATCTCAAGCACATTATTGTTCCATCAACACATTCGTTAATGAGATATATTCTTCCTTATGAAAATAAGGAAAATTTTATGGGGAGAAGTTGATGCTAGGGATTTTAATAAGAATTTCGTATTCAATGGGGTTGATGAATTGTGTGAAACTGATGGAATTGTGAATAGTGTTAATGATTATAACGGCCAGGAATATGAATATTTTCACATACGTTAATTCTCAATCAATCTGTCTTGAAAGACATGTCAGAAATCGAAGTAATTCTTTACATAATGTCATCGTACTACAACAATGCGGATTAGAAAATGTTGTGATGCATACCGCACTCTCGACAGCTCCGTTAGAATCTACTGAATTTGTATTTTCAAACATGAATAAGCCCGATTACATTACCTATATTGCACGAGAATTAGTACGTGTAACAAAATGAGAACCAGTAGACGACAGAACAAGTAGAATAAGCGAATGTTACCAAGAGCTTCCCCGTCTATAGAGGAACCGGAAGTCTTTCCAAGTTACCGGGAAACTTGCAAAAGATTAGCTTGTATTAGGTTGGCTAGGTTGTACAGTCTCGAGTTGGAAGAGGTTATATGAGGTTGGGTTGTAGTGTCTTGGATGATGTTAGGTTATGTTAAGTTGAAGTAGCCTTGACGTAGGTCAGGTTGTAGAAACCTCGAGGCCGTCGCGCCGACCGCGAATTGCTCAAGAATCATTGAACTATAGAAGCTAGCGATCAAGCTTGATCGAATAAATCATTTCAGAGAGTAGTTTATCAATTTAGGTTAGGTTGGGCAGTCTTCGATTAGGATAGGTTATATTAGGTTGGGTTGTAGTGTCTTGGGTGAAGTTAGGTTACGTTAGGTCAAGTCCTACCGTCTTAGGTCAGGTTAGCCTTCACTCCGCTGGGTTA
Source organism: Neodiprion lecontei (assembly GCF_021901455.1). Classification (NCBI taxonomy): domain Eukaryota; kingdom Metazoa; phylum Arthropoda; class Insecta; order Hymenoptera; family Diprionidae; genus Neodiprion; species Neodiprion lecontei. The sequence continues at coordinate 15,378,286 of NC_060262.1, read as the reverse complement.
GGTCGGGTTAGAGCTATGGATGATATAGGCAGGGAGGACTATCTCCGCGTACGGACACTGTCCGTAAAGCCGAGGCAAAGAAATTGAGATCGCATCGCTGCGTGAAGAATTGTATACATTTTTCAAACTTCACTGAGTTTCCGAGTTATAAAAGTACATAGTCAGGAAAGAAAAAAATGGTTCTTGAATCAGAGAAGATTTCTGTAAGTACCAAGTTCATCATCTTGCTTATTATAAATGTTTTTATCGTAACATGTTTGAGAGTTTCTGAATCGTTTAATCATTTGTTTTTATATGTGCAAACAAAAAGTATTGAAGTTTTGGGAATTTTTCATTCTGATTTATTGTTCATTGTTCATGGTAGTGTTTTGTTGCGCATGGTTTTCGCTCTTTTCATTTGAAGTGTTTGTGTAGCATTTTAAATCAAATTCAGTTGTTTATCCTTGTTTACAGTATCCGCTGAGGACTCTAGAGTCCCTAGGGTGGGTCAGTGTAACGGATTTTGAGAAACGTGGCAAAGGTGGGGCGGAAATTCGAAGCGAAATTGCATATTTTCGAGGGCTAGCCGACGACTGCCGATGGCAGGGTGACGATTCCATAGACTTCTACGGCATCAGATGGTTGATCGATGGGTGTTGGGGGCAACGCTGCCCCTTCGAGGATTGAGATCACCTGGCGTGGCACGCGCCGGAGGCATTGTGGGCGGTTTACCACCCGAATTACTGAACATCTCCCCCAATGCCTCTTCTTTCAAATGCTTTAAAATAAAAACAAAGGGTTACATATCGACCCGTTATATATCATATTCGATTGTGTCTACGAATTAAAACTCATTTCCTCTCCAAATAACTTGTAAGTTGGTTACAGATTAGTTTCAGGTTTAGATTGGGAATTTTTTTAGGTATAGCGTCGTTTATGTTGATTACATAACGTTGGTAAAATTTAATTCGATATTGTGTCGTGATCTTTTTGTTTGGGGATTCTTCTGAGGAATTTTTAATGTAGGTATGTATGTATGTAATATCCATTGTTTTCCTTCGAGTTACAAAGACTTCCATTTTCTTCTCCCTTTACCATATTTTTACATGTTTTTTCAACCTATTCTTATCCTATTCCTACCTTCTACCTTATCCTTACTTATTTTTTAATTGCCTGTGCCCTGTGCCAGTGCCTCGGCATGCCCTCACTTTCCCTCTAATCCTTTTCTTACTTCTTATCCTTATCTTCATCCAACCATATCCTATTTCACCTTATTTTATTCCCTATTCGTCCTTATCCTAATCGACTTCCATTTCCCATTCATCTCTCACTCTTTCATTTTCTTGTACATCCCTGATTTATTTAGGTTCGCCCATCCAGACTTCTCCCACCCCCTCCGCACCCAACATCTCCCTCACCACCTCCTGCCAGCTTTTAACCCTTTTATTCCAGCCCACGCACCTTTCCCATACGTGCTTCCATGTTTCCTCCTCCCCCCCCGCACACCCGACACCTTCTTTCTTCCTCTTCTTCCCAGTACCTTGCCTCCTTCATCTCGCTTCCTAATCTAAATCTTGCCACCCTTGTCCACCTGCTTTCCCCCATCCCTTTCCCAGATACCCTGGTATCCCTTCTCCTTTCACTAGCCTGTACCTTCTGATGTCCCTCGATTCCCTTATTTTCTCCCACCTTTCTTTTCTCTGTTTTTTCCTCTCTCTCTTCTCTATTTCCCTAAAATCCACCGCTGCCCTTTCCCTTCTCGCGACTACCGCTCTACTCTCTGCTCCCCTTTCTGCAAAGAAACTTTCCCTTTCTCTTTCCCATCTCGATCCCTGCCTCCCAACTTCTGCCTTTTCCCTTATCTCTTCCCAGCATCTCCTAGCTAACTCGCTATCCTACCCTCTCTCCAGCTTTCCTTCAAAATAGCATGCCCTTCTCCCTGCCCTCATCCTAAGCTTCTCCCTCTGCAGTTCCTCCCTTACTAAATATCCCGGTGTTCGCCCATCCACTCCTAATGTCCATCTCAAAAATCTATCCTGCACCGCCTTGATCGCCCTTCACTCCCTCCACCGCCATATCTCCGATGCGTACCCTATTACCGTCCATACCAGCCTGTCAAATAACCAAATCCTTTTTTCCCAATCCCTCCCAAACCTTCTTCTTCCTACTCCCCATACCTGTCTCATCACTACCCCTGCCTTTCGTACTCTCTCTTCCACGTGTACTTCTTGTCCCCCATTGCACTTCACTCTTTACCCCAGATAGCTGAACTCTTCAACCTCCTCTATCTTCTCCCCTTTCCATCTCCAATCCATTTTTTTCCTTTCACCACCTCCTTTCCTAAATCTCATAATCCTTGATTTCCTCACATTCACCGTCAGCCTTTTCCTATCCATATACCTTTTTAACTTCCTAATCATGACCTCAATCTCCTCTTCACCTTCCGCTGGTAGCACTATGTCATCAGCATACGCCAACGTACATACCCTGCCGCCGGCCAAATCCACCCCCCCAACCCTTCTTCCTCTCCCCATTTCCTCTTCCAAATCCGCCAGCAGCAGGTTGACTACATGCGGACTAAGCGGACATCCCTGCCTTACCCCTCTCGCCGTCCAGAACGCCTCTCCTACCTTTCCCCCGCTCTTCACCCGACTCTTTGTTTCCTTGTAAATTACCTCTATCCTCACCCTTAGCCCTTCCCTCACCCCTCTCTTTTTCATAGTCCCCCACAGCACCTTCCTGTCCACCAAATCGAACGCTGCTTTTAAGTCCACAAAGAACGCCACCATCTTTCCCTTATCCCTATCCACCTGTCTATTGATTAAATAGTTGAGCACATATACGTTGTCAATTGTACCCATTCCTTTCCGAAAGACAGTTTGATTTTGCGGTATCATGCCCTTCTCCTCTACCTCTCTTTCTAACCTTTCCGCTGATGCCATCGCATACACCTTATACAGAGTTGGCATCAGCGTCACCCCCCTATACTCTTCTACCCTTTTCCCCTCCACCTTCTTTACTATTGGCGCTATCAATCCCTCTCTCCAATCCTCTGGCCAGCCCCCCCCCTCCCAAATTCTGTTACATGTTTTCCATATCCACTGCTCCATATCTCCCCCCCCATACCTCTATACCTCGCTAACTATTCCATCCCCCCCTGGTGCCTTTCCATCCCTCAGCTTTTCTATCACCTTTTCAATCTCTTTCCTCCGCAGCTCCACTTCCCCGTCCCCCTTACTACTTGCCATCGCCCCGCCTTCTGTTACCTTGCTTTCTACTCCGACTAATAATCCTATGAAATATTCCCTCCACTTCTGATCGCCTATTTCCTCATTCTCCCTCCCCCACTCCTTTCTTTCCCTGTTAACCATCTCCCATACCTTGCTTTCTGTCCTTGCTTCCGCTGCTTTTTTTATGAATCCCGCATTTTCTTTCTTTTTCCTCTCCTCGCATAGCCTATTACATTTTCTCTTTCCTTTTTATACCCTTCCCCTTCCCCCTTCCCCTTTCTCCAGGTCCTTCGACTCTGCCTAACTTCCGCTTTTTTTCGCCTACATTCCACATCCCACCAACCCTTTTTCACTTCACTCCCCCTGCTTCCCACATCTCAAGCTCGTCTAAACTCCCTTATTCTTTTTCCTATCTCTTTGCCTACATCCGCTTCTCCTACCCCCTTCAATTTGGCCTCTGTTCTAAACCTCCTTCTACCCGCCTCTGTCCAGTCCCCTTAACTAGCTCCCCCTACTCTTTTTCCCTTTCTTGTCCTAGTCACTGCCCCCCTCATCCACACTATTACCTGGTGATGATCCGAGACAACCCTATCCCCAATCTCTATCCTTTTGACCCTATCCCTTACCTCACTGTCTCCTATAGCGTAGTCTATCACCGTGTGACGGGTTTTGAGTCCGCACGAATAATATGGGGGGGGGGAGACAATTAGAGACGGGGCGGATATAATAGGTAAAACTTGGTGTGTGTATTTGTGAAACGGGGGGGGGGGGGGGGGGTACATGTGGTGCGATCGGGGGAGTGAGTCGACTTAAACTACGGAAGGTACAAAAGGGTTGTAGACTTTAACGGGGGCTGATCACGCTTCAGCCCTTAGCGTTACTTAATACTAACTTACTGGTACGCGCGCGGGGCGGGGGGGGGGGGGGGAAGAGTGTGTGAGGTGCCGGGGAAGGTGAGGTAGGGAGGGTTGTTATTGCGAGGGGATGGGGGTGTAGTGTGACGGGGAGTGTGGGGTAGAAAGGGTTGGTATTGCGAGGGGAGGAGCAGATCGGCTGTAGAATACAGGCTAACCTGGTGTCGTCGGCGTGTGTGGATAATGGTGTGCATGTACGGTGTGAGTGTCGGTGTCTCTCTCGTGTGCTCTCTCTCTCTCTCGCCCTCTTCGCTTCTCGTGAATTTCTCTTCTTTTCGTGTGGCTGCTTCGCCGGCCGTGGTCGTAATGCTGCTGGCGCTCGGCTCTGCCGAGCGTCAGGGGGCTTCGGTTACGTTCGGGTCTTTCCCGACGGGACGGGACTCACCCGTTCGGCTCTTCCCCGCGGGTTTGGGGTTTGTTATGACTTGCACTGTAGGTGCAACGTCACAACTCCCCCCTCCCTACGCGGGGCGAGGCCTATAGGGTGAGCCGGTTTCGGTGACGGATTTTGTGGTCATTTCGTCTGTGTATTCTCCTTTTGGTATTTTCTGTTGTTTCTGTGTTGTCTGCTCCGATCTGTCGGGGTTAAGGGATGTAGGTGGGGTTGTATTTGCGGGGTGTGTGTTTGGTGTGGGTTGTTGGTTGTCTTATATCTACTTATTCTACTTGGTCTCTTGTGTCTTAATCAAAATCATGTTTTTTCTCTTATACAAACTTATTCTATTCTTATATTATTTTGTACTTAAATTTTTGGTTTTGGTTCGGTGGCTCTCGTCGGTGTGGGTCTTGGTGAGTTTTTGCGTTTTTCTTTGTTCCTCGTGGCTCGTGGTTGCTTCTCCGTGGTTCTGCTTTGGAGTTTTTGGGTTGTGTTCTGTTTCTTTGGCCTCCGTCTGTCGTTGTTCGTCCGTCGGTTTAGTGTTGTCAGTGTATTTAGTGTTTTCTGTTTTGTCCCCCCCTTTTTTTTTTTTTTTTTTTTTTTTGTATCGTATTGCGTCCCGTGTTGTGTGTGCGTCGTTGTTCGTCCGTCCGTTTGGTGTTGTCAGTTTGTCTATTGTTTTCTGTTTTGTTGTTTTTTCTGTTTGCGTATTGTTTTTCGTTTTTTGTATCGTCTTGAGTCCCGTGTGGTGTGTGTGGTTGGTTGGGGTGTTTGTGTATGTTCGACTGTGTCCGTGAGTGAGGTGGTGTCGGTGTTACTGTCTGTGTCGTTGTCCGTCGTTTGTGTCTGTGGCGTGCTTGTGTGTGTAGTTTCGATGTGTATAACTGTCTCTGCGGTGGAGGTGGTGGAGTCTGTGTCGCTGTCGGTGTCTGGTGTGTTTGAGGGTTGTGTTTTGTGTGGTGCTGTTTGATGTGTGGTGTGTGGTTGGCGTGTTGAGGTGCTGGCTTCTGTTTCGTCAGTGTTTGTACGTTGGTGTGCCCGTCTGGTCATGTATCTGTCTCTTTCTGCTCGTAGTTCGTCGTCCAGGGTGCTTGTCGATTGTAGGTTTGCAATTATGGCTATTATTTCGGGGGGTGGTCCTGTTTGTCTTTTGTATGTTTGTTTTGTCTGCGTCGGTTCTGTGTGTGTGTCCCTGTTGGCGAATGTTTGTAAGATCCTGTCTTCTGTTGTCTGTGGTCTCGTGAGTCTGGTGCCTGCCCATAGAGGGGGTGATGCGGGGGGTAGTGTGTGCCGTGGTGTTGGTGTGGATGTGGGGCGTGTGGTTGTGTGGGGTGTTTGTTTCTTGGTGAGTGGGTGTGTAGTCGTGTGTGTGGCTGTGGTTCGTGTGGTTTGGGTAACTGTTGGTGGGTGTGTGACAATTTGTGTTGTGTGTGGTGTGTCTGTGTTAGCTTGTGTGCAGGTTTGTATGTGTTCTGTGTATTTTGTGCCCCGGACCAGCCCGTTGCATTTTGGGCATTGCCTTGGTCCGGAGAGTGTAACTGTGTGTGTGGTCATCGGTGTGTGTGTTTGTGAGTGTGTCTGTGTGGGCGTGGGTGCAATGGTTGTTCTGTGTGTTGTTGTCGTGGCGGTCTGTGTTACCGGTATGTATGTAGTGGGTGTCGGTAGTAGGGTTCGTCGGGTCTCTGTCTGGTGTGTGCCGTCGCGTCCGTATCTGTGTGGGTGTGGGGCCTGTCCTGGTGTTTGTAGTAGTGGTGTTCTCTCTGTTTGTGTTGTCGTTGTCGTCGGTCTCGTCAGTCGCAGTGTCATCAGGGCCGGTATTTTTGGTTGCTGGTTTTCCATGTTGTCTTTCTGTGGGGTAAATACACATGTTAGTTTATTTTCGAGGTGTGTTATTGGGCGTGGTTCTTTTATTGCTTATTTGATTATGTATATAATTTTAGGTCTTCTATGTGACATTTTCCTATATTTTTACCGCTTTCTGTTGTTAATTCGTATATTGTGGGTGAGACTTTCTTAGTGATTATGTATGGGCCTATGAATTTTTTACTTAGCTTTGCTGCCGTTCTTTCTGGTCCGGATGAGAGTGTATGGTTCTTTTTCAGTACTCTGTCTCCTTCCTTGAATTGAATGTCTCGTCTTCGTAGGTTGTAGTAGTGTGCTTGTTTTTCGTTTGCTTCTATTAAGTGCCTCTGTACTTCGTCTCTAAGTATTTGTAGTCGTCTCAAGTGGTCTGCCCATCTGTCTGTGTCTTGTAATTCTATTTCGTCGTCGTTCTCTAACTGATTTCTTAGACATTGTGTGGGATTTAATTCCCTTCCCAGGTTCAAAAAGGCTGGTGTGTGTTTAGTTAATGTGTGTGTACATGTATTGATTGCGAATTGTAAGTCTTGTAAGTGTATGTCCCATTCTGTGTGGTCGTTGTTTACGTAGGCTTGGATCATTGTTTTAGCGGTTCTGTTGACTCGTTCTACGGGGTTGGCTTGTGCGTGGTATGGGGGGATTGTTGCGTGTCTTATATTGAATTTTTGTGTCAGTTCGCGTATGAGTTTGTTTATGTATGGTGTGCCGTTATCTGTTAGTAGTATGCGTGGTGTACCCCATCGTGATATTACGTGTGAGTGGAATGTCTGTTCTACTGTTTTTGCGTTTGCTTTGCGTATCGGTATAATTTCCATCCATTTGGTGTATAGGTCTTCGAAAACTATGATGTATTGGTTTTTTTGCTTTGATAGTGGGAGTGGGCCCATGATGTCTGAGGCTACTACTGTCTACGGTTCTTCAATTATTCTAGTACCCATTAGCCCTGCCGGTCGCGCTTGTATTGTTTTAATTCTTTGGCATGTGTCACATTTTTTTATGTAGTTTACTGTGTCTCTGTACATCCCTGGCCAATAATATTCTTTGGCTACTCTTTGATATGTCTTTTCGATCCCTAAGTAGCCTGCTTGTGTTACGTCGTGATTTTCGTGTAGTATGTGTGTTATTTTGTCTTCGGGTATTACTAGTTTCCATGGGTTTGTGTCAAGTAGGAGGTTTGAGTGTAGGGGGTTAGGGCGGTGGAAGTATAGTTGTTTGTTTCTGATTCGCCATGATTCGTTTTTCTCTGGGCGTGTTTCTACTTGTGTTTTCTTGTATGTGTACCATTTGTCTGTCGTGTCTTCTATTGTCTCTATGTGTTCTTCGTCTTCGTGTCGTCTTGAAAGTGCGTCTGGTACGTCGTGCATCGTACCTTTTCGGTGTGTAATGTCAAAGTCGTATTCTAATAATTCTAGTGCCCATCGTGCAAGTCGGCCTGTGGGGTTTTTTAATTCTCTAAGCCACTTCAGTGCGTGGTGATCTGTAATAACTTTGAAGTGGTATCCTTCCACGTAGGGTCTGAATTTTTTAATGGACCAGAGCACCGCCAAACATTCTCTCTCAGTTGTGGAGTATTTACGTTCTGCTTCGCTTAGCGCACGGCTAGCGTATGCTACGACGTGCTCTTCGTCATCGAGAGATTGTGTTAGTACGGCACCTATCCCTGTTCCGCTAGCGTCTGTTTGTAGTGTGAATGTTTGTGTGTAGTCTGGGCATGCGAGTGTGGGTGGTGATGTGAGTGTGTGTTTGATTATGTTCATTGCGTTTTCTTGTTCTTTTCCCCAGTGCCATTTCTGGTCTTTTTTCAGTAGTCGTGTTAGTGGTTCTGTAATGTGTGCGAAGTTAGGTATGAAGCGTCTGTACCATGATGCCATGCCAATTAGTCTCCATAATTGTTTTATTGTTTTTGGGCTTGGGTAGTTTTCTATGGGTTGTGTTTTGTCGGGGCCTATGTGTAGTCCGTGTCTGTCTACTATGTATCCGAGATATTTTACTTGTGCGCATCCGAATTCGCACTTCTCTGGGTTTATTGTTAGTCCCGCGTCTGTAATCCTTTTGAGTATTTGTTCTAGTTTTTGTAAGTGTTCGTCAAATGTTTGGGTTACTATTATTATGTCGTCTAAGTATGCGAATGCATATGGTTCGCATTCTGGGCCTATGAGTCTGTCTAGTAGTCTTTCGAATGTCGCCGTTGCGCCTGTCAGTCCGTATGGCATTCTTTCAGATTGAAATAAGCCCATTCCCGGGACTGTAAAGGCTGTTATGTGTTTACTGTCTTCGTCGAGTGGTATTTGGAAGTATGCTTGGCTTAAGTCGATTTTTGATATGTACTGTGCTGTCCGTAGTTTGTTTAATATTGCTGTCATGTATGGTAGTGGGTATGCATCTTTTTTTGATACTGAGTTTACTTTTCTGAAGTCTAAACAGAAACGATATGTGTTATTTGGCTTTTTTATCATGACAATTGGGCTCGACCATTCACTTTCTGATGGTTCTATCACGTCTTCTCTTATAATTTTGTCTATTTCTGTGTGGATGGCTTCTCTAATTTTTGGTGATACCATATAATATCTTTGTTTTATGGGTGCGTGTCCTTGTGTGTCTATTTTGTGTTTGATTAGGTGTGTTAGGCCGAGTTGGCCTGGTAGTGTTGAGATTTTCTGCTGTATTGTCGTCTGTAGTTGTGTGTGTTGTGATTGTGTGAGTTCTTGTATTCCTGCGCATATCTGTGGCTCGGTTTCTTTGTCGGTTTGTGTGTCGTCTGTTGTTTGTGCGTTTGTGGGTATGATTTTTTGATTAGTGATTTGTGTGTTCTGTGGGTTGTCTTTTGGGGGGGTGTTTTCCGGTGGTGTCTTTGTGCTGGGTAGTGTTGGTGTTAGTGGTTTTTGTTTTATGGTTGTTTTTTGTGTGTTTTCGTGTCTTTCTGTTGTTTTCGGGTTCGTTTGTTGTTTCGTTGCTTCTAATTTTTCTGCTGCTTTTGCTTGTTTTGTGTGTGTTTGTGTTGATTGGTGTCGTATTTTTCGTGTTTGATGTATTTGTATGTATTCTTTGAGTGGTGTTGGTAGTTCTTGTGGTCTGGCTTGCATGTGGTAGTGTGTCTGTGGGTCGTCTATAAGTGACCATGTGTTTTTTCCATAATTTATTTGTATTCCAAATCTCATTGAGCCGCTGTTCCCAATGATACATTGCGAGCCTAAGTTTGGTATTAATCCGAAATTAATTTCTTTTGTTATGTTGCCAAAGCGTATTGGGAGTGTTACTGCTCCTTCTATCGTCACCTGTGTTCCGTTTCCCATTGTAGCTGTTCTGTCGGGTGTGTCGTCTATTGGTGTGTCTGTGTTGTGTAGTATTTGTATTACTTCTGCGCCTAGGTATGAGTGTGTCGCGCCTGTGTCTATTAATGCGTCTAATTCGTGACCGTGTATTTCGATTCTGATGTGAAATCTACTTTCCGTTCTGTTGTTATCTGTTGTAGGTGCTACTGTCTCGGGTGTGTTTGTGTTGTTTGTGGGGTTGCCCTCCACCCTTGCTGGGTCAACCCTTACTCGTTTCCCTGGTTCTGTACCTGTGTGCATTGCCATCTGAAGTGTCCGGGTTGGTTGCAGTTCAAGCATCTGCGTGGTGTTGTGCCTGTGTTTGAGTTCGTTTGTGTTTGTTGCGGAGTGTAGTGTGGTGAGTTATACGTGATTGCAGGGTATCGAGTCTGTTGCGTGTTTTGGTTTGTTTGGTTTCGTCGTATGTTGTCTGTGAGTGCTGATGGTATATTTGGTGTTGCGAGTAATGCTGGGCGGGGTTGTGTTTGTGCGTACTTGTATGGGATGTATTGTGTGTGGTGTGTTTGGTGTGTGTAGGTTTCTCGTGGGTGTGTGTAGTTATTTACTATTGTTTGTCTTGTTTTTTCCTATTCGATGTTTGCTTCCCATTCTTTCGCGGCTATTTCCAGTTGGTCGAAGTTCACGAAGTCGTATGGTTTTATGTATGCCTTGTATTCTATTTTCATGTTTCTGTATGCCAAGTCTAATTGTGTTCGTGGGTGGTATGGTGGTTTTAGTTTTGATAGTAGTGTTCTTAATTGTATTAGGAATTGTGTAATTTTTTGTGTTGGTCCTTGTACGTAGTTTTTGATTTTTTGTTCCAGTCTGTCCCTATGTTGTATGTCTTGAAATGCGTGTGTAATGTCTCTTTCGAATTCTTCCAGTGTTCGCCATTTGCCTCTATTTAATCTGTACCAGTTTTTTGCGTCACCTTCGAGTATCGGGCTGAGGTTGTTGATTAATTGTGTATCGTGTATTTCATAACCCGTTTGGTAGTCGCGGAGATTTTGTAAAAATTCGTCTATGTCTTCGTTCGTGTTTCCTGAGTATTTTATGTTCCATGTTTGTATTGTTTTCATTGCCATTGCTGGCTGATTCCAGTATGTACTGTTCGGGTTTGGTGTGTGGTTTAGGTGTGTCGTGTTTTGGTTGTTTGTGGGGTGTATTGACTGTGTGCTGTATATGTGTGGGTCTTCGTATTCGTTTCTGTCGCTTGGTAGTGCTCGGAGGTCTATCAGATTTTGTATAAGTCGTGTGTTACGTGTGTTGGTGGCTAAAAATGTGTCTGTTCCCGTGAAGTGTCGGTTCGTTTGACTGGTTGTTACCGTGTTAGTTTGCGTGTGTGTAGGTGTTGGGATTGTATTGTATGTTTGTGTGGGATTTGTTGGTTCTGGGCTTTCTTGATGTTGAATTTGTGTACTATGTAAATTGTGTGTATTCTCTATGAAAGCTGCATCGATTATATTTATTGCGTTTGGTGAATTTATCGAGCGTCTTCTATTTATTTCCTGCGGTTGGGTCGGCGTTTGTTGATCTCGTTTTGCGCGCGGCTCGCTCTGTGTTGAGTTGTTTGGTTGCGTTCGGGTGTGTGTATGTCCATGTGTTCGCGCGCTAGGCCTTGCGGTTCTCTGTGTCCTTGGTCTGCCATTGTGTGTATCGTGTTTGGTAGTGTGTGTGTTCAACTGTCTTTATTCGAATTTTCGTGACTGTGTAGCTTTGTTTCGCGAGCCTAGGTGTACTTTGTTAGCGTTTATTCTTATGTTTTGTCTCTTAATTGTTCGGATTTGGGGCAAAAATGTGGGTAATTTACGTTGGGTGCCAATTTGTGACGGGTTTTGAGTCCGCACGAATAATATGGGGGGGGGAGACAATTAGAGACGGGGCAGATATAATAGGTAAAACTTGGTGTGTGTATTTGTGAAACGGGGGGGGGGGGGGGGGGGTACATGTGGTGCGATCGGGGGGGTGAGTCGACTTAAACTACGGAAGGTACAAAAGGGTTGTAGACTTTAACGGGGGCTGATCACGCCTCAGCCCTTAGCGTTACTTAATACTAACTTACAGGTACGCGCGCGGGGGGGGGGGGGGGAGTGTGTGAGGTGCCGGGGAAGGTCAGGTAGGGAGGGTTGGTATTGCGAGGGGATGGGGGTGTAGTGTGACGGGGAGTGTGAGGTAGAAAGGGTTGGTATTGCGAGGGGAGGAGCAGATCGGCTGTAGAATGCAGGCTAACCTGGTGTCGTCGGCGTGTGTGGATAATGGTGTGCATGTACGGTGTGAGTGTCGGTGTCTCTCTCGTGTGCTCTCTCTCTCTCTCTCTCTCTCTCTCTCTCTCTCTCTCTCTCGCCCTCTTAGCTTCTCGTGAATTTCTCTTCTTTTCGTGTGGCTGCTTCGCCGGCCGTGGTCGTAATGCTGCTGGCGCTCGGCTCTGCCGAGCGTCGGGGGGCTTCGGTTACGTTCGGGTCTTTCCCGACGGGACGGGACTCACCCGTTCGGCTCTTCCCCGCGGGTTTGGGGTTTGTTATGACTTGCACTCTAGGTGCAACGTCACAACCGTCACCCCCGCCCCTCCTACATACGTAAATTCTTCCTCCTCATCACCCTCTATGTTCCCATTCATTATTGTCCATCCTGTCTCTTCCAAAAATTACACCAGCTGCTTACCTTCCGAGTTTATTTTCCTGTCCTTCAATTTCCTACTCCTCCTCTCCCCCTCTCCTTCCCCCAAACATCCTCCCCCCTCCTGACCTGCCTGATATTGAAATCACCCCCCACTAGCACTTTTGTTCCTCCTTCTACCTCTTCTGCCCGCTCCTTCAAATCCCCTATCTTTTCTTTCAGATCCCCATTCACGTATATTCCTATTACTATCCATTTTTCCCCCTCTAAACTTATTTTCCTTATTATCATCCCCTCTTTCACCTCTTCCCTCCCGCCCTTCCCACTTACTATCTCCTTTTTTACCCCTGACAGCATTCTGCCTATTGCTCTTCCCTTCCTATTTCTTTTCACCGCATACTGCACTTCCCATTTATACCCCGCTGGCAACTTATTCCTAATCTTTTCCCACCCCTTCTTTCCTATCCATGTCTCCATTAAAAATATTACATCCCACTCCCTTGGACCCCTCCAAAAATCTCCATCCTTTCTCGCAAGCCCCGCCACATTCCAGAAAACTACTTTCCACTCCTCCCTTTCTGTCTCACCTACTCCCGCATACTGCACTTCCCATTTATACCCCGCTGGAAACTTATTCCTCATCTTTTCCCACCCCTTCTTTCCTATCCATGTCTCTATTAAAAATATTACATCGCACTCCCTTGGACCGCTCCAAAAATCTTCATCCTTTCTCGCAAGCCCCGCCACATTCCAGAAAACTACTTCCCACCCCTCCCTTTCCATCTCACCTACTCCCCTCTCTCTCCTCTTTCTCTCCCGCCCCCCCTGCCTCTGCCCCTCCCTACTGCACATTCCCCCGACTGCCTTTCCCTACGTCTCCCGGCCTGTGCCTCTAGACCTCCCTCTTGTCTTTCCTCGCTTGCTGTCCTTTCCCTGTCGCCTTACCCTACTTTTTCCCTCCCCACCCTTTGCCCCTCTTCCCTCTCTCTCCCTGCACCGTCCCTAAGCACCTCTCCTATCTCATCCCACTCTAACATTTTCACTTCTATCCAGATCTTTGCATACCCTATTCTTACTCTGTTTCCCCTTCTCTCCTCGATAGCTGCTATCTCCCTCAACTTCCATTTCATTCTCCTCTCTGCCCAGGTGAGATCTCCCTGTATTCTCTCCTTTCTCCCTTTGAGGAGGCTTCTTCTTCTTATTACCTGCCTCTTTTGCTCCCTATTCCCCAGCCTTGCTATCCATATCCCCTTTTCTCCCCCCTTTTTCGCGCCCACCTCCCACATATCCTTTACCTCGACCTCTACCCCTATCACCTGCATAATCTTTTTCAACCCTTCCTCTTCCCTTCCCTTCTCTATTCTCTCTCCTCTCAATAGTATATTTCCCCTTCTTTCTTCCCTTTCTTTTCTCTCTATGGCCCACTCCATCTCTTCTAACCTATCTATTGTTACCTGCGCCACTTCAGCATTCCCCTTTCCCTGCCTCTCTCCTCCGCCTTCTGCACTCTTCTTTTCCAATTCTGCCAGTCTTTCCTTTACCCTTTCCATCTACCCCCCTCTCCGCTCTTCTACCTCTTCTGATCTTTTACCTAGGTCCCTTATCGTTTCCTTCATCTCCCCCCTCTCTACTTCCCACTGCTCTTCCCTTTTAGTCATTTCCCCTTCAATCTTTTCCATTTCTTCCCTGATCCCCCTTCCCTGCCCTTTGACCTCCTCCAGACCTATCTTCAACTCTTCCCTGATTATTCTTGACATATTCTGTATACTCCCTTCCTTTGCTTTCCCCTCCTCACCTGTCTTGCCCTACGGCGACCGGTAAACTTTCCTGCTTTTGAGAAATTTTGATTGGTATTTTGATTAACTGAAACGTTTGTGCTATTCGTAATGCCGTTTATTGTTTGCATTTCCACGTCTTGATTTTGATCTTGTGCTCGTCCAGTATCGTTTGATTGACTCTGTATTTTTTCCGGATCGTTATCTATGCATGTACGGAGATTTCATTATTGCTGTTGTTGTTGTTGTTTTCATTGTTATTATTATTATTGTTATTATTATTATTATTGATAATGATATGTTACACCTGTATGCATAAGGGAATAGAATGTGGAGATATTTTGTATAACTGAATATTTTATTGTAATTCTTAGACGATTCACAGTTTCCGTGTTGAAAATGTGCATGCATCGGGTTGCAAGCCGGTGTGTTTACCGATCCAGGATTGTGAGTGGGGAGAGGTTGTGAAATTGATCAATATGGCTATACATGTGGCTGAGCAAAAATCAAAAACCTGCACACCCTCAACCACCGTTGGGTCCTGTGGTGGGGAAAAAAATCGGTCAACGAAAAAGCAGGTAGTGGGCAGCGCACAATGGTGACTGGGTGGAGGTCTGCAGTGGTGGACCACCGCAGCCATCAAAGAATGAAAAAATTTTATGAAGAACAAGTCTGAGCCTGCACACCCCAACCCTTATCAGCGTGGGGCATGTGATGGGAAAAATTTGATCATCAAAAAAGCAGGTAGCGATCTCTTGAGAGAATTTTCCAAGCTTATACTGTTGTCGCGTTACATTTTTGTCTGTATGTCACGAGGCGTACACCCCATGAACGATTGGCTGATGGGTTTTTGCTCGGTGTAGGGTGAGCGTGTCTCCTTTTATACAAATCCGAATGGCTGTTTGGAACTTCTCCAGCATTTTGAAAAATCTCTTGTGCAGAAACAGGTGTTTGACAAAGTGAGTGGTGAAAAAAGGTGTTCATTCACAAACCCGAAGAATTCAACGAGTTTCTACTTTTGTGTGTACTTTATAGAATATGTATAGTGCTACACCAATCCTCTTACGATACTGCGGAAGCCGATTTTATTTCCGTAATGATTATCACATTTGATTAGTATGTTAACGAAGTTTCTCGATTTGTTTCAATTTTCCAGTATACTCGTACAGCATCATTCGCTCCCTTTCTCTCTCTCTCTCGCTCTCTCTTTCTATCTATATATTCATTCATTTGATTCATTTTATTTATTTTAATCATCTCATTTATCTGATTCGTCTTATTTATTTTATTTATTTCGAATTTTTTATTTTGTGTGATTTATTAAATTTATTTAATTTATTTAATTTATTTATTTATTTTATTCATTTGATTCATTTTATTCATTTTATTCATTTTATTTGTTCTAATTATTTCATTAATTTTATTCACTTCATTTGATTTATTCATTTTTGTAATCTTATTTATCTTATTCATCTCATTCATTTTATTTATTTTATTTGTTCTACTTACTTCATTCATTTCATTTATTTCATTCATTTCATCTATTCTATTTATTTTATCTATTTCATTTATTTCATTTATATTATCTATTTTGTTCATTCTGATGATTTTATTTATTCTATTTATTTTCTTGATTTTGACTATTTTATTCATTTCATTGGTTCTATTCATAATATTTATTTTATTCATTTTAGTCATTTCATTCATTCTATTTATTTCATTTATTTTATTTATTTCATTTATTTCATTCATTTTATTTATTTTGTATATTTTATTCATTTTATTCATTCAATTCATTTCATTTATTTCGTTTATTTCATTTATTTTATTTATTTGATTCATTTTATATATTCTATTTATTTCATTCATCTTGTCCATTTTATTTATTCATCTTATATATACATATATATATATATATATTTATTTATTTTTTTTACCTTATTTATTTATTCATTCTATTTTATCCATACATTTCATTTATTCCATTTATTTTATTTATTTTATTTATTTTATTTATTTCATTCATTCATCTTGTATATTTCGTTCATTTGATTTATTCGATTTATTTAATTTATTTTTTTTTTAATTATCTTATTTATCTTATATATATATATATAAATAATTTTATTTATTTTTTTGTTTTATTTGTATTATTTATTTTATTTATTCCATTCATTTTATATATTTTATCCATTTGTTCATTCTATTCATTCTATTTATCTATTTTATTTATCTTATTCATTTTATTTATTCCGTTTATTTCATTTATAATATATTCTATATTCATTTTATTTATTCTCTTCATTTTACTGTGCGTGCGTGCATGTGTGCGTGCGTGCGTGTGTATGTGTATGTGTGTGGCGGCCGAGTGTCGAGGGGGGAGCGTGCCATTGTGTGGTCCAGAACCGGCGCATCTATACTGCTGTTATCGACTTATCGGATCCAAGATTGTGTCTCTTGTTCCATCAAAATAAATAGATTTTTAATATTCAACGAAGTTCATGCAGATTTTTTTTTAAATAATGTAATCCGATACGATATCTTGTTCGTAGTCCTTGTAACCGTAACGTATGACCTTGTAACAAGGATATTTGGAAAGAGTCCCTGTGTTGCAGGAACCATTATAGAATTCTTGGTTTTAAATTCATGCTAATGAATAACTTCTGCGTTTCGGGTTCTTTTCCAATCTCAAATTGAAATTTTTTTTCGCTCCAGACAATGCTAACATGAAATGCAAAAATAATTGCTGCAAATCGAGATTCACAAGCTCTCAGTCTTAGCGTAGGACCCTATAAAGAGTGTAAAATTGAATTTGGTTTCGAGTTATTGTGCAACTATCTAGCCAGATGACACCGTCAACGAAGATTAAATTCAAAGACATTTTTAACTGAAGTTATTTAACAATTCTAGATTTAGATTGATTCAGTTTGCCTAGCAAAATTCAACCCTAAAATCTAATTGAGGACTTGAAAAACTATTTATCTAAATTTTATGCCAAAGAGAGTAAAAGTAAGCTTTAAAATAAGATACAAAACTAAATGGTATAAAGTTTGAAAAACAATGCTGGTCAACAATACTGCTTGAATTACATTGGTGCACAGAATGATTCCTCGGTAAACTGAATTAGCGGCAACGGTTAAGTAACAAACTTATCGCTATTGGCTCGATCAAAGTAAAATGATGGGATATTCAGCCATCATGATCTGTAGTATATCCCGCTCTTCAATTTTGCCTCAACTGATGATAAGAAGGTGGCGATAGCCTGATGAAATTCACTCTGGCACCTGATATCTAACGGAACAACCAGGTTCGATTGTTATAATAATTGCACCTCTCGAGAAACCAGGATCCTTGATACCTTAACGTTTTGACCATCAGGTAAGGCATAATTTTCCTCGTCTTAATCAAAGCTTAAACTTCGAGCCTGCTGAAAGAAAAACGAATTTCATCATTGAATCGATGTTAAAATATTGTAATAGTCAAAGATCACGTAATTAGAAATTTACCTACATGCTTCCATGCCTGACAAATTTAGTCCCGCTTTGACAATGAATCATTTCGTACCTGAAAATATTAGAAGCTATCATTATTTTTTAGTATTCAGTATTAGAATTCATTAAGTGCAGAAATACAATAATTACTATTCTCAACCTGAGAAAATCAATCCTCGTATGTTCCTGAACATAAATATATATATACAATGTATATATATATATGTATATATACATACAGGGTGTCCCTAAATTGCCTCCCACGGACTAGCCAGCATAATACCTCGTTAAAATATATATATATATATATATATATATATATATATATATATATATATATATTGAAACGATTCGAGTTTGCACGCTTTCGCCAATGAGACGTACAGTTTATTCGCGGGCTTTGTTTCGCCAAAACTTCACACGCTATGTGTGATATTTAGCGCATACTCGAATGATGTATTTGTTTAGAGAGTTTCCTGTCTCTGAGATAGAGCTGCAGGATTCGGTCTCTGGACACGGAAGGAAGGTGGAGAAGGATGCTTGTTAATTGTCTGATCAACTCCGGGAACAGCCCGAATAGTTTGACCACTCCAACTTGGTTTTTCGAGATAGCCTCAGAATTTGTTTTCTCACCCTCACGTGCACAGGCACGAGTGGAATAGACCCATCATCATAGGCCGTGTAAACGGTTGAGGGTCAAACTTGATCTGTGAGTATGAAGCACGCACAGATAGATCGCTCTGAGCGGTTGACTCGTGATGCGAAATTATTTATTTCGGGAAAGGAAATATAGCAATTATACGTCAATGTTTTGCTCCCGTGAGGCGGGATAAGAGACAGGATGAAAGGTTGTGAACTTATTCTTCTGGTAATCTCTAAGAGATTTTCGATAATCTGGGAAGGGATAGTTCTTCCTTATTTGCTCTGATATTAATGAAGTTTGCCTGCGGCAAGACTGACTATTAATTGCGTGATAGCGTGTTGGTCAGAGGGACGGTATTTGATAATGAGGAATCGTCACTGACAGTTGATTTTGATACTGTAATTATTCGTTTAGATAATACTCAAACAGAATATTACGTGAGTGATAGCATAGTAGTCAGAAGGACTTTGATAGTGATTCAGTTTGCGTATGGCAAGACTGGATATTACTAGCGTAGTAGTTAAAGGTAAGGGGATTCTACGCAAATGTACCTTCACCTGTATTAAGACTTTCAGTCGCTATGACCGTGACTGTCTACGGGTTCAGGTGTCCTACCTACGGGTCGGGGGATTGTGAGACGATCACCGTATCTGAGCTATGAGGTCAGACGCAATGCTGTTCTTCACTCAGACACGGCTCCCTGGTACCTAAGGAATTTATTTTATTGAAAACAAATAGGATTTATTAGTACGCTGAATGCCCTCCTTTGATGGGAAGTGGTGTTGAGGATTCCTTGCACAGGTACTCCACGTCTCCTGATCGTGTTCCTTGGTGTCCGGCTCCTCGTGGATGTGGGAAGCATGGGTCTTCTCGTGGAAGTCTGCGATGGTCTATCCTGGCGGTTGCTCAATAGGTGATAGATAGATTGATTCGCGTTTGCGCTCGTCTTATATACTCTTATTGTCTAGTTACGCCGTTTTCGCGGATAGAGATTGGTCGCGTTCCCTGAAGAAGGGGTACGGTAAATCGTGTGATTTGATTAGGTTCCCGGTGTGTGGCGGGGTTATCGAGTGGACAGTTAGATTTGGCTTGGGTTTACCAAGCAAAATATTAGGGGGCACGCGCTGAACCCCAGGTGTCGATACGCCAGCCAGGCGTCCCGTCACAATATATATATATATATATCTCAAGTATATATAAAAATAGAAAATAAAAATAGAAAATAAAAAATAAGGTATAAAAAAAGTAGAAATCTGATTAGATTTAACAAAAGGATGATAACAAAAATGTGCGTAAGCTTTAATAATTAACAATAATACTAGGATTTTAGATTATGTAAATTTCATTTTTGAGTATTGCTTCAACGTTTGTAGTTTTGAACCAATTGACGATTTCCGTTGTCACTTTCTTCTTCAATCTGGTTTCATAGTTGAGCAGTTTAATTCGGAGTGCGGTTGGCATGGAGTTGATAATTTTTAGACCTATGTATGTATGTATGTAATATTTATTGCTCCCCTTGGGGTTACAAGGACTTCCCTATTCCTCTTCCTTTACAATAGTTTTATATGTTTTCTTGAACTATTCTTACCCTAATCTTACTTCCTACCTTATCCTTACACAATTTCTAATTGCCTGTGCCCTGTGCCGTTGCCTTGCCATTCCCTTACTTTCCCTCTTATCCTTTTCTTATTCTTTAACCTTATCTTTACTTAACCTTATCCTATTTTACCTTATTCTATTCCCTATTCATCCTTATCCTAATCGACTTCCATTTCCCATTCATCTTTCACTCTTTCATTCTCTTGTACATCCCTGATCCTTTCCAGTTCTCTCATCCAGACTTCTCCCACCCCCTCCTCACCTATCTCCCTCTCCACCTCCTGCCAGCTTTCCCCCCTTCTATCCCAGCCCACGCACCTTTCCCATACGTGCTCCCATGTTTCCTCCTCCCCTCCGCACACTCTACACCTTCTCTTTTCCTCTTCTTCCCAGTACCTTGCCTCCTTCATCTCGCTTCCTAATCTGAATCTCGCCACCCTTGTCCACCTGTTTTCCCCGCATCCCTTTCCTAGATACCCTGGTATCCCTTCTCCTTTCACTAGCCTGTACCATCTGTTGTACCTCGATTCTCTTATTTTCTCCCACCTCTCTTTTGTCTGTTCTTCCCTCTCTCTCTCCTCTATTTCCCTATACTCCATCTCGCCCCTTTCCATTCTCGCAACTACCTCTCTACTCTCTGCTCCCCTTTCCGCAAAGAAACTTTCCCTTTCTCTTTCCCATCTCGATCCCTGCCTCCCAGCTTCTGCCTTTTCCCTTATCTCTTCCCAGCATCTCCTAGCTAACTCGACCGCCCTCCACTCCCTCCACCCCCGTATCTCCGATGCATACTCCATTACCGTCCATACTAGCCTGTCAAATAACCAAATCCTTTTTTCCTCATCCCTCCCAAACCTTCTTTTTTCTATTCCCCATACCTGCCTCATTACTACCCCTGCCTTCCGTACTCTCTCTCTTTTACCTGTGCTTCCTGTCCCCCATTGCACTTCACTCTATACCCTAGATATCTGAACTCTTTCACCTCCTCTATCTTTTTCCCTTTCCATCTCCAATCTATGTTTTTCCTTCTGCCGCCTCCTTTCCTAAATCTCATAATCATTGATTTCCCTACATTTACCGTCAGCCTTTTCCTATCCATATACCTTTCTAACTTCCTAATCATTACCTCCATTTCCTCTTTACTTTCCGCTAGTAGCACTATATCATCCGCATAAGCTAACGTACGTACTCTGCCGCTGGCCAACTCCACCCCCCCCCCCAACCCTTCTCCCTCTCCCCATTTCCTCTTCTAAATCCGCCAGCAGCAGGTTAAACACATGCGAACTGAGCGGGCATCCCTGCCTTACCCCCCTCGCCGTCCAGAACGCCTCTCCTACCTTTCCCCCGCTCCTCACCCGACTCGTTGTTTCCTTGTAAATTTCCTCTATCCTTACCCTTAGCCCTTCCCTCACCCCTCTCCTTTCCATAGTCCCCCACAGCACCTTCCTCTTCACTAAATCGAACGCCGCTTTCAAGTCCACAAAGAACGCCACCATCTTTCCCTCATCCTTTCCCATCTGTCTATTGATTAAATAATTAAGTACATATACATTGTCAATTGTACCCATGCCTTTTCTGAATCCCGTTTGATTTTGCGGTATGAAGCCCTTCTCCTCTACCTCTCTTTCTAACCTATCCGCTAATGCCATCGCATACACCTTATATAGAGTTGGCATTAACGTCACCCCCCTATACTCTTCCACCCTTTTCCCCTCCCCCTTCTTTACTATCGGCGCTATCAATCCCTCTCTCCAATCCCTTGGCCAGCCCTCCCCCACCCAAACTCTGTTACATGTTTTCCATATCCACTGCTCCATTTCTTCTCCCCCGTACCTCCATACCTTGCTTACTATTCCATCCCCCCCTGGTGCCTTTCCATCCCTCAGCTTTCCTATCACTTTTTCAATCTCTTCCCTCTGCAGCTCCCCTTTCCCGTCCTCCTTCATATTTACCGTCCCCCCGCCTTCTCTTACCTTGCTTTCTACTCCGCTTAATAATCCCATGAAATACTCCCTCCACTCCTGATCTCCTATTTTTTCATTCACCCTCTTCCACTTCTTTCTTTCCCTGTTAACTATCTCCCATACCTTGCTTTCTGTCCTTGTTTCCGCTGCTTCTTTTATGAAACCCTCATTTTCTTTCTTTTTCCTCTCCTCGCATAGCCTATTATATTCCCTTCTTTCCTTTCTATACGCGTCCCCTTCCCCCTCCCCCTTTCTCCATTTCCTTAGACTCTGCCCAACTTCCGCTTTTTTTCGCCTACATTCCTCATCCCACCATCCTTTTTAGACCAATGTATCCATTGCTTTTTTGTCTAATGGTTTTACGCCTTAATGGAATTCTCAATTGTTGAGCTGCAGTTCGTCTTGTAGTTCTTTTGGATTCATTTGCAGGTTCTTTTTCGATTCCCTCAGTACTCGGGTACAGGATTGTTTTCAAGGCAAAAGTTTCTTTAATTGTCAAGTGTTTTGATTCCTTGAATAGTTGTTTAGAGGAGTATCTTCTTGGCTTGTTGAAAATTATTTTTAGAACCCTTTTCTGGATGACTTCTACTTGTTTCATCGTGGTTTTGTTCATTCCTCCCCACACTGTGATTCCATATCTCAGTATCGAAAAGAAAAGCGCATGAAAGAAGCACGTAGCAAGTATTTTTTTGTGGAAAACAATTCTCATTTTAGCGAATATAAATGGTGAATATCTTAATTTTTTACATAAACCGTCGACATGATGGTCCGAACGGAGATGGCTATCGATTATCACTCCTAAGTATTCAGTTTTTTCAGTGACTTGTATATCAAGGTTGTTTAGCTCATGTTTGAAAGATATCTTTTCCCAGGTTGGTATAGATGATTTGAGAGAACCGTATAGCATAGCTTGAGTTTTTGTTACATTCACTGTTAAGGAGTTATTTACAAACCATTCATAGATTTTTGGCATCTCTTTTTCTACATTTTCTCTTAGTTTATCCCATGTTTGATCTCCAAAAATAATGGAGGTATCATCAGCAAAAGAGTAGATTTTACCAGAGCAGTTGAGATTGTAGAGGTCATTCAAGTAAAGTATGAAGAGCAGTGGTCCAATTACGGTTCCTTGCGGTACCCCATATTCCATGATTTTAGGTTCGCTTAGAGTGTTTTCAATTTTAACTACTTGCTTTCTTTCTTCAAGATAGTTTTTTATTAGAGCGTGAGGCACGCCTCTAATTCCTATAAGTTCTAATATCTTGAGTAAAATTTCATGGTCTAGAGTGTCAAAGGCCTTTGCCAGGTCAGTGAATACTGCAAGTATTGGTATCTTTCTGTCTAAATTTTCGTAGATTTTGGTGATGAATTCTGAGAGTGCATCCTCTGTTGATAAATTTTGTCTAAACCCGAATTGGTTTTTGCTGAGTATGTTGTGCTCGTCAATGAACTGAATTAATCTCCGATGGAGACACTTTTCCATGATTTTAGCTAGGCTTAAAACGAGGGAGATAGGCCTGTAATTACTCACTTGGTTTTTTGTTCTGCCTTGTATATTGTCTTTATTACAGCTTTTTTGAAGATTTTCGGAAATTTCCTAGTGCTAAAACTGAGATTTATTATGTGGCCAAGGGGTTCGGCAATTAAATCCCCGACAGTTTTTAGGCATTTCGAACTAATGTTGTCATGCCCTGGACATTTGGAGTCTTTTAGCTTCATGATTTCCTTGTAAATTTCAATTTCAGATACAGGGTGTAGGTAAAAAGTGTCTGCGATTTTTTTGATGCCGTGATTCGAAAATTCCTTTTTTTTCAATTCTGATGCTAGATTTTTCCCTACATTTGCAAAGTAGTCATTGAAAAGATTCGCTCTGTCTTTACCATCTTGAGTTTTAGTTCCATCTTCTTTGAGTAATTGTAAGTTTTTTTTTTTTTTTGTTATTTTTCCTTTGCATGAACTCATTAACTACGTTCCAGATATTTTTTTGGTCTGTTTTGTTTTTCTCAATTTTCTTGATGAAGTGCTCATATCTCGCTTTCTTAATTGATTCTGTCAGTTTATTTCTGTACTGTCTGTAATTTTCAATATCGGCTGGATTAGCCAAGAGGTTGGCTTTTTTGTGAAGTTTGTCTCGTTTGTTTATGGATTTTATTATGGCTGAGGTGATCCAAGGCTGTTTGTTTCTGTTCCTTAATTTTGTGTCATATTGGCTTCTTTCAATCGCGTTTTGTATAATTTCCGTAAGTATTTCGGCGCAGTGATCAGATTCATAACTGGCATACAGTTCAGAGAGGTCTTTATCGGATACAATATTTCGAAATTTTTTGAAGTTCATTTTCTTTCGTTTTTTTGGCAGATCTTCACTTCTTTTTTTATTTGATTGTAAAATTTTAATAACAATCGGATAATGGTCGGTCATTTATGTTTCAATGATAATTAGGGTTAGCTTTTGAATAGCCTTGTGGGGCTTTACAAAGCAATGGTCGATGCAGGTTGCAGATGTACTCGTTATTCTAGTTGGAATTTCAATGGTAAGAAAGAACCCATAGGCTGCCAGTGTATTTAGATATTCAGTTGTAGTTTGAGAGTTATCCTTTAGGTCAATATTGAGATCTCCAATCAAGATTTGTTCTGATTGATTGTTTGCATTTCTGGCATGCAAAAAGTTTTCCAGGCGCTCGTTGAAATCGTTAGTGTTTAAGGAAGGTGATTTGTACACAGCATAGATCTCATATTGTATATTATGTTTATATATTTAGTTTATGTTTATTGTTGCCTGGCTTATGGTTTCAATTGAGTGTTCATTATATAATTCATTTTTTACGTATGTTATTATTCCATCATTTTTGTTGGATTGTCCATGATTATATGACAACTGGTATCCTGGGATTTTGTGTAGATTTTCATTTACTTGCCATGTTTCCGTGTATATTATGACATCTGGAAGCTCATCCATTTCGTTCATCATGATTAGTAGTTCTTCGTAGTGCTTGTTTAAACTGCAGATGTTCGTATGAATAATTCTGAGTCCTTCAGGGCTTTTTTTTAGTATTTTTTTACATTTAACGGTTGTGGTTTTCAGAGTTTCTTCTACGTTGTGATAATCCATTGTGGTTGTTTTATTATTCGATGATTTTCATCGCGGGGAAATCAGTCCTCGATATTATGTGCCGTTTTCTGTCCTTGAAAGATTCACATTTATCTTCTTCTGAGGGAAGATGTCGTGTGTCTCTTGTCGTTTTGTATTTTTCATTCGATTTTATGCAGTTTATGCATTTTTTCTGGTTTTTATTTTGCTATTTTTTCAGACAAGTGGTCGCCAGCGCAATATTTGCAATGTACTTGTTCACATTTGTTACCGGAGTGCCCATACCCATGGCATTTCCAGCACCTTCCTGTGTTCAATTGGTTGTAAACTCGGCAGATTTGCATCCCAATATATAATTTATTTTTTTTCATGATCGGCGCATAATCTTTCGGGCTGACTCGTATGTAAGCAGTGTATGTGTTTTTCTTTTCGATGAGTTTCTGGTATGTTATCTCAATGTCTTTTTCTTCTAGTTCTTTCAATTCGTTTTGATGCGTGATTGTGTTTGTAAGCTCTTCGTTGCTGTATTTTTCAAACATATCGACAACTTTAATAACTGGTTTCCAAAGTTCCTCTTGTTCGCATGTATATTTATTTCGGAATAACTCTTTAATTTTTTCAGTAACTTCAGTGTTTTCGTCTTTCTTTCTAAACTTCATTCTGATAGTTCCATCTTTCAGCTTAGTTGTTTTGTTTACGCCTACCTTCAGGCATTTAATACTTTTGTTTATGTCTTGGATAGTCTCATCTATGTTTTGATGTGTATTGGGTTTAATTATTAATGTTGGAACTTTTTCTATATTTGTTTTGGTTGAGTGTTGGTTGCTAACAATACTGGAGTACGACGGTATGTCTGTGTGTTTAGTTTTTTCGTCTAGTATTCCATTTTTTTCTTCAAGCAATTTGTTTTTATCTTTCAGCGCACCATTAAATTCTTAGAGTAGTTTGTTTTGTGTTTTCAAGTGTTCATAATCCCATGTTTCGCGTGACATGGACGATAGAAGTGTCCTTGCTGTTTCAATGGTCAGTTTATCTATATCCTCTTCAGTTGTTTTTGAGGCGATGTCGTTTTCGAAGTATTCACTGCATAGGATAAGTGAACCTGTGAGCCAGGTTCCTTTTTTTCTTTCGAAACAACTCCGGCGGAGTGCTGTTCCACACACTACACATACATATGCACTACACTCTTGTTGGCTTTTTTTGTTGCATTTATGAAATATTTTGTCAGGAGGCTCGCGTTCTGCGTCCTCCATAACCGATGCTTCCGATGCTTTCGATGATTATCAGACAGGATCTTTTGGTATTTTTGGATACAACTAATTTACAATAAAATGCACAAAACATAAATCGTTAATGAGACGCATTTTCAATTTTATGTAAATAAAGAATCTGTTCACAATAAACGTTGTTTTTACTCACCTATCTCCGATTTTCCAGACTCCCACTTGTTAATGACATTTCACATTGAATTTCAGATTTTTTCTTCCAATAAATAACATCCAATTTCTGTATAATTTGATATTAGCTTTTCTGTTGAATTCTTTATTGCGTCGATTGAATATTTTCCGACATCGACCACAGTATTGCTAAGCGATACTATTTTTCTTAGACAATTCACACTACGTAAAAATTAACAGTAACATAACCTCAATCCGCGGTTTTATGCGTCAGAGTTTTACAGCTCTTGAGTCTTGTCTCATTTTGTGTATGTTGGCCCCCTGCTCAGCAGACGAAAAGGTCGCCGCGGGGCGATTTCACCGACCTAAGAGATTGAATTATTTGGCGCATGCGCATTGACTGTATAGTTTCTAGAGATTGTCCCGGTATATGAAAATGATATGTCGAGTCTCTTCCGTAACAAAATTCTGATGGACTTTGAAAACGGGATGGTCTAGTATCCACGTATCTACTTTTGTGCGATGAAAATTTGAATAGGTTTAAAAATCGTTGAGACAAAAATTGGTTATGCGTCAGAGATTGTAGCTTGAGAATATATTCTCGTAGGTGAAGATTGTTATCATAGACAAGAAGGATCACCATGTCAGAAAAACGCCCGACGAATTTTTTCAACGCACCAAACCCATATACGTCCAACGGTTATGGTAAATATGCCCTGTAGACCCTTTTGGAATGGTCATCGGCTTCAAGTCTCAATCATCCGATACTGCCTTGTGATCACGTTCGCATTGTCCACTCCATGAATCAAATAACAAGACGCTTTCATAGCTTAGTTTCCACATGATCTTCAGTAAAATTTTTTAGACCTGGAAGCCATGATGCCAATATCAACTGGTCTGACCATAGTTTCTTTTACTCTGGGTCCTAATACCCAACTCATTTCTATCAATACCACAAGAAGAGGAAATAACAGCGTTCAATAAGCAGATATAATAGGCTAAATAATACAACTGTGAGTCGTCGAAGATACTGATTGTACGACAATTTCAATATGTGTATGGCCGATGGGAGCTAACGTTCATCCGGTATGTATCTCCAAATTGAAACCACTTTGATCCGAGTTGAATACATTTTGTGGCTTTTATTGTTCGATAAGTGGCTTACTTTATGAAAGAAACTTTCGCATCGCTCATTCAAATTCTGCTCTGGGAGATGCTCGTCTTTGTTGAGTGCTTTGTGATGTTACGGGAAACGATTCGGTGTGCTTTTTAATTGTCCATGACCACATGTGTCCTGCTACAATTATTAGCAAGTCTTCTGTGGTCCTTGCGTGCAATGCATTACGTCGGAGATCCACATCATAAATTATCAATCTCGATTCTATTGCTGCCACGAACATATCAAATGTGTATGCCTTGTTGGTATACAGACAGTTGCAGATAGCTGATAAAAGAATTGGATGACGAAGTGTTGCATTTGGGCTAGAATTACTTATTAATTAATTTTATAAATTTTATGGGATATTTGTTCTGCTGACATCATAGTTTGGTTTTCAGCATTTTTAACAAAGCAGCTATTTCTGTAAAATGAGATATACGCATTGTTCACCATACAGCTGATTGCAACTAGGTTAGACACTATCTTCAGTGCACACAAGACATTCATAAAAAGTACCCAATAATATCCATTACGTGTTTTGCATTTTATGGTTACTCTACCTTCACCTTCTACTGAAATTCTCTTTCAATTCACCATAGAAATGCTTTTTATTTTACTAGAACGAGACTTTGTAAAAACAGATGCTGCTGCAAACATATGCCGTAATGCTCCAGAGTCGATTATCCGCATTGAATATGGATGTTCAAGATTTCCGAAATACCCATTTGAAGTGACGAAAGTGTGAAAGGTACACGACTGTGCAGAGAAACGTACGTCATCATCATCATCATCATTATCATCTTCGTCGTCATCAACCTCGCTCTTCCATTGTACATTCATCTCGGGTCAGTTTGCAGATAGGTGCAATAGACTTTCAGTCCTTTGCGTAGTGGCCAAGTCTGCCAAATCTATGACATTAAGATTTATTTTTTGGCTTGAAACGCGCATGATATTTGCATGTCGAGAAATTTAATGTGAAGCGCGGAAATATAATCGGTGAACGTCACGTGACTCCGCATATTCTTCTTGTTTTGCTTCTTTCAGCATGCTTTTCATGGCGAGTTACTATTTCAGTTACAGTTACTATCGTTGTAACTGACTTTAGAAATACCATTTTCATTGTAAGCCCGTAAGCCCATAAGCAGAAACATGCCAACTAACTGATCGGATATGGCAACACCGTGAACCTTCAGACGGTTGGCAGCGTTGGATTTTTTTTATCATGTATTTTTCAGCAGAACTACAATCATCTAAGAAGTTGAGACATATGTCCATTTGGGTAGTACGTACAATACAGACCGCGTTGTCATCATGAACTGTTTTTATTTTGTCCCAAATGGCTTTCGCCGTATCTGTTTCACCGAAATGCGCACGAACGTCGAGGCTAATGGACATTATGATTCTAGAACACACTTCGATATTATTTTGTTCACTGCTATCAAGTTCATCTAGAGTGGATGCCTCCTCAATGACTTTCTGAAATCTTTTCATTTGCAAATATACTTCCATAGACATCGCTTAGTCCTGGTAGTTTTCAAAGCTAGTAGGCTCTTCAATAGATTGAGACATAGGTCCGTTATTACAAGATGCCATGTTGAGATATCAAAAAGTTTTTTCAACAGGACACCGTTTTTCGATTTTTCATCTTTCTTGGTCAAACACACACACACACACAAACACACGCGCCCACACACCCACGCACACACACACATACACTGTGCTACAACCAATTCTTATGTGAATTGAATCTTGAATTTCTTAGAGAACAATATATTTTGCTAATCAGTGGCTATAGAAGCTTCCCACCAATTCTGCTATTCTTATTTTACTTTATAATTTTCAGAAAATGATTTCACTCATGTGTGTGAAGCTGGCCCAGCACTTTTTGAAAATTGTAATCATGAATATTGTGCTAAGTTATGCTAAGCGTGTGCTAACTTGTACCGGTGACCCGCCTTTCCTAACTTCCACGGTTTCCAAAAAAATCGCGAAAATCGAAAATCTGATAAGCCCAGCACTTTTGGAAAATCAGCAAAAAAAAAAAAAAATTGTGCTAGATTGTGCTCGATTTGTGATAGCTTGTGCCTTATTTGGCTTTGTTTGAAATATGTACATGACAATAAAAAAAAAAAATGTTCAACGAGTTGGGCTGAGTTATGCTAGACGAGTACACGAACTTTTTCCGCTTATTAAAATCCCTCCGACATACCCTGGCACTAGTAAAAATCAATTTTTCTCCCAGCTGATACTCAAATTTTCGAAATTTTCAAAGTTTTCCGTTTTTTCCAAGTTGTGCTGAGCTTGTGCCAACTTGTGCTGTAGCCCATTTTTCCAAAAACTTGAAGAAGACTCGAATAATTTCGAACACTCATTTGCAATAGTGGAGAAAATCGAATTCTGATTTTCAACTATAATATAAACACTTTTTACGCATTTCCTAATAAAATTCACTCCTTTCTGGCAAGATTTCTATAATGTCCTTTCTAAAAAGTTAAAAGGCAATATGTATATCAAACGTGTACGTTATTCGGACGGTAGCTTGCCCAAACAACTGAAGTGCCAAATTTGAAATTGATTACGAAAAACAAAAACTTTGTGAGAGATAAATACAAATATTGACCCCCAGTAGATTTCTGGAAACTTGATTACTGAGAGCGTTGACCGGTCGAAAATATTAACTGGTATATTCGAAAAAAAAATTTGCAAAAGCGGCCTCACACCGAAACTCTGTAAACTCATTCCACTTTTTATTTGTTCATTTCAGAGGGGGCTCACCCTGAATACGCTTATAAAAACATCTTTCACAGCACTATAACTTACTACTATAATGAAGAAAATGCTCAAAATTTGTAGCATAAACGGTATTCTGAACGTCGTTTTATCAGGACCCTTACATTCGTAGACGACTCCTTTTTTTGGATGAATGATTACTAGCCCCGGGAGGAGCCGGAAAGTTCCAGTAGAGTTGTAGTATTTGATCGATATATGTTGCGAAAAATGCATTATAATGACCATATTCAAACTAAATCTCCTACCAAAATCAATACGACTGTCACAGTTTCTAAGAATTTGTGAGCGAATTTTGGAAAATTTATAAGCTGATGAAACGGTTTGCAGCCCGAATGGTGTTTATGCACTATTTTTGGGTTTTTTTGTATTTTCTTTTTTTTTGTTCGATTTTTATTTTTATAATTGTTTTTTGTATTTATTTTTAGTTTTTTTGAAATTATTGTTATCTTCTTATTTTTAAGTTCTTTTTGTAATGCTTTACTCTTATTTTTATTAATTTTTCAACGTTAATTGTATTTCTATTTGTATTGCACATACTTACCGGTGTAGTAGCATATTTAGAGAAATTATATAATGCTTAGTTATATATTGAGATGATTAAGTGTATAGGTAGAATCCAAAAACTTTTTTTTTCATAACTGTTATTTTATAGAAGTAATACACTCCACCTGCTTGTTCAAAATATTTGAAAATATCGCTATGCATGCATATAGCTTCAATATGGATGATCCTAACATTAAAAATTCATATATAAACAATACGTGTAATGCCAGTATTGTTATTTAAGGCGGAGATTAATCATAAATAGACAAATGAAAACTAAAAATATGAATAAGACTAAAAATATAAATCGAGTGTCAAAGAAATAATTGATGAGGTTGATTCTGTCATGAAAACTATAGTTCGACTAGCCCGAGAAAAGGCTTGAATTATAGCTTCTACGTTAGAATCAACTTCGCCAAATATACGATATAGGAGTTGCATCAGGCCGAACTATAAGTAAATTAAAAACAGGTCAATTGGAAATGAATCGGACTTGGATGCAATTTGACGCTTTTTATCGTCAAAGTGAAGCGATTTTGTTCCCTGAAATGAATATCCCACATAATGCCCTGATCTTCTGCCGTGTCCTCCATAACGTACGTCTACTACAGCTAAAGTAAAGGACTTCTCTTTTAGGCGTAGAAATTTTGGAAAGTCAGTCAGCTTGCACTTCTGTCTTAGGCCAATCTCGGCAGGATCACATTCCACTACGATTTGCGAACCATATGTCAAAGTTGTTTCTTTTTCCCGATCACAGCACATGAATATATAATTCGGTATACCGTTCATTATTGCGTCGCCGAGCCTGCCTAAGCCATGTTTCACTATTATGTCTACATTTGTAGGCACAATAATGGATCTCCTCACAATTTTTTTAGAGCAAACTGGGCAAACTTTTGTTTCTGTATAGCTGGAATCATTACCTAGCATGTATTGGACTACGTTACCACTGCTTAAATAACAATCTACAATCAATACGTTGTTTTCTATGGTCGATTTGAATTGTTGCACTTTTTTCAGCAACAGAGCTCTTTCTGTATAAATTTTAGCAGTGCATCCATCTTCCAGAATATTTTGCAAAAAACCCATAAACTCCGACGTAGACTTGGATATTTCCATTAGAAATGTATCGTTTACGCATGCCCCAGCCAATATAGATATTATGCTGTCAGTTTTCCTAAACAATTTAAAATTTGGCACTTCAGTTGTTTGAGCTAACGAGCCTCTGAATAACGTGCACGTTTGATACAAATATTGCCTTTTGACTTCTGAGAAAGGACATTATAGAAATCATTCCGGAAAGGAATGAAATTCATCAGGAAATGCGTAAGAAAAGTGTTTATATTAAAGTTGAAAATCAGAATTCGATTTTCTCCACTATTTCAAACGAGTTTTCAAAATTATTCGAGTCTTCTTCAAGTTTTTCGGAAAATGGGCCACAGCACAAGTTGGCACAAGTGTTACCCGCAACCCTCAGCCTGATGCTCACGTGCCATAGCCGGCCCAAAAAGCGCGAACGGACCCGGCGCGAGCAAATTTGCACATATTCTTATGTAAAACGCGCACAGCCGTATATACGGCGCAAATGCTCGCGCCGCCGCTCCGCGTAGCCATTCGGCCGGCCAGCCTTTCTCCATGGTCCGCGCCGGTCTATAAGCCTAAGGCTGCCGGCCGGGAGAGCATCACAACTCTCTGGCACACTCCGGCAACCACACCACTGCATCACGCCTTCGGCTCCAGCCAAGAATAAAGAGAAGCAAGCAACGAACCAACAGTCCTTGACAGGAGCATTGACATTAGTCACTGATTCGTGCCAGTTGAGATTGACAGTGAGTTCGACAGATTCGATACAGACTCACGATACGATTAGACTCAGACTCAGTGACTGATTCGAGTGAGTTCGATTCGATTCGACAGTAAGTTCACCTGCCCTTTTCAGGGCAACTTTCTTACGTTACAACAAGCATTAGTTCCTCTAGACAAGAAACACCGAAGCCATCGGTGCCCATTCCTGGGCACCGATTTCCCGGTGTAGAAGCCTGCTTAAACAGCATGGCAATTCAAAAAAACATAGAGAACGAGATGGAATGGGAGTTCGTGAAAGATCCCCCTGAGAAATCTCGTAACTCGAAAAGAAAACACAATACACAACACACAACACCAAAACAAGGCGTTAAAATCCTT
Source organism: Neodiprion lecontei (assembly GCF_021901455.1). Lineage (NCBI taxonomy): Eukaryota > Metazoa > Arthropoda > Insecta > Hymenoptera > Diprionidae > Neodiprion > Neodiprion lecontei. The sequence goes on along the minus strand of NC_060262.1, from coordinate 15,345,373 downwards.
AAAGCCAACTCAGAAGCTAGCACCAATGCGATTCCTTTAGCGAATAAATTTGCGGTACTAGGTGATAACAACCCCACACCCGCCCAAAAAGACAGTCAGCAGCCCGCTAAACCTCAAAAAATGCCTCCCATCCTGGCATACGGAATGAAAATAGAATACGAAAACTTAGTCAAAAGAGTTAAGCTCAACTGCAAAACACCAGTTACCTTTGCTTTCAAAGGTGAAGCTGTGCAAATAAACACGTCGTCAATTGTCGACTACGAAGCTATCACTAACAAACTCAAAACCAAAAATTTTGAGTTTTACTGGCATCCAAAGACAGAAGATAAAACAAAAAAGATTGTTCTCAAAGGTTTACCTTATGTTGAGGAACAAGAGCTCATAAATGAGCTAATAAGCTTGAATGTACAATGCATTGAAGCCATTGTCGTCAAAAAAAAAACAGCACCAATACCAACCTACCCGGTATACATGCTGAAACTTGATAAAAGCACAGACTTAAGCCAAGTCTTTAAAATCAAGTACGTATGCTCCACAAAAGTTAAGTGGGAGAAATACATTAACAAAAAAGGAGTAGCGCAATGCCATAGATGCCAGCGCTTTGGACATGGTGCAAAAAATTGTAGCATGATACCAAAATGTGTTAAGTGTGGAGAAGAACACTTAACAAAAGATTGCAGTAAAACAACTGACACACCACCAAAGTGTGCGAATTGCCAAGGAGACCATCCAGCAAGTTACTCAAACTGCCCGAAGGCAATTCAGCATAAAAATAAAAAACTCACACCCAAGACAAAAACTCACAAAACCAGTTTGGAGCAAAAAGCTCCTAAACCAACGCCGGATCAATTTCCAACCCTTAGACAACCAAGATCAGAAATAAAAAACTTTGACAGAGTACAGACAGACGAAACAGCCTCAAATGTCAACAAGGATCAAATCAACAAGCTTACAGAACTGTTCGCTGAAGTCGACAAGCTCCACTCCCTCTGCAACGTCGACAAAATACTAAACAGATTAAAAAATCTGAATAAAAAATTAGAAAATTGTTCAACTGAAAACGAACAATTCATGGCATTCATCTCAACAGAATAATGGATAAATTAAAAATTGCCCATTGGAACGCAAATAGCATCCCAGGAAAATGGGATGAATTAAAAAACTTCATGACGGATCACGCAATAGACATCATGGCTATTTGCGAAACAAAGCTGAGCGATAAAATTAAACTAAACATGGTGGGCTACAAAATCCATAGAAAAGATCGCAATAGACACGGGGGAGGTGTCATGCTGATCTGCAAGGAGTCTGTTTCCCATCATCCTCTAAACACAAAAACGAACTCATTAGAATCTATTGGGATTCGAATTCAAAACGGACCAAGCATTTTCTGCCTCTATGCTCCACCCCAGAGCAAATTGGACAGAAATGACTTGAATGCAGTTTTTAACACTGCACCATCAGTGATAGCTCTAGGCGACCTAAACTCTAAACATAGAGCTTGGAGCTGCCGAAGAGCCAACAGGAATGGTAATACACTATTTCAATTCGCCAATCAACATCTGGTGACAGTAGCAGATCCCCAAACGGTCACTACTTGCCCATATTCCACAAAAGCAGTCAAATCAACAATAGATTTAGCGCTAGTAAAGAATACGAAAAAGATCCCAATAGTAACTGTGCACACTGAACTAAGTTCAGACCACTTGCCTTTTACATTGGAACTCACTGATCCAGACATGACATTCTTTGAGCCAAGCTCAAAACTAAACTTTAAACAAACTGATTGGACAAAGTTTAGAAGTTCTCTGCATGAGAAAATAAAAATCAACAACAAAATCCACACTCAAGAAGATATTGACAAAGAAATAGATTTGCTGACAAAAAACATTCAAGAAGCCCTTACAACAAGCACACCTGCTCCATCACAACAACACAATCATTCTTTACCTGAACACATTAAGGCGCTTATAGAGGACAGAAATCAGGTAAGAAGGCAATATCAACAACACAGAACAAGAGACCTAAAACAAGAGATGAATAAGCTCACGAACAAGATCCGCAAAGCAGTTTCAAAGTGGAAAAATAAAAAGTGGCAAGAAAGACTAGAGAAGTTAAACACCAAAGATAATACTTTGTGGAAGATGACAAAGTATTTTACAAAACAGCAATCAACCACTATTCCACCTCTTGAAAGTGGAGAAGATGTGGCGATTTCGAACGAGGAAAAAGCAGAAACACTGGCAAATTACTTTGAAAGTGTGCACAAACTCACGAAAGATTTTGGAGATCCAGAATCGAATAAAATTGTAGAGCAAATAGCTGATGCAATTAAAAATGCAGATCACGATGAAGAGGAGGTTAAACTGGTTAGCCCCCGAGAAATAAAGCAAATCGTGAAGAAGTTCAAAAATGGCAAAGCTCCAGGAAACGACAACATACCGAACATAGCACTAAAAAATCTTAACAACAAAGCATACATTCAGCTCACTCACATATTTAATGCATGTCTGAAAAAAGCTTACTTTCCAAAAATTTGGAAAGAAGCTATCATACTTGCCTTTTACAAAGGAGGCGGCAAAGACACAAAATCAGCTTCAAGCTACAGACCAATAAGTTTGCTACCAACACTTGGAAAAACACTAGAAAGAGTTATTCTAAATAGAATAAACACAGAAGGCAAAATAGAAACGAAACTGGAAGATCATCAATTTGGGTTTCGCCCAAAAAGAAGCACAGTCAAGCAACTTGCAAGAGTTGTCTTTGACGTGACAAATAACTTTAACCAAAATAGATCAACTGCAGCGCTCTTCCTAGACGCAGCAAAAGCTTTTGACACAGTATGGCATGATGGTCTCATAAAAAAGATGGATGACTTGAACATGCCAAAGTACATCACTAAAATAACAGCAAGCTTCTTGGATAAAAGAACTTTCAGAGTTAAAGTCGAAAATGTATTCTCATCTAGCAAAGAAATATTTGCTGGAGTACCGCAAGGATCAATACTCGGGCCAGTCCTATACATAATATTCAACAATGACATACCAAAGAACAAAAACACAAAAATTGCGCTTTTTGCCGATGACACAGCCTCTTACGCTCACTCCTGGAGAAAGCGAAAAGCTGTAAAATACATCGAGGACCACGTAGAACAGCTAGAGCCCTACTACGAGGAATCAAAAACCAAACTAAACAAGGACAAAACAGAAGCAATTCTGTTTAGCAAAAAACTGAAAGAATCAGATCCAAAGTGCATTCAAGCATTTGACACGCCGGTGAAGCTGAGCGATTCGGTCAAGTACCTGGGAGTGATACTTGATCGAAAGCTCGACTTTCGGAAACACACTCAAACAACGATTAGCAAAGTTAATAAAGCCATAGGTGCTCTGATGCCCATAATGGGCAGACGAAGCTCCATGAGCTCAAAAAACAAGCTTATTGTCTACAAAATGATAATAAGACCAGCACTGATCTATGCAGCTCCAGTGTGGGGAGGAATTATTTCCAACTCAACAATGGAATCGCTGCAAAGAGTTCAGAACAAATGCTTGAGATTAGCTCTTAAAGCCGAAAAATCCACTAAGATTGAAGATCTGCACAAGGAAGCCGACGTACCTATGGTACGCGACATAATCACAAATCAAGCCGAGAGCTTTTACGCCAACTTAGGAGTTAAATCCCTGGAGGACAGCCTTCTAGTGGATGCAGACTTAATACCGTACAAAATAAAACACAAACTCCCACAAACACAGTTCATTTAATACACTCATTAAAAAAAAAAAAAAAAAAAAAAAAAAAAAAAAACTAACAAAGGTGATTAAGGCAGGCAAAACAGCCAAAATCTTAAAATTAGAACAACAACGCAATTAAAATGCAAATCACATACACAACAAAACAAACATAAACTAGTACAATCTGGTAAAAGCTTATTATTTTATTAGCTAGGAACAGATAACTTGAGTAAAAACTATAATATTCTAACAAAAACTTAACATAATTACAATTATACGCCATTTCAGATTCATTCACCAACAGTCCTTTTCAGGATTCTTTTTCTTTCCTCTCACATCTTCCTCTCCCTACCCACCTTTCTCTCTTCCTGGCTCGCCGCTCCTCTCCGACCCAGCTCTCTCTACCCCCGCCACCATCCCCCCCCCCCCCCCCCCCTCCTCGTCACATTGAGCATATAGCACAAGCTCGGCACAACTTGGAAAAAACGGAAAATTTCGAAAATTTGAGTATCAGCTGGGAGAAAAATTAATTTTTACGAGTGCATGGGTGGGTTGAAACTATTTTAGTAAGCGGAAAAAGTTAATGTACTCGTCCAGCATAACTCAGCCCAACTCGTTGATTTTTTTTTATTGTGATGTACAGATTTAAAAAAAACCAAATACCGCACAAGTTAGCACAAATTGAGCACAATCTAGCATAATTTTTTTTTTTTTTGCTGATTTTCCTAAAGTGCTGGGCTTATCAGATTTTCGATTTTCGCGATTTTTTTTTAAAACCGTTGAAGTCAGGAAAGGCGAGTCAACGGCACAAGTTTGCACACGTTTAGCACAAGTTAGCACAATATTCATAATTATAATTTTCAAAAAGTGTTGGGCCAACTTTACACACATATTTCACTCAACTGTGGCAAGAGAAGCTTGCCACCAATTTTCATTACGTTATTTGAAAAGCAGGTTTTAATAAGATGGTGAAAACACTAATTCGGTCAATGTCGGAGAGAACTGCTCGAATTAAATTATCTTCACATCCGTAGATCCGTGAGATTGAAAGCTGTCGAATCATGTTGGTCAGTATCCGTTGCCATTTTGGAGCAGAGCCTCACCTTGAGTCAAAAGGGTTGAAAATAAGAAACTTTGATATCGAGTCACTTGATTTTTATGAATTCGAATGTGTAGATTATAATTTTTTTCGTAGATGTTACCAGAAAGTTATTGTTCAGGAATGTTCTTATGACTCACTTACGATTGATTGATAAAAATCACCGAAACAGTGAGTAATTAAAAATCGTTATAAAGTTGATTATTATTACTAACACCTAATATTATCTGACTCATATGGATTAGGGCGAAACTTGATTTGATTTGTAAAATGTAATAACCAAAGCGTTCATTCGCAAAAAGAGTAAGGTTAGTAAATAACAGAAAAGAGTTGAAATTAGAGTGAGTCCTCTTCAATTCACCGGATAGACCAAAGTGCTCAATTTTAAATAGAAAACTCGAGATTTTATACTGGTCACATTTAGGATTTTCCAGCGCTACTGTTGTGCGGAACAGCTAACTCCGGCTTGCGTACACGTTTCTCGCGACTGAACAGACGAAAGACGTGGCTTCTCGTGCTGAAAAGTTCAAGAGCCTGCCGTTGCAACTAAGTTGCTAGTTGATTATCCTATGAGGTCTAAGGGCGACCCTCTGGTACCGACCCACATGGTCAGCATCGCTCTGGAGTGCCACTCAAGTGCTCCAGCGGTGCTCAATCTTGTTGATTATACAATTAGGACATGAACAAAGGATATCTTGATGTAATTTACACACATTCGTCTATACTGCTTACTGCATTACTGCTTATTGAATTACGTACCTTAAGGTGCTTATAAAGACGCATAAAAACTCCGATGCGGCCCCCTTCCAGCGCGGTAATGCAGAGCAGAGTACCAAGGTACCTCCGCACCTCGCTAGGTGGCGCAGCGCGCACCTTCTAACCAGGTTCAATAATAGAAACCTGCATAGAACACGCCCGCTGCATTGCGAAAATTCGTGAATCTTTCACAACAATGCTCATCAGCATCGCAATGTATGCAATCAATTGCATAAAATCATGATCCGAATACGGAAATTATTTATGTACATAAATGTACGTTAATTATGCATTCGACGAATGTTAACTTGGCGAGAAACCTAACTTTTATTTCATTAATAAAATATCAACTTTCTTGTAGGAGAAACGCTCCCCACACAATTGACGAAACTTTCGTCTCTCACTCTTGGATAGAGCGGTGATTAGTGGTGAAATACTTATTTCACACTCAATTACTTATGACAAGGCATAGAATCTATAAATCAATACAGAAATTGAAATCTAGTATGGATTTCCCATAAAAATTTCAAGATTTTCAACACATTACCGATTTCCACGTGATTTTCAATACTTAAATACAACTCGAACTCCAGTGATGTCCAGTGATTTAGAAGTAAGTTCTCAAGTGAATAGTCCCTCGCTGCTGATCTTCGATCCTGCATTTGGATCGTTCATGTTTGAGAAACTAGCTGTCCATGCACATGCCACTCGAATTCTGCTTCAAACAAGGCTTTCAGTGTCTGAAATATAGAAAGAATGTGTTAATATTTGGGATAGATAGGAAAATGGATTACCTAAAACAGAGTACTATACATTTCATACATGCTTTCACTCAAATTTATGTCTCGAAGAATATATTCAACTACAAGTAGTGTTCAAGTGATTATCTGTGGAACTTATAGCTTGCATTGTGTAGCTCAAAGACATTCAACCTCTGATGATAACCGAATGAACAGAAACCGATCCAGCAATGACCTGCGACTAGCTGGCACGGAATACAATACGATAAACTTTTGGGGGTAGCAAAGCTCAAAAAGAAAATACCAAGGCCAGCAAATGCTTGTACAGGAACTTGTTTGTTGTACAGAATAGCGAACATATTCTGCATCATGTGCCACGCAGCTGACGGATTGTTTTTGAATTGCGTTGTTCAATGAGAGCTCAGTTGCCTGTATATCCCACCTTTGCTTTTTGCCAGTATCAGTTGATTTCCGTAGATGCCAAATCCACGCTTCGTTGGTGAACCCAAATGAGAGAGGCAATAGTATAGTCACTTCCTCCTCGACCCCCGAGTTTTGAACATCTCGGACATTTGGGAACGTCACTATAAATATCCTGATGACGGCAGGCTGAGCCCGCCGAAATGTCGCTGAATAAAAATATATACATGCAACCACGCATGGTCAAATTCTCTGACCCTCTCCGACGAATCCTTCCACATATTTGAGAAAATTCAAGGGTCACGAAATCTTCACATATGTATGTAGTGGAAAATGTGGATGCTCATCGGTGTTGATAAATAAATAATTTCTGTAGAATCTTCTGGGTATAAAGAAATGTATAGAAGACACAATTAATGAAGCAGACTGGAATTGACGTGCATTGTACCGTTAGACGGCATTTTCCAAAACCCCACGTAAAATAATGAAAATTTTAATGAATCACACAAATGTATGAAAAAGAATCCACAATTTTCAAACAAATTTCATAAATTCAGACGAACATGATGTACTCACTCAACCAACATGATATGACTTACCTACTAGCAAACTCCACATGTTTCAGCTTCAGTGGAATCTTAGTTTATATTTAAAGACTTTGTCACCATACCACATCAATTTTTAGTACACTGTTTGAGCTTGCCTGTCGTATATCTTGGGTCTTAAGTTCACGTTTGTAGGAAATCATTTCAGTTTCACATTCACAAAAGTATCAAGATCTATAAATCAATAATTCTAACCCACTACGGGAACCACCCTGTTTAAAAGTGGTTGATATATCAAGCAATCACAGCTCGGCGGAAAGTTCAGCAATCATTGTTTGAATAGAAATAATAATGATTGATTGCGAAAGCGGTTAGAAAAAAAAAGATTACGAAATAACACTAAATTCTGCCACTGTTAAATGAAAGTCCGCCACTTATCCAAAGCGTTGATTCCACTTTCCACTTTGTTGCATGTTCCGGCACGTTTGATTATTATTATTTGAGTTCAGGTTGAAGTGAGCTGCAATCACGGTCGTAAATAATCCTAATGAACCGAATAGAAATAGTAGCGAGGTCAACTTATACATCCCTACTTCGTAAAAACTTCTAGTTACATAATTTTCCAATGATTATATTACCCGCGTTGCACTGATAATAGAGTCTGACAGTTGATCGCACCACGCGGCACGTGTTTCCACAGCCCTTACGCCTTCTGTCACGACGACGTTCTCGTTGAAAGCGCTGGAAATATTGTACCGCGTAGCGTATTACCGCGTTCTGTAACTAAGTAGTTATAGTCTCAGTGATTGAACATATACGTAGCCAACAGTAGCTTTCACCCATACCTGCGAAAATCCATAAACAGTGGCATAGGTTTTGGGCTTGAAAATTTCGATTTCAAGTTTTTTTTCATATCTAGTTAAGCACATTGAAATGAATGAACTGCGAAAATTTCAGAGCTTTTGCTACAGAAGTAACAGAGAAACACCCATTCTTGCGTTTTTCTAATTTTTTTAGTTTTTTAAAGCTTCCATCTGACTGAATAATGAAATCAATACATCGACAATACTATTATTCATCGAAAACTTTCTGAATATTTCGAAAAGAATTATTTCCAAAGTTTTTAATTCGTATTTACACTATGAATTATGAGTCAAGCTAAAAAGTGATAAATAACAGAATTCCGAAATATTGTTTTGATTTTTTTTCTCCAAAGCAGAGACAATTTCACATAAAATCACGCGTAAAAAAATGCCAACACTGTGGGTTTGACAACAACAAAAAAAAAAGTCATATAGTCACAATCAGTTTATTGAAAGTTCACGCTCACGCTATTTTACATTTTTATTTTCAATCGTTAAACCCACAGTTACTTGTAATAGTGTATGTGTATGTACACTTATCCTACGCATGCAAGTCACAACTATATATGTATACTAAAAATGAAAGAGTTAATTTGAAAATTTAAAATGAACAACGACAATCGCGAAACACTCGAAAAATACTCGCGGAACACACTACACAAGACAATCAACGCAGCAGAGTTGGCGAACTGATGCCGCTGGAACTTCTGACGATGAGTTGCAGTGCTGTAACAGTCGTGAAACTGAACATGACAGCAGTCGACCCAATTGGCTTCTCATGACGTGTAATAAATATATTTAGTTCAGGATATAAAAATTAAAAATTTACTGACGTAAAAAGACGATCGCAATAAAATATGATTAGGTATAACATTTCATATTTGACCAAACATCGATGGTGAGGTGTGGTAGCAGTCGCGACAATATTGGGTGTGTAAACAGGATGATTTTAAACCGCACCAGGCCTAATATCTCCGAAACTAAGCAAAATATGGGAACACACCTTAAAAAAAACCTTTTGGATGTCGAGAGGGAAAGAATACGGTGCAGTTATATTTTTTGTAGGAAAGCGGGCTGAGCTGCGTTGAAGGTCAACTTGGTAATTGATAAACGGAATGGTGTTGTTTTTCTTGCAGAATCTGTAAGAACATCACATTCTGCATTAAAAATGTCTGGACATATACAGGATGTCCTTAAATTGGAAGACACGGACCAGCCAGCGTGATACCTGACTGAAATCCAACCGAGAATTTCTTTACCGGAAGCTCGTCTGACGCATAGTTTTTGAATTATAAGCGATAGCACTAGGCCAATCAGAGTGCACCATTTCATCTGTATTTGCCGCTACGGAAATTACTGTTTTGTTCGTCCGGATGAATTTTTATTATTCTCCTAATAAATCAGCGGATGTAAGTTTTAATGTCATAAAACAGTTCCAATCATCGATGTATGCATAAAATTAGAGACTTTAGATGATTAATATGCCGTTAGGGTTCATAATTACTCATTCAATCAATCTGGCTTGAGATCCTCAGAATTATACTTTTCGAACATTTTTTGTGTCTTTGCAACATAATTTTTCCACTAGTTTTAAATTCATCATTGACATCCGATTTTTCAATAATGCGAGGGAAAAATAACGCGCTGAATTGACGTGTCAACAGGTTTGTAAATCAATTTCGATTCACCTGATTTAATACAAAAAAACTGAATAAATGAGAATTCACTGAATCACTAAAAATGGTAACTGAAATCATGAGAATTATTTGAGATATAACTGAATTAGAAAAAGTTGTAATGAGTCAAGTTACTTTGAATTACTTTAGATTCGTGCCAAAATTTTATGTTTAAAGAGAAAAATAATTAAATTCAAATAAAAAAGTAATTTTAAATTAAGAAGAAGAAAATTCCCAAATACCTGAATTTAAATGAAGCAATTTGAATTTAATAAATCTATCTGAATTTGAGATAAAAAAAATTATTATTATTTGGAATAGGAAAATAAAGTCGAATTACATGAATAAATTCAATCAATTCAACAAAAAAATATGGTGTCATTCAAATTCCTAGTTATTTCCTCGTCGATTCAATGCGGGTCTGGAGTGGCAAGTAACGTTGAAATTGTTGTGATCAATGCTAGCGATGGCCAGTTATCTGAGAATAATCGATGTATCGATTAATCGATTTCAACAAAATAATCGGACACGGCTCGATTGAATTGGTAAAAATCAATCGATTTAGTAAATTTCTGCGTGTGGTCTTAATATCAGAAGAGATATTTTGATAATTCATAGTTGTTCAGTCAACACCCAAACTGCCCGGGCGAAGCGAAGTTCGGCTTACCCGCAGCAAGAAGGCAGCACTAAGCAGAGCACAGATCACCCGACAATCGATAGCCAATCAATGAATTTCTAGTTCAAATTCACTGACACTTGCGCATTTCGCTATTCTCTGACGTCATTCGCTATGAATTTTCTGATTGGCTCTTAGCTATGGGACATGCTTAGTCTTCCTCACGGGGAAGAAGACTCGTTTTCTAACGGTTTCCGCCATTATTCTACTTTCGGCTACCTCAAGATCACCTCGTGTTCTTCTCGCAGCTAATTTTTCTAATTGCTTGGCTTCTGATAACCATAAATACTGTGTGTGAATTCGCTTTAAATCAATTATTTAACTAATTGTGACTTTGGGTGCATTCGCTGCCACGTGTTACTCTTGGCATTGTATATATTCGGGTAATTCGCTAACTGTATATAGTGTGTACAATAAATCTCGTTATAATTTTTTTGTTTTTTTGCCAAATTCAGTGCGCGCAGTTTTTTATTTTCTCTTTTTATTGTGACAAACTGTATCAGACCAGATCCCGAATTCCTCTACTGTTACTCGCTAAAACAATAGTCTTATTCAAAAATTTTTAAGTTTGATAAATTTTGAGTAATTGATACTTAATCACATACGTCGATACTGTATTGCATCGTTCGTGTGAGTAAACAAGCGGCTTAAGGGAGCTTTCCAGTGTGAAATTTTCAAAAAATCGATTTTTTTTTTTTTGCTTTATCGAATAGTATACACTCTTCCGAATATTCCCTGAAATTTTCATGCCGAAATTCAGATTATTTCGGTTACTGTACAGCATTTTTTGGAAGAAGGCAACGGAGCGCTACAGCTGCCCGTGCGACCGTTATTTCTATTGTCTCGTTCCTACCTGCACGTACATGAACTTTGTGACGTTGCACCTAGAGTGCAAGTCACAACAAACCCCAAACCCGCGGGGAAGAGCCGAACGGGTGAGCCCTGTCCCGTCGGAAAAGATCCGAACATCATCGAAGCCCCCCGACGCTCGGCAGAGCCGAGCGCGAGATTCAGTACGAGCACGGCCGTAGCAGCAGCCACACCGGCGTAGACAAAACCCAAGAGCGAAAGCGAGAGAGAGAGAGAGAAAGAAAGAGAGAGAGTCACCGACACACACACACACACACCGAACACCCAGCTACCCTCCACCGCACCTCAAGACCTCCACACACACACGTCGACGTAACCAGGTTAGCCTGCCTTCTATCGCCGATCTGCTCCTCCCCTCGCAATACCAACCCTGTCTACCACACACTCCCCGTCACTCTACACCACCCTCCCCTCGCCATATCAACCCTTCCGACCCCACATTCCCCGTCACCTCCCACTCTCCTTCCCCCCCCCCTGCGCGCGTAGCTGTAAGTTAGTATTAAGCAACGCTAAGGGCTGAGGCGTGATCAGCCACCGCTTACGTCTACAACCCTTTTGTAAATTTTAATTTAAGTCGAGCCCTGGTGCAAAAGAAAAAAAAAATACACACACTAAGTTTTACCGATCATATCCGCCCCGTCTCTAATTGTCTTCCGCACCCATATTATTCGTGCGGACTCAAAATCCGTCACAAATTGGCGCCCAACGTAAATTACCCACATTTTTACCCCTAATCCAAACAATTAAGAGACAAAACACAGGAATAAACGCTAACAAAGTACACATAGACTCACGAAACAAAACCACACAGTCACGAAAATTCAAATAAAGACAGTTGAACACACACACTACCAAACACGATACACACAATGGCAGACCAAGGACACAGGGAACCGCAAGGCCTAGCGCGCGAACACATGGACATACACACACCCGAACGCAACCAAAACAACTCGACACAGAGCGAGCCGCGCGCGACACGAGATCAACAAACACCGACCCAACGGCAGGAAATAAATAGACGATGCACGATAAATTCACCAAACACAATAAATATAATCGATGCAGCTATCATAGAGAATACACACAATTTACACAGTACACAAATTCAACACCAAGAAAGCCCAGAACCAACAAATCCCACACAAACATACAATACAATCCCAACACCTACACACACGCAAACTAACACGGTAACCACCAATCAAACGAACCGACACTTCACAGGAACAGACACATTTTTAGCCACCAACACACGTAACACACGACTTATGCAAAACCTAATAGACCTCGAAGCATCACCAAGCGACAGAAACGTATACGAAGATCCACACATATACAGCACACAGTCAATACACCCCACAAACACAAACCACACATCAAACCCAAACAATACATACTGGAATCAGCCAGCAATGGCAATGAAAACAATACAGACATGGAACATAAAATACTCAGGAAACACAAACGAAGACATAGATGAATTTTTACAAAATCTCCGCGACTACCAAACGGGTTATGAAATACACGACACACAATTAATCAACAACCTCAGCCCAATACTCGAAGGTGACGCAAAAAACTGGTACAGATTAAATAGAGGCAAATGGCGAACACTGGAAGAATTCGAAAGAGACATTACACACGCATTTCAAGACATACAACATAGGGACAGGCAAGAACAAAAAATCAGAAATTACGTACAAGGACCAACACAAAAAATCACACAATTCCTAATACAATTTAGAACACTACTATCACAACTAAAACCACCATACCACCCACGAACACAATTAGACCTGGCATACAGAAACATGAAAATAGAATACAAGGCATACATAAAACCATACGATTTCGCGAACTTCGACCAACTGGAAATGGCCGCAAAAGAATGGGAAGCAAATATCGAATGGGAAAACACGAGACAAACAATATTAAACAACTACACACACCCGCGAGAAACCTACACACACCAAACACACCACACACAATACATCCCATACAAGTACACACAAACACAACCCCGCCCAGCAATACTCCCAACACCAAATATACCACCGGCACTCACATACAACATACGACGAAACCAAACAAACCAAAACACACAACAGACTCGATACCCCGCAATCACGTATAACTCACCACACTACACTCAGCAACAAACGCAAACGAACCCAAACACAGGCACAACACCACGCAGATGCTTTAACTGCAACCAACCCGGACACTTCAGATGGCAATGCACACAAACACAGAACCAGGGAAACGAGTAAGGGTTGACCCAGCAAGGGTGGAGGGCAACTCCACAAACAACACAAACACACCCGAAACAGTAGCACCTACGACAGACAACAACATAACGGAAAGTAGATTCCACATTAGAATCGAAATACACGGTCACGAATTTAACGCACTAATAGACACAGGCGCAACACACTCATACCTAGGCGCAGAAGTAATACAAATACTACACAACACAGACACACAAATAAACAACACACCCGACAGAACAGCTACAATGGGAAACGGAACACAGGTGACGATAGAAGGAGCAGTAACACTCCCAATACGCCTCGGCAACATAACAAAAGAAATTAAGTTCGGATTAATATCAAACTTAGGCTCGCAATGTATCATTGGTAACAGCGACTTAATAAGATTTGGAATATTAATAAATTATGGAAAAAACACATGGTCACTGATAGACGACCCACAGACACACTACCACATGCAAACTAGACCACAAGAACTACCAACACCACTCAAAGAATACACACAAATACATCAAACACGAGAATCACGACACCAATCAACACAAACACACACAAAACAAGCAAAAGCAGCAGAAAAATTAGAAGCAACGAAACAACAAACAAACCCGAAAACAACAGAAAGACATGAAAACACAAAAAAAAAAAACAACCATAAAACAAGAACCACTAACACCAACACTACCCAACACAAAGACACCACCGGAAAACACCCCCCAAAAAGACAACCCACAGAACACACAAATCACAAATCAAAAAATCATACCCACAAACGCACAAACAACAGACGACACACAAACCGACAAAGAAACCGAACCACAGATATGCGCAGGAATACAAGAACTCACACAATCACAACACACACAACTACAGACGATAATACAGCAGAAAACCTCAACACTACCAGGCCAACTCGGGCTAACACACCTAATTAAACACAAAATAGACACACAAGGACACGCACCCATAAAACAAAGATACTATATGGTATCACCAAAAATTAGAGAAGCCATCCACACAGAAATACACAAAATGCTGAGAGAAGACGTGATAGAACCATCAGAAAGCGAATGGTCGAGCCCAATTGTCATGATAAGAAAACCAAATAACACATATCGCTTCTGCCTAGACTTTAGGAAGGTTAACTCAGTATCAAAAAAAGACGCATACCCACTACCATACATGACAGCAATATTAGACAAACTACGGACAGCACAGTACATATCAAAAATCGACTTAAGCCAAGCATACTTCCAAATACCACTCGACAAAGACAGCAAACACATAACAGCCTTTACAGTCCCGGGAATGGGCTTATTTCAATTTAAAAGAATGCCATACGGACTGACAGGCGCACCGGCGACATTCCAAAGACTACTAGACAGACTCATAGGCCCAGAATGCGAACCATATGCATTCGCATACCTAGACGACATAATAATAGTAACACAAACATTCGACGAACACTTACAAAGACTAGAGCAAATACTAAAAAGAATTACAGACGCAGGACTGACAATAAACCCAGAGAAGTGCGAATTCGGATGCGCACAAGTAAAATATCTCGGATACATAGTAGACAGACACGGACTACACGTAGACCCCGACAAAACACAACCCATAGAAAACTACCCAAGCCCAAAAACAATAAAACAATTACGGAGACTAATTGGGATGGCATCATGGTACAGACGCTTCATACCTAACTTCGCACACATTACAGAACCACTAACACGACTACTGAAAAAAGACCAGAAATGGCACTGGGGGGAAGAACAAGAAAACGCAATGAACACAATCAAACACGCACTCACATCACCACCCACACTCGCATGCCCAGACTACACACAAACATTCACACTACAAACAGACGCTAGCGGAACAGGGATAGGTGCCGTACTAACACAATCTCTCGATGACGAAGAGCATGTCATAGCCTACGCTAGCCGTGCGCTAAGCGAGGCAGAACGTAAATACTCAACAACTGAGAGAGAGTGTTTGGCGGTACTCTGGTCCATCAAAAAATTCAGACCCTACGTGGAAGGTTACCTCTTCAAAGTCATTACAGATCACCACGCACTGAAGTGGCTTAGACAATTAAAAAACCCCACAGGCCGACTTGCACGATGGGCACTAGAACTATTAGAATACGACTTTGACATTACACACAGAAAAGGTACAATGCACGACGTGCCAGACGCACTTTCAAGACGACACGAAGACGAAGAACACATAGACACAATAGAAGACACGACAGACAAGTGGTACACATACAAAAAACACAAGTACAAACACGCCCAGAGAAAAACGAGTCGTGGCGAATCAGAAACAATCAACTATACTTCCACCGCCCTAACCCCCTACACTCAAACCTCCTACCAGACACAAACCCATGGAAACTAGTCATACCCAAAGACAAAATAACACACATACTACACGAAAACCACGACGTAACACAAGCAGGACACTTAGGGATCGAAAAAACATACCAACGAGTAGCAAAAACATATTATTGGCCAGGGATGTACAGAGACACAGTAAACTACATAAAAAAATGTGACACATGCCAAAGAACAAAAACAATACAAGCGCGACCGGCAGGACTAATGGGCATGAGAATTATCGAAGAACCATGGACAGTAGTAGCCTCCGACATCATGGGCCCACTCCCACGATCAAAAAAAAGGAAACCAATACATCATAGTGTTCGAAGACCTATACACTAAATGGGTGGAAATCATACCGACACGCAAAGCAAACGCCAAAACAGTAGAACAGACATTCCACTCACACGTAATATCACGATGGGGTACACCACGCATACTACTGACAGACAACGGCACACCATACATAAACAAACTCATACGCGAACTGACACAAAAATTCAACATAAGACACGCAACAATCCCCCCATACCACGCACAAGCCAACCCCGTAGAGCGAGTCAACAGAACCGCTAAAACAATGATCCAAGCCTACGTAAACAACGACCACACAGAATGGGACATACACTTACAAGACTTACAATTTGCAATCAATACATGTACACACACATCAACTAAACACACACCAGCCTTTTTAAACCTAGGAAGGGAATTAAATCCCACACAATGTCTAAGAAATCAGTTAGAGAACCACGACGAAGTAGAATTACAAGACACAGACAGATGGACAGACCACTTGAGACGACTACAAATACTTAGAGACGAAGTACAGAGGCACTTGATAGAAGCAAACGAAAAACAAGCACACTACTACAACCTACGAAGACGAGACATTCAATTCAAGGAGGGAGACAGAGTACAAAAAAAGAACCACACACTCTCATCCGGACCAGAACGAACGACAGCTAAGTTAAATAAAAAATTCATAGGCCCATACATAATCACTAGAAAAGTCTCACCCACAATATACGAATTAACAACAGAGAGCGGTAGAAATATAGGAAAATGTCATATAGAAGACCTAAAATTATATACATAATCAAATAACACACCCCGAAAATAAACTAACATGTGTATTCACTCCACAGAAACACAACATGGAAAACCAACAAACAAAAATACCGGCCCTGATGACGCTGCGACTGACGAGACCGACGACAACGACGACACCAACAGAAAAAACACCACTATTACAAACACCAGGACAGGCCCCACACCCACACCAACACCACGGTACACACCACCCCCCACACCAACCCCCCAATGGACACGCACCAGATTCACGAGACCACCACAGACGACAGAGGACAGGATTTTACAGACATTCGCTAACATGGACAGACACACAGAATCGACACAGACAAAACAAACATGCAAACAATACACAGGACCACACCCCGAGATAATAGCCATAATCGCAAGTTTAGAACCAGCAAGCACCCTACACGACGAATTACGAGCACAAAAAGAAAGATACATGACCAGACGGGCACACGAACGCACAGACACTGACGAAACAGAAGCCAGCACCTCAACACACCAACCACACACCACACATCAAACAGCACCACACAAAACACAACCCCCCAACACACCAGACACCGACAGCGACACAGATTCCACCACCTCCACCGCAGAGACAGTGATACACATCGAAACCACACACACAGGCACGCTACAAACACAAACGACGGACAACGACACAGACAGTAACACCGACACCACCTCACTCACGGACACAGTCGAACATACACCAACACCCCAACCAGCCACACACACCACACGAGACTCAAAACGATACAAAAAACGAAAATCAATACGGAAACAGAAAAAAGAACAAAACAGGAAACACTAGACAAACTAACAACACCAAACGGACGGACGAACAACGACGCACACACAACACGGGACGCAATACGATACAAAAAAAAAAAAAAAGGGACAAAACAGAAAACACCAAATACACTAACAACACCAAACCGACGGACGAACAACGACAGACGGAGGCCAAAGAAACAGAACACAACCCAAAAAGAGTGAAGAGAAGGGAGAAGAAACCACGAGCCACGAGGTACAAAGAACAACGCAAAAACTCACCAAGACCCACACCGACGAGAGCCACCGTACCAAAACCAAAAATTCAAGTACAAAATAAGATAAGAATAGAATAAGTTTATATAAAAAAAAAAAAAAAAAAAAAAAAAAAAAAAAAAAAAAAAAAAAACATGATTTTGATTAAGACACACGAGACTAAGTAGAATAAGTAGATATAAGACGACCCACAACCCACACCAAACACACACCCCGCAAATACAACCCAACCTCCATCCCTTAACCCCGACAGATCGGAGCAGACAACACAGAAACAACAAAAATAACAAAAGGAGAATACACAGACGAAAGAACCACAAAATCCGTCACCGAAACCGGCTCACCCTATAGGCCTCGCCCCGCGTGGGGAGGGGGGAGTTGTGACGTTGCACCTAGAGTGCAAGTCACAACAAACCCCAAACCCGCGGGGAAGAGCCGAACGGGTGAGCCCTGTCCCGTCGGAAAAGACCCGAACATCATCGAAGCCCCCCGACGCTCGGCAGAGCCGAGCGCGAGATTCAGTACGAGCACGGCCGTAGCAGCAGCCACACCGGCGTAGACAAAACCCAAGAGCGAAAGCGAGAGAGAGAGAGAGAAAGAAAGAGAGAGAGTCACCGACACACACACACACACACCGAACACCCAGCTACCCTCCACCGCACCTCAAGACCTCCACACACACACGTCGACGTAACCAGGTTAGCCTGCCTTCTATCGCCGATCTGCTCCTCCCCTCGCAATACCAACCCTGTCTACCACACACTCCCCGTCACTCTACACCACCCTCCCCTCGCCATATCAACCCTTCCGACCCCACATTCCCCGTCACCTCCCACTCTCCTTCCCCCCCCCTGCGCGCGTAGCTGTAAGTTAGTATTAAGCAACGCTAAGGGCTGAGGCGTGATCAGCCACCGCTTACGTCTACAACCCTTTTGTAAATTTTAATTTAAGTCGAGCCCTGGTGCAAAAGAAAAAAAAAATACACACACTAAGTTTTACCGATCATATCCGCCCCGTCTCTAATTGTCTTCCCCACCCATATTATTCGTGCGGACTCAAAATCCGTCACAACTTGGCTCGCCAATTGTCGAAAATGTGAATACGGACTATTGCATAATTTGCCGTTAATTAGCCGTAAATTAGTCGCGCGACTTATTTTTTTGTCGAACTCAATTTTCAAAAAAAAAGCGGATGGCGTGCTAAATTCTTGAAAATCAATCAATCACTGTGTGTGGCAACTAGCCCCAAAGCACGTATTCTGCGGCAAGCAGATAGTAGAAATCGCTACGCAGTGTGCTGTGTGCACCTTCAATGAAGGTTACGACCCAATTTTAAAAATTTTGAAGACGATGGGATGCACGATAGGGCCGAGCGCCGCAGATTTCGCCGCTAAGTACAAGAATGCGCGCATCATCCAAGCAAACCGCCAGGCGTCCCTGGATAGCAAAGAGGCGAGGACAGCTCGTCGGACTGAACAATCCATTGAGCACGATCTTTTCGAAGAAGCAGAAGGGATATTGTACGGACCTGGCATCGCTGATTGACCGTAAGTAAACGATTTACTTAAAATTTCCTCACTTGAAACTTTGAACGCGTTTTTCTCGAAACAGCATTTTTCAAAACGGTGTCCAACTTGGAGGGCAGAGTTTTAAAGCTATCGAGTTGAATTTTTTACACAATATTCTTAACGTCATTGTTTATCGTGCTATGGAAGCTTTTTTTTTTTTTGACATCTTCCTATTTTTTTGTAAAAAAAACTGCCAAAAAAAATGCTAAAATCGATACTTTTTGTTCAAACCGGCGCCATTTTTGCAAAAAAAAAAAAAAAGAAAAAAGCCTCCATAGCACGAAAGCCAATTATATACCGATCAATAATCTTTTTGTGTTTTTTGTTTCAGATCAAAATTGTGACCCCCAACGTGGACACCACATCCAAGTGCATTTTCTGCAACAATTGTTTCATCATTTTTATAGATATTAATTAATAAATGAATCGATCTTTAGAAAATTGTTTAGTATTCTTCAATACCCAATTAATATACAAAAAAAAACCAGACCGATTAGATTATTTTTTCTTTAAAAAAAAAAATCGCGAAAAACAGCGATTTTTCGGGCTGTCACACTGGAACGCTCCCTTAAGACTGACCGTGAGCCAGCCCTCGAACTTCCCGTTTTCACACTGCAAATTCAAGGTTCATGGAACAAATAAATATTAATATCCAATTCCAATTTTCAACTACGAATTCAGAGTCGTGATTGACGATTCAAAAGCACTTGCACATCATATTACATAAAAAATATTACGATTTTTTTTATTTTGAACCACTAATAATGGATCGACCATCATAAACTTTGGAAATCTGACCTTGGATCGGTTACTGGTGACCGGAAAAATCTCCACTTACCAATTTCTACCAAAATCCGAATATTTTAAGATTTGGTTTCACCATGTGAGTTCACCAATTTGAATTTTTCAAATCTTACCCCAGATTCGTGATCAGTCACCCCAAAATCCTCATGGTACCAATTTTTATTCAAATTCGTGAATCCATTCTCAAGATGTAAATTTTTTTTTTTCTCAAGATATTTGTTATTTAAATAATTCAAGAATTACTTAACCGATCAAAGCCAAAATCTAATCAGCTCTAAGTTTCAAAAAGCCGCGTCGATTGAGACCAAAATCATTGAAATACAGTCGCTTGTTCTTGAGATATCGTCGGACAAAAAAATTTATCACATACGTACGTACATACTAGGACACACTAGGGTGGTCGTTAAATGGCTTTTTTGGAATTTTAATGTTGGATGGTTGTAGATAGGCTCCAAATCTAGAAAAACGTTTCTCTTATTTTTTCAGATATTTGTTTTGACTCTCTATCACGCCTGCATTCTCCTGATTATCTTTTAAATTACAAAAATCGGGAATTTTACGATTCCCGGGATCTCGCTTGTTTACAGCGGTTTCGCATAGGAAATTCCTTCAGGATTACGGAAAAAAAAATTACAAAAATCCCACCTGTTCACAACGTTATTAAAAATCAATTTTAATACGAAAAAAGTTGGGTACATTTGAGTTTTTTATTATGGAATACCAAGGCGTGCCTATTATTATGATTTCTTGTTAACGTGATTCACTCACTAAACGCTTAAGTGCCTTGAGTGTCCCTATGATCGTATTTTATCTTTTATTTAAGGATGTATGTTGGACACTTTCCAGATGAAAATTGTATTTGAACAGAATTTTTGTATTTCGTGATTCAATAAAAATATGAAAAAATTCAACCACAATTGGCATACTATGATTGACAATAATCAATATTCACAGTATCCCAAAGTTATTAGAAAAATGTTTGAAATAATAATTATTCATTAATCATAAGAAAATTCTCAAAAAATTCGGAAGCATTCGAAAAAATGTACACATTTGATTTATACAATAAAAAAAGAGCAAACCAATAAATTATCGAATAATTATGTGATAAAAGAATTGGCTAAATGATTCGTTGGCGATATTATTATTGATTATTGTTGTCGATAGCATGCCTAATTGTGGTTGAATTTTTTCATATTTTTATTGAATTACGAAATACAAAAATTCGGTTCAAATACAATTTTCATCTGGAAAGTGTCCAACATTCATCCTTAAATAAAAATTAAAATACGAACATAGGGACACTCAAGGCACGTAAGCGTTTAGTGAGTGAATCACGTTAAAAAGAAATTATAATAATAGGCACGCCTTGGTATTCCATAATGAAAAACTCAAATTTACCTAATTTTTTTCGTATTAAAATTGATTTTTAATAACGTTGTGAACAGGTGGGATTTTTGTAATTTTTTTTTCCGTAATCCTGAAGGAATTTCCTATCCGAAACCGCTGTAAACAAGCGAGATCCCGGGAATCGTAAAATTCCCGATTTTTGTAATTAAAAAGATAATCAGGAGAATGCAGGCGTGATAGAGAGTCAAAACAAATATCTGAAAAAATAAGAGAAACTTTTTTCTAGATTTGGAGCCTATCTACAACCATCCAACATTAAAATTCCAAAAAAGCCATTTAACGACCACCCTAGTGTGTCCTAGTATGTACGTACGTATGTGATAAATTTTTTTGTCCGACGATATCTCAAGAACAAGCGACTGTAATTCAATGATTTTGGTCTCAATCGACGCGGCTTTTTGAAACTTGGAGCTGATTAGATTTTGGCTATGATCGGTTTAGTACTTTTTGAATTGTTTGAATAACAAATATCTTGAGAAAAAAAAAAATTTACATCTTGAGAATGGATTCACGAATTTGAATAAAAATTGGTACCATGAGGATTTTGGGGTGACTGATCACGAATCTGGGGTCAGGTGTGAAAAATTCAAATTGGCGAACTCACATGGTGAAACCAAATCTTAAAATATTCGGATTTTGGTAGAAATTGGTAAGTGGAGATTTTTCCGGTCACCAGTAACCGATCCAAGGTCAGATTTCCAAAGTTTATGATGGTCGATCCATTATTAGTGGTTCAAAATAAAAAAAATCGTAATATTTTTTATGTAATATGATATGCAAGTGCTTTTGAATCGTCAATCACGACTCTGAATTCGTAGTTGGAAATTGGAATTGGATATTGATATTTATTTGTTCCATGAACCTTGAATTTGCAGTGTGAAAACGGGAAATTCGAGGGCTAGCTCACGGTCAGCCTTAAGCCGCTTGTTTACTCACACGAACGATGCAATACAGTATCGATGTATGTGATTTAAGTATCAATTACTCAAACTTTATCAAACTTGAAAATTTTTGAATAAGACTATGAATTATCAAAATATCTCTTCTGATATTAAGACCACACGCAGAAATTTACTAAATCGATTGATTTTTACCAATTCAATCGAGCCGTGTCCGATTATTTTGTTGAAATCGATTAATCGATACATCGATTATTCTCAGACAACTGGCCATCGCTAGCATTGATCACAACAATTTCAACGTTACTTGCCACTCCAGACCCGCATTGAATCGACGAGGAAATAACTAGGAATTTGAATGACACCATATTTTTTTGTTGAATTGATTGAATTTATTCATGTAATTCGACTTCATTTTCCTATTCCAAATAATAATAATTTTTTTTATCTCAAATTCAGATAGATTTATTAAATTCAAATTGCTTCATTTAAATTCAGGTATTTGGGAATTTTCTTCTTCTTAATTTAAAATTACTTTTTTATTTGAATTTAATTATTTTTCTCTTTAAACATAAAATTTTGGCACGAATCTAAAGTAATTCAAAGTAACTTGACTCATTACAACTTTTTCTAATTCAGTTATATCTCAAATAATTCTCATGATTTCAGTTACCATTTTTAGTGATTCAGTGAATTCTCATTCATTCAGTTTTTTTGTATTAAATCAGGTGAATCGAAATTGATTTACAAACCTGTTGACACGTCAATTCAGCGCGTTATTTTTCCCTCGCATTATTGAAAAATCGGATGTCAATGATGAATTTAAAACTAGTGGAAAAATTATGTTGCAAAGACACAAAAAATGTCCGAAAAGTATAATTCTGAGGATCTCAAGCCAGATTGATTGAATGAGTAATTACGAACCCTAACGGCATATTAATCATCTAAAGTCTCTAATTTTATGCATACATCGATAATTGGAACTGTTTTATGACATTAAAACTTACATCCGCTGATTTATTAGGAGATTTATTTTTATTTTTACTCGTAGATGTGTCTTTCGTAGTATTGCGTAGCTGGGGATTCGCTTATGTTTACACACACGAGTGTGCGTCCGTGGATGTGCGGCCGGCAGCGTGTGCTGCGGCAACAATACCGAGGTCAGCGCCCGAGAAGGGGTACAACAGGGAGAGAAGGGAGGTGCCGATATTCAATTCGTAAACGAATAATAAAAATTCATCCGGACGAACAAAATAACAATTTCCGTGGCGGCAAATACAGATGAAATAAAATCCCGATGGTGTTTAAATTGGCAAAAAATTTATCCAAATAATCAGGACCAGATAGAGTGCCGTGAGTAGTGCCTCCGTAGAGATGTAAGAATCATAACATTACAATGATGTTGGCGGCGACACATAGGTCGGCCCTCCTGTAGGTGGAAACGTCCGCTGAATAGAGATGAGAGAAAGATTAGACAGCCGTTCCTGTCTCTCTTTGAGGGGCTATTAAAGTACCGGTGTACACCTCGAAAACGCGGAGAACCACAACTCCTACACCGCTGAAGCGATCGCAACGAAACTTGGGAAACTAATAGCTTGTTCTGGCAGAAAGAAGAGAGATTTACTGTTTTTTCGAAATTTTGAAAAAAAAATTACAGATCGGCTACCACTCACACAAATTCAGAAAATTTTCACAGTTGCACTGTATGGATCAAACTATCCGGTATGATGTCACTCGGCGCTGACGTAACACATATTTTGAACCCAGACCCGTGGGATTTGATGGTGAAATGACAAAATGGCAGCTGATCTGATTTGCAATTATGAAAAACACTGACATCTCATTTTAGCGAAATTTTTACCAACCTTACACGCCGGAATCATGCTTTTACATCCTCCAGCGCAGATACAGAGTGGCGGCGCTGGTGATATCTTTCGCTATTGGCGGGTATTGCTCGTGCTACCACAAACAAATCACGTCGCAACTCTGTGAACTACACCAGCGACTAAAAATTTTTGAGCGATGATTTTTGCTGTGTCGCGTTCTGTAGCTCATACCGATAGTCTGTCGTTTTTTAAAACTTGGTGAAGACCCGAACTAAACGAGAATCGTAATTGATATAAAAAGAAGTCATTTGCCTTGCGTTGCTCTTGTTCATTCCATTAAAATGAAAAAAGGAATGATACGAATAATTACTTGCAGGTCTCAAGACGGCATAACCTCGCTACACTGACAACCTGAAAAGTAGTGTATATGAGCCGGTTCTAACCACAAAGATGGAGGCGTACCGGCAGCTTATCCCGAGTCCTACCTTACCGGCAGTCGGTATGTTACCACCACGATGTTAAGCCTTACCCACGATATTGTTACCGGCTGAAGCGTTAACATAGATGGCGTTACTACTATTTTTGCCCGATTTAACCGACAGACAGTTTGACAATGAATATTTGCTTGGTCAGATGAGTAGCCATTTTGATTTTTGCTTAGTCAGATGAGCAGCTATTCTGATTATTTGCTCAGTCGGATGAGTAGCCGATTTGATTTGTTTATCGTCAGACAGTTTGATAATGGGATTTTTTGCTTAGCCGGATAAGCTCCCATTTTAATTTTTCATCGTCGGATAAGCAAACATTTCAAATTTTTTATTTTTTTCGACTGTTGGATGGTAAACATTCACCGACAGAATTGTTATCCCCAATCTTACCGACAGTTGGTGTTACCGGGTGTTACCGCAGGTTGTCGTATGTGGCGCCCCCTCCATCACATCATTGATCAATCGATATTCCATCGATCGACTCTGCGTGATGTTTTCAATGCTCGCCGCAAGATGGCAACTTTTTTATTCAGTTATCGTATGGTTGGGGGTGAACGTTTCAAAAAATAACGGTCGGATGCTTTGAATATTGGTTTATTTTATTTATTAACAATTACATTCTGTTTTCAGCTTATAAATAATGATGGAAAGAGATCATCATATTTCAATCTGAGCAAATGACCTTCCACATATTTTCATTATTCGCACAATAATAATAATAATAATTAAACATCCCATCTCAAAATTGACTTATACCAATTTTTTGACAGTATTACTGATCGGATTATACTCAACAATGTGGTCATGCAGGATCGTACAGTAGGCAGAAGTGTGTGGTGAGAACGCAATGATAAAGTCAAATTCCAATCGAATGTCCACAGGTTCAGTTTTCAATGTTTCGTTCTGCTAGGAGCAATCGAGGTGACAAGGGGAGCTCGATTCATAAATTCACGATTCGATAGCAAAGGTTCAGCTTCTTTGTTGTAGTAGGTCATTTGAAACCAAACATACATAGCATAGAGAATGGCGTATTGATTATTGTATATATCAAAATTCATATTTCCGTAGGGATAGCACTGTGAGTTAAGAAAGAGTTTTACATCTCCGATCCGACGATGATCAAAGACGCTGGCATTTCTTAGCGGCTCGTTTCCCCTTGCAGTTTGAAATCCTAGAACGACATATCTCGGCTTCTCAAGCTGCGTCGATGTCTTGACTGACCATGTATGCCGCGTTATTGATGGGAGCATCGGATACACGTACGTTTCCCAAGAACGAAAACTCATGGATATGGCCGGATCCTTGGCGATGTAGTTGAGTAGCTGGATTTTCAGTTTATCTGCCAGTTTGATGTAGGGCAACAACCACTCGATTCTATTTAGGGTGATTTTGAAGTTTTCCTTGTTCGAGGCCTGAATCACGGCATTGAAATCAGTGTTGGAACGTGTGAGGATAACTCATGTTCAGCATTAACAACAACTCGACAATAATCCTCGGCGAAGCCTAGCACATAATTTACCGGTAAAACAACATCGAAATTTCCAGTGGCATCGGTTAGTTCGTTATCCCCACTCAACCACCCGGTATTCTCCAGACTATATTGCTGGCTTGGACTCAAGGATACGTAACCCTTCATAGTGCTGGTGATGCCAACATTTTTATTCCGGTCAATCTCTACACCGTTCAACTCAAGCGAACTTCCTCAAACAAATGACAAACGACCATATTGATCAATTTCGTAACCGTCACCGCAGCCACACCATTATCCTTTGTGATTTTTCCATGGATGTGTAGAGAGCTTTTCCTGGGCAGTAGACACGAGTCTTGATGTTGAACAACAATATGGATTTCATCGTTGTTCTGGAAGGTGGATGATGCAAACGGCTAGCATAAATCTCAGTGTGCGCAATCGATTCATCGAATACCACGGGTTTCTGTATTCTTATTATTTCTTTTATGGTAACACACACAGGATGCAGCGAACACGAATTCATATTTTCCGGAATTTCCACGTAATCGAAAACCCAAGCTCCGGAGAAACCGAACATGCAGAGGTGTCAGTCTCGTAGGCGGTGTAAACGTTGTCAGACGTGTCGGGCGACTGATGATATTTGACTATGACGTATGACTTTTATAACTTTTGCCCAACTTTCTGGTCTTAAACACGATTGCCATTATTTGAGTGTTTTCCCGTTTCGCCGCGAAAATTAATCAGCTCGTCGTCTTGATCAACTATTCTCAGCTGTAAATGATGTATCGACTGTACGGCGATTGGCAGGTAAATGACGCTGGCAGGCACTTCGACAATCTTATATCCCGATGGAACAGTTGGGAAAAATTCGTGAATCGTATGAGCTCGACGCTCGCTTATGTACGCCCCTGTGGTTATGCTACACTGAACGCGTGAAGTATTAACCTTCAGTATGGCTACGGGTAATTCAGATTTATGAGTAACATTTCGTGCTAGCTCAACCGCCTTAAATCCCAATAATTGGCCGATGGAATCTTTGGGCTTAAAGTCCACCACATGATTGCACGTGACTTCACTGTTCAGCTCGTTGTCGTTAGCTTTCAGACTAAGGGTGATGTCGGAGGGTAGCTCCTTACGCAGAAAATTTTCAATATCCTCAATTTCATAGCTTTCCGTGGGTATCGTGATGCTCTCTCTGCTGTTGTCCGCTCGTTTCAGGGGAAATTTATTAGACGTCTCATGAATATTGGGTATTGAGTTGAATGTCAGAAAATCGACGAGTCCGAGAACATAGTGCTTCTCTGGTGATAACTCGATTGGGGAGAAATATTGAGCCTCCAGCACGGAAGATGCGCCTGACACTGTTAACGTCAACGATTCCTACATGACTAATGCTTGCTCATGTAACACTTGTCTTTTCTAGTTGTTCGCTGAGAAATTTGAGACACAAGTGGCCGCAAATCACAGTATCATATTCCTGATTTCTCTTATGATTGTATTCAATGCTACCAACACCGAGATACCTCATCAAGTCTTTAGGCGGTTTCAAACCACTGGAACCATCGAAATACACAATATGGTCACTATTTTTCTTGTATGCAACCCAATGCATCCCTGGACCGTTTTTATCGTCAAGATTATTAATTGCGGATTCTCGCATCTTCGGTCCTGATTCCGGCAGATCATTCCGCATGAAAACTCCACGAAAATGTGAAATTTTTATACTCTCAGCATAGTTGCGTAAATCAATGTTGGTGAGAGCTCGATGTGGTAGCTTGATTATTTTTTTTCCGGACGTAAGTACAGACCCATTCCGTTGTAATAGGGTCGCAGGTATAATCCCTTGCCCAAATCAATCGCCACCATTGTTGTATTGTGCCATTTGGTCTCGTTTAACCGATGTTTGTTGACACTAGCTTCGTTGACAGCTTTAGCTCCACCCGCAGCACCACCCGAAAAAGCCCCAGTAGCGCTGAGACCGGCCAGAATTGGAATGAGAAACGGCAGGATGCCGCCAATTTTATCGGGCACAGGTATAACGCGAGGCATACGAACATTCTTTCCAGTCCCACGCGCAGCCGCACGAGCACCCGCCAACGCCGACTCGACGGCTTTATAACCCAGTCGCATGGCGACCTTTGCTGCTGTGATGATGGATTTGAGATTCACTGTTCTCTTCCGCTGTTTACTCTTCCCGCCAGTTCTAGATTTCTTCTTCGCAGCCGCTCCAAGTTTCGACCGCTTCGCAGCTAAGCCAATTCCGAGTTTAGATTTAGCTTTCATGGTGTTGGTGACTCCCCAGGCTACAGCCTTCTTACCCACACTACCGTCCTTGGCCAAGACGCGATTCCACGCCTTCTCAGCGAGAGCTTTGTCAGCAAGATTTCTCGCTGTGATATCGCGATTCTTTGCATATGCAATGTCGTGGTCTTCACATGCAGCATCCAAAGGATTGATCCCCAAATCTCCACGAGCCAACCTCTTGGCCAATTTCGTTCCAGGTCGGCAGTACTGATACCCTGGCACATGCAATTCAACTGGGAGATGATTGATGATTTTATTTAACAAACCACCACCGCGTTTCTTCCGTGTGCACGTCCTAATAGTCGAGCAACAACTAACGTGACTTCTATAGAAGGAAGAATTTATATACCGTCATCTTAGTTCTCGTTGTCACGCTAACGAAGCTTCATGAGAGTTCAAGATCAACCCGATAAGCTACCTATCGCCAACTTTGATAAAATGGTTCGACGTGGTAAGAAGCAGATAGAAAAACGACATGAAAAATTACTACCAAATACTGTGAGATCAATTTTTTGCTGGCCATCCTATTGTGTTAAAACTAACGCTCTTCTCCAACTCATCACCCACGGTAATGGATTGCGATTCGAAAATTTCTACGTTCATTCGAAATCTCTCATCCAGCCGAAGTATCAATTTTTGCAAAAGTTACTAGAACCCGTGCAGGGAGTGGGTTATTTCCCGTTTCGCGAGAACGATGAGGTTGTAAAACCGGAAGATGCTCGCCCTAACTCTGTTATGATTTTCGACGATTTGGCCTGTGAAAAACAAGATAATATCAGAGCATACTTCAGCATGGGCGGGCATCGCGATATCGATAGCTTTTATCTAAGTCAAACGTATGCGCGCATTCCAAAACACCTAGTGCGTGACAATGCAAACTTATTGGTGCTATTTCGGCAGGATGATATGAATCTGAAACATATCCACAACGATCATGTGAACACAAACATGACGTATCAGCAATTTAAAGACTTGTGCTCGGCATGGTGGAATGATGACAATTACAGTTTTACCGTAATTGACAAGGATAGCGAAATCAATGGGGGGCGATATAGGAAGGGGTTTGACTGCTTTATAAGCATAAACTAACATAAACTTGCACAGTTTCATCGCATCAATCGGGTCGGCAACATGGAGAGTGCCAAGATTCGTAAACATAGCGATACATTGAGTGAAATATCGAAAGCATCCGATGTCATACGGCGGAAGCATAAGATGCTCAAGTTGGACAAGGACACGACCGAACAGGTTATGGGAGAGGTATTCAAGCCTTTAGTAACACCGTTGCAAGGACAGGTTGATATCTCAAGACAGCAGCAGTATCATATTAAACATGAAATTGAAACGAAACTACCGGATGTGACAATGAAAAAAGAGGAAGAAAAAGATGACGTGAGTACCGGGGCTGATGATGATGATGAGGAGGATAAGGATATGGATGAGGGGAATTTCATGGATGCGAATGACGAAACACTGAAGTTTATTGAAATTTCTACTACAAGTACGCCGTTGAAGAAAACAACGGATTCCACGGCGCAATATTTGAAAATGTTCAGCACAAGCAAAAAGAGGGATTTGGATACCACATACGGTGTTCGAAAGTTGACAAACGGTATAATGATTGGCGATACACCGATCTATTTCATTGATAATCTGTTCAATGCGGGAGATAAAAGTTATGAGAGAACACCTGGCTTACTTGATTGATTGTTCGAAAAATTACCCGATGCATCGATTGTAAATGACGCAGACAAGGATAAGAACATAAAAATTGTAACGACGACAAATGCGCATCGAAAACGTTACCAAGCCGATGGAAGCCTTCGAAATGATTTCAAAAGCGCAAAGTATAGAAATTTTATCGCACAACACGTCGGCTCGCCGAAAAATTAGGTAACGGCTTATCTGACTATAAGATTGCGCGAAAGGAGGGGCAAGATGTTGACTACGTCTACTGGGATGATCAGAATGAAATTGTAGATCGCCTCCGGCTGCTTATTGCGTTACAGGCTGCAGGCAATACCAACCATTCCAACGAAATAGTCTCCATTATTATAGAGTTGCGCGAGACCGGAATCGTTTGTCAGCGGCGTGTAAACATGAAATCATCATTTGTTCAGTGACCGTCCAGTGATTAGCATAGACATATTAGGACGACACTCTGAGCGTGGTGGTGGTGGTGAAAAATTCATTCGAGGGCCTCCGGGTGTTGCATTCAAAAACCACCAACGACAATCAGTACGATATAAACAGCAAACGATTGTGTAATATCGCTGATTCGCAGATGGAAAACGATGCCGTTTCCCTAAAAGTTGTCAATACCGCTTGACGATCTATAGCTGTGGATATTGTGAATACTTTTTACTCAAATTTTGAGAGTTTTACGCATAATCACAACGAGGAGTTGAAACAGGTACGCATAAATAACAAAATCGCAGGAAACGCTATAAGTCGCATCAAACATATTGTGGAGCAAGCAACACCGACGCTGGGACAGACCAGCAGGGAATTAGTATTGATTGAGGAACCAGAGTGGTTGGACGACAATTCGAAAAATTGGAGAGTTGGGAACAATGAAGACTGTAATAGCTGCCGAACTTCTTAGACAGGCTCGACGCAACTATCCGCGCCGATTCGTAGAAGTACGCGGACTGGATGAGACCTGGCAAGCTGATCTCGTCAATATGACCGCATACAGCTCGTGCAACAAGGGATACAAATACCTACTAACAATCATCGATATATTTTCCAAGTACGCGTGGGCGGTGCCGATAAGGTCCAAGAGTGTGAAAGATGTTACTGCTGCCATGAAATCTGTACTGATCCAGAGCCGTATACCTGCACATCTACACGTTGATCAAGGCAAAGAATTTTACAACAGCGAATTCGAAGCCCCCGTAAAGCATCACAATATCAACACGTATTCGACATTTAGCAACTTGAAGGCGTTGATATGCGAACGTTCTAATCGAACATTGAAAAATAAAATGTGGGGGCAGTTTACTCTCCAAGGATCGTACGAGTGGATTAATATTTTGGATGATTCAATGAAGTGCTACAACAACACCAAACATCGCACGATTCGGATGAAACTGGTGGATGTTAGCACGGAGAATGAAAAACAGCTGTATCGTAGCGTGTACAGGCCTCGGCAAATCAAATAAATTGATCGAGCGCGGATCATCCAGTGTAGGTGATCGAGTTCGAATCAGCAAGTACAAGAATGTATTCGAAAAAGGCCATACACCCAATTGGACGACTAAAATATTCACCCTGATTGAGGCGAAAAATACCAATCCACTCACCTACAAACTTACCGATTATCAAGATCATCCCATTGAAGGAGGCTTCTACGAGGAAGAGCTGAGCACAGTAAAATACCCTGACGGCTACCTAGTGGAGAAAGTATTACGCAAACGTGGGAATCTGTTCTATGTGAAGTGGTTGGGTTTTCATAGTTTGCACAATATTCGGATAAATATAACAGACATACAGTATAATTTGTATGTATTTGCAAAATTACAATAAAAGATTTTTAATATACAAATATTTCCACATTTTATCTCCTCTGTACGCATATGTGCTATACTCTGTACTATGAAAATAATAGTAATAATAATAATAATAATGATAACAATAATCATAATAATGATAATCTGCATTTTCCCATACGATTATTACACATTTTATTTTTTGGAAAACTTTTTTACGTATTAATCAAATGGGAAAAAAGGTTTCCGTAAACTTTTTTTCATTTTCTGAAAACTTTTCTCGAGGTGAACAAATATATATGAATAATTTCTCGATATATTAACAATAATAAATAAATAAATAAACAATTGCTAAGTATATGAATTCACATTTTCAAATCCATTAAATATCGTATTGATGGTGAAACGTTTCCGCCTGATGGCGGATCATCCGAGATGTCAAACATCAAATATTTACATCAATTTCACGTCTACAGTTCTATACTATAGCTATTGGGGGGCTGCGACAAACCCACAAGGTACGGTGTCGGTCTGCCCAGGTATCAATTGCCGCTTGTCATCCTGCCAACTCAGAGCCAATTTCTTTGCACGATTGTGCTGACTTCGTGTTTTTCACTGCATATTAAACACTGTGGAAGAGTCAACTCTTGGTCAGCCATCAGACAGCGCTTAGAGTCATCAAACGTGATGCTATTTATCGATGAATTGTTCACACCTTTGGCACGCTTACTCACTTTTACGCCACTGTCATATTTTTCCCCATCCTCACCCATAGTAGTGAATGTGTACAGCTTTGCTCGCAGTCCCACAAACTTTGTCATAATTTTACCATTATTTTCATCCTTCATTAGTCCTAGTTGTATTTTATTAAAAAGAGAGAATCGTAATCGGAAAAATTGTGGAAAACTATTGGAATTGTGTGCGACTCTATGAAATTCAAATCACGTCGATTATTAGCAGGACCACGATATTTACCCGTGAAGTGACAATGATCGTGACACTTTTTCTCCTTAGGGGTAAACGCTTTTTTACAAATATAACAAGTCTTAGAATGCATATGACTGTCGCGTTGCACTTGGGTAAGAGATTTCATCGGAATTATGTTCTTGACGCATGACTCTACTTGAATTGATAAATCTTTAAGCTGTTGCATAAACGAATCTATGTGATCGACACCGCGTTTACTGTGGAACTCCGATAAAGTCTCATGGTACGCGCAATGTACGTAGTGCGCTACACTGTGCGGGACATGCGTTCGAATTTCACACGTCTTACGAGTTTCAAATTCATCCACAGGTTCAGGGATTAATATACTTCCGAGATCAGCGTATACGACAAACGGGACGGTACCTTTGTTTTGAAAATTGGAAAATGCTAAATCTTTACACTCGGGAAATTCCATGCGTACTTTATTCAGCACAGTACAATCTTGTCGATGATTGTCGTAGGCATGTTTCACGGTAAAGCGAGACAAACAATTGTCAAATAAAAACGTTTTGTGTTCATGATTAGACAATTGTTTGCAATCGTGAAAGATCTTCAATTCAAGCAAAGTGGAATCTTTATGTTAACTCGCGAGCCATACCATTTTCTGGATTACTCTCAACCATCAGAAGATGAATCGTGTCAATGTTCGCGGTACTCAAATGATCCCTCAAATAAATTGGCACGATGACGCTTTCATTCGATTTTGCATGATGCGAAAAAGTTTCAGATTCTATCCCATATACGTTGATTCGCAAATTATTCAATCTCTCAAGCTTTTTCACATCATGTAGAGTAGCAGGGAATTTGATACCTGTGCAGTACAATTCTGAAATATAGCGGCGATAGTGGTGAGTCCTATCGGTGTGGGTGTTGACCGGGTGGAGGGCTGCTGTGACGGACCAGAGAAGACATCTTTCGTCATCGTTTTTCACGTTTACCACTGCTCTCTTCCGCTGAATATTCTTGGGCAGCTCAACGAATGTCGAAAGCCCCGCGGCAAGAGGCTGGTACCGGTTGATGTTTACGGCAGTATTGAGGATCTCGATCATGCTCCACCCAGAATCGCGTTGTTCGAAATCTTCAACCTTTACAAGTAGATCGTTCCTTGCGTGTGTAAGCCAACCGTCTATATCGCTCGAGGGCAGGATCGCGGTGTTGAAGGTGTTGAAGCTTACAACTTCTTCCGCAATCCCCTCGTGCTTTATGTTTTCGAATTTGCACGATAATGTGAGGTTAACCTTCACGTTTCCCTCCTCGCGCAGTACCAGCCTCAATCGCTCAACGATGATCAGCTGTGCGTCGTCCAAAAAGGATTTCAAATTCTTATGCCCGAGATTTGTGACAACTCCCGTTTGGATCCGGTTGGCAAAAGCACTGTCCACGTCGTCCCACTGTACGCCTGCAGGACTGCCGATATTAGCACCCATCACCACTGTGGGCTGCTGCTGCCGCTGCTGCTGTCGCTGCCGCAGTTGTTGCCGAATCTTTGCTATTCAGGATTGTACGAGCGTGATTGTATGCTGGATTTGCAGTTTCGCCCCTATGCTTGTTCTCGGACGCTTGGAAACATCACGCAGCAATTGAAGATTTTCCATTCCAAAGCCAATCCGGTGCTTGAAGATGTTGTCATTCTACTGCTCGGGATGCAGCTCGCCCAACAAATCGTGTGCGTTCTCTATCGTTTTGACGAGATCTGAGTATGTTTCAGTGGTTATGACTTCAACGTTGATATAAGCAGAACTTTGTATAACTTTGACTTGCACGTATCGTGTAAGACTGATGAGTCTGCATCGGATGCGTTGAGCTTATATATAGGCCGATAGATCGCAAGAATTTGGGTGTGGTGGTGGGGGGTCCAAGCTTTGTACCACCCCAGCCATCAAAGAATCAAAAATTTTCATGGCGAACAGGTCTGAGCCTGCACACCCCAACCTTAAATAGCATGGGGACATGTGATGGGAAAAATCGATAAGCGAAAAGCAGGTAGCAGGTAGTATTTGGCGTGAGAAGAATCTTGTCTTGCCCACTCTTTACCGGATGGTTTGTGTACATACATGTTTTGTGTTTCACGACTCTTTATAGCGAACAACTCCGAGCCTGCACACCCCTAACCATATTAGCGTGGGGTATGCATTGAGAAAAAAATCGGTCAACGAAAAGCAGGTAGTGAGCAGTGTTTGGCGCGAGAATGTGCACATACGGTTTTTGGGTTTTATGATTCGTTAATCAGCGTGGGGCATGTGATGGGAAAAATCGATGAACGAAAAGCAGGTAGTGAGCTTTTGAGAAAATTTTCTCCTAGCTTATATCGCCTCCCGCGTTACATTTTTGTCTGTATGTCACGTGGTGTACGCCCCACGAATGATTGGCTGGCAGGTTTTCGCTCGTCAGAGGGCGGGTGTGTCTCCTTCCGTATCAAATTTGAACAGCAGTTAGAAACTTCTCTTATATTTTGAGAAATCTCTCGTGCGGAAGCAAGCGTTTAGCAAAGTGAGTTGTGAAAAAAAAGGGTCTTATAGGAAAACCCGAAGACTTCAACAAGTTTCTACTTTTGTGAGTACTTTATAGAATGTATATGATAAGGAGGATTATATTGAAGAACAAAATTTACAATTATTCATCGTGTATTTCAAAGCAAATAAAATTTATAATATTTTTACATTTTCCCATCAGAAAAATTTATATGAACAGAACAGATAAAACTTATAAATATATATACATAGGTGTATCAATTTTATGTAAATAAATTCATGTTTAATTCTATGTATAAACTAGGATATATACTGTAATAAATTCTATTTCCCAGATGGGTGAATAATTTTATTGAATATTCCATTTTAATTGTATGTGTAAACTATAATATAATTGTAATGAATTCTACAGGTATTTTTGTGCATATTGCGAGCATTTTTTAGGCAGACGGTTGCATTCCAGGTAGTCTTTTACTAGAGGATTTGGCCCATCTACTATATCGCCATCGGATTCTGGTGTACAATGCTGGATGCATCTGCGGCAACTGGTGATCTTGTCATTCATTTTCATATTCTCAGACAGTTTATCCCACACATCATCGATGGCGTTTGATGCGAACGTGTAGATGAATTCTTTTGGTAAAAAAGCTATGTCCTCGGACATCATTTCCCTTAAACCGACCAATTCTTTGTACAGACGGAAGAATTTCTCGAGGGAGCAGGTACACTTCTTCGAATACCAACTCCTCAGTCGCTGCACATTTTCAAAGGGCGCAGTTGTATGCCGGGATGTATTCAGGGTTGTCACCATACCAAATTGAGCCTGGCGCTGCTGCTTGCTGGAGGTTATTCACTGTAAAGTATCCATGGTTTAAGTCGTGCCAGGGTGCCACTTCCATATACCTCAATTTTTCCAGTGCAGGGGGTGTGATGTGCAAATCTTCCATATTAATAACCCTCGTTGTAGCATCGACGATCTCCGTCAGCCAGGCTTTCTTCTCCGCCCCTTTGATGCATACGTAACACGCATTTCCCACCATTTTTCTCACAATTTTCGATACATTCACGTGAGGTTTGTTGCCCGCATTCCATGATATTCCGTGGTGATTGTGTCAACCATACATTGGTAGCTCTACATTCTAGTGGTAAGCTTGCCAAATCATAGGGCAGCCTGAAAATGATGTAACCCAGACCCTGCCCGATTACGTTGATGACTGCGACTTCTTTGGGTACAAACTTCATGCTATGGCCTATAAAACATTGGACGTCTAGGATCATCGCCATGTTGAGGAGTGGGAATGTTGTGCTCGATTTTACTGACAGATGGTATGTAGAAGACTGACTATTCCATCTCCAGCACACCCGCTTTTATCCCCTCGCGAATCAATTTTGTAGAAGTGGAGGGGATCGCATAGTTTATTAACGGCACATAACTGCATGAAAATTCAAACTTGTTGAATTACCCACCAAGTTATTTCATTTGCAGACGATTTTCCCCGGCCATGTTACACATTTCAGTCAGCTGACCGGAATCTTCTTGTAGAACCCTCGCGATTCTTGGTGGTAAGAAGACATTGTATTCTCCATCGATCGTCGCCAGAACACGTACCCCGAATTTTTTTTTGACCAGTTGTAACCCTGTGACGTCATACACACCCCCAATTTCGAGTTCCGACATCATTTTGGTTGGCAGGTTCTCCAGGTGGATGACGTGGTCAACTCTTGTTAGATCCATTGCGTTTTAATCAAAGTTCATTTTCTTCACAAGTAAGAGCAGTTCACGACGCGAAGAGGCGATAAGAACAGTGTGACTATTGAAATAAGCTCACGTTTTATATACCACCCACCCCCACTACAATTTTCTATCGGACAAGTCTCGACACGAATTTTGTGAAAAGAATGACAATACTACCCGGTGTTTTGTGGGAAAAAAATTTCAAGATATATTAAAAAGCATTCAACAGCTACTTTGAAACGATTTATTTCTCCCCCACTACCACCTCTCACAAGCCTCGACCTGCATTTCATGAAAAAAATTTGACGATCCATTCACAACATCCAACCGTTAATGTTTAAACCGTTCACCCCCAACCGCATAATAGAATAGATAAAAAAAAAAGTTGCCATCTTGCGGCGAGCATTGGAAACATCACGCAGAGTCGATCGATAATGTAATGGAGGGGGCGCCACATACGACAAACCTGCGGTAACACCCGGTAACACCAACTGTCGGTAAGATTGGGGATAACAATTTCGTCGGCAAAATGTTTACCATCTAACAATGAAAAAAAATTCTAAAAATCGATATGTTTGCTCATCCGAAGATAAAAAAATTTAAATGGGAGCTCATCCGGCTAAGCAAAAAATCCCATTGCCAAACTGTCTGACGATAAACAAATAAAATCGGCTGCTCATCTGACTAAGCAAATAATCAAAATAGCTGCTCATCCGACTAAGCAAAAATCAAAATGGCTGCTCATCTGACCAAGCAAATAATTCATTGTCAAACTGTCTGTCGGTTAAATCGTGCAAAAATACTGGTAAAGCTGTCACGTGCGGAGCGGTTTCGCACGCGACGACAAAACCCTCCAGGTTTCCGCAGAGGTTTATATTTAATTTTTCTGTGGGTAGGGAGGTGATCGCCCTCTACAGGACGATCCTTGGAAAATGGATTAGAGGATTTCGGTGTTTAAGTAATGGTATATTTATTATGGGCCCCAACGTTAATTGATCAAATGCAAATAGCAAGCGAAAGCAACAGGTGAATATTCGAGACGCGGAAGCTTACAATGTTTTATCTAATATTCTCATTCACTCCTTTGTCTACTCACTCTTTGATTACAAATTCGAAGAACAGCTCGCACTCTTTTACTCTCACTTATCACTATTCTTATTACTACACGTCTCTACAGAGTTCGTGGCACAAATTGCAACAACTTAATATCTAGCTTTGAAAGGCTGACGTCGCGACGCGAGATGCTTAGGCGACGGCGTAAAGAATTAAAGGAAATTCGCTCTATTCGTCGGTGATGCGTAAAGACTGATAGACTCTTCACGCGATAGCTTCTGAAGGAGCCTGATTTCCGTAGATGTTGATTTTACTCAGTCTCTAACGGGACTGACTTCGCTCGCTCGTCCGACACCCCTTAGAGCGTCGGGCAGCGAGCGAGGTTTTTTGCTGAATTTACAATTTTGGAACAAAGGCTCGCCTCGCGATGGTCATCCTTGAAGCGCGTGATCTCGCGCTCGCCTCATCCCGGTGTTAATTACACCCGGGATCTGGCGGGCGCGGAGACGCTGACGTTGCTGACCGTCAACTACGCCGTTGCGCTTTGGTCGTGCCACGAACTGTTTTGTAGATGAATAATTATGAATTTACTTATGAATTTAAAGCTATGCTTCCTCGTCTCTAAAGCGATATTAATAATTATTGACATGGTTATGCGGCGTTTGTGACAAAGCCATTTATGTTAACGCTTCAGCCGGTAACAACATCGTGGGCAAGGCTTACCATAGTGGTGGTAACATACCGACTGCCGGTAAGGTAGGACTTGGGATACCCTGCCGGTACGCCGCCATATTTGGGGTTAGAACCGGCATATATACACTACTCTGGAATGTAAATGTTCACAGGAGCGACCGATGCATTTTTGGGATATAAGCTCCCATCAGCTTATATTTCCACTCGTTTCCTTTGTGAATTTGAACTTTTCTGAAATTAATTTGAATGATCGACAAGGTATCGTAGTTCATCCAGCTCCCTTCGACTGACAGCTAGCACAGAGTACACATAACCTAACCCAGTCGACAATGCGGCAGATTTGAATATACCTAGGATTAATAAAATTGTTATCGGAATCGAAATCCCGACACAATTGTAATTTTCACTTCTTGTTGTTTCATAATGTCGACTTTTTTGAAATTGATAATTGATTCGAACAATCGACGGTCAGTCCCGGTCCATCTAGATCGTCTCGGCTGACAGCTGGCAGAAGTTTCTTTCTGTAACTTTACCCGGCTGACAATGCGGCAAATTGGAATATACCTGGGATAAATAAAAGTGTCATTGGGATCAAAATCCCGACGAACTTGTAATTTATACTTCTTTTGATTTAATAATTTACAATTTTTCAAAAACGATCATTTATTCGAACAATTGACAATAAATCGTACCGCATTTAGCTCGTCTCGACTAACAACTAGCAGAAAGAACGTATTACCTAACCCGCCCGACAGCGAGCAAAACGTAAATATCATGTCGCGGGCGGCATAAGCTGACCTCTCCGACTCGACCACAGATTTGAATACGAGTGGGACGAACAAAATCGTCTTCGACACCGAAATAACGCCAAGCTCGTTAGCATTGCTCGTTTCATTCATTGCTTCTCGTTAAAAAAAAAAAAAGAAATTGATTTGAATAATGGGTGGCAGATAAAGAAAGTAAGACCTGGTCTGGGGCACTCAAGATATAAGAAATGGAGTTTGTGGGCGAACGAGAGAGGAGAACTTAGTGAGTCCCAGCTGCCTTTATTTAACACGCGTTATTGAACAAGGGTAATATTGACACACTAGTTCTTTTCTCTTCTACCATTTTGATATTACACTTTCGGCTGATTCTTACCATAGAGGTATTAAATAGAGGCGGTGTGGCTGCACTCAAAGCGTCTAGGAAATAGAAAGAGATGACAAGTCCCACAGCCTTGTCTGTCCCTGTTGCACTATTGTTGTTGAAGAGAGAGAGGAACGGCTGTCTGATCTTCCTTCCTTTTCTATTCAGTGGACGTTTCCACTTACAGAATATTTGCGACCGTGATTGCAGCTCTCTTCTACTTAAACTCAAATGATAATAATTAAACGTGCCGGAACATGCAACGAAGTAGAGAGTGGAATCAACGCTTTGGATTAGTGGCGGACTTTCGTTTAACAGTGGCAGAATTTAGTGTTATTTCGTAATCTTTTGTTTTCGTAACCGTTTTCGAAACTATTATATTATTGATATTTCTATTCAAACAATGATTGCTGAACTTTTAGCTAAGCTGTGATTGCTTGATACTAAACCTCTTGTAAACAGGGTGGCTCCTGTGGTGGGTTAGCATTATTGATTTATAGATCTTGATACTTTTGTGAATGTGAAACTGAAATGATTTCCTACAAACGTGAACTTAAGACCCACGATATACGAAAGGCAACCTCAAACAGTGTACCAAAAAATGATGTGGCAAAGTTTTTCAATGTAAACTACGATTCCACTGGAGCTGAAACACGCGGAGTAAAGCCAGTAGGAAAGTCGTATCATGTTGGTTGAATTAGAACACCATTTCGGTCTTAATTAATGAAATTTGTTTGAAAAATTGAGAATTCTTTTTCATACATATGAAATATTCATTAAAATTTTCATTATTTTACGTAGGGTTCTAGAAAATGCATTCTAACGGCATAATGAATGTCAATCTCAGTCTGCCTCATTAATTTTGTTTTCTTCACATTTCTTTATACACAGAAGAGTCTACAGAAATTATTTATTTATCAACACCGATGAGCATCCACATTTTCCACTACATACATAACTTAACAGTTTTACCTTTAATATAATTAGGTTTGCACGAGAAAGTACGTTACTAAGCTCAGCATGCACTGTGGAACAAACATCAGTCCAGGGCACAAAGTGTGTAACAAATCTTACGTCGTCACATTGGTGGCGAACAAAGGGCAAGATTCAATAAAATCTGCAGAATGTCTCGAGTGTGCGGAATGAGCTGGTATGTATATGAGGTATTCCATGCCGACTGAGAGTAAATTTTCCCTGACCCCAGCCAATTTGCTTCATTATTTTTTATATGATTCTACAACCTAAAAAAAGCACTCTCCCGAAAGTTGATCGTATTGTATTCCGTGCTAGCTAGTCCCAGGTCGCTGCTAGTTCAGTTTCTGTTCATTCGTTTATCATCAGATGCTGGATATTTTTGTGCTTCACAATGCAAGCCATAAAGTCCACAGATGATTATTTGAACCCTATTTATGGTTTAATATATTCTTCGAGACATAACTTGGAGTGAAAGCATGTATGAAATGTATAGTACTCTGTTTTAGGTCATCCATTTTTTTATCTATCCCGAATATTAACACATTCTTTCTATATTTGAAACACTGAGAGCCTTGATTGAAGCAGAATTGGTGTGGCATGTGCGTGGAAAGCTACTTTCTCAAACGTGAACGAACCAAACACAGGATCGAACATCAGCAGCGAGGGACTATTCACTTGAGAAATTAGTTCTAGGTCACTGGACATCACTAGAATTCGAGTTGTACTTTAATATTGAACATCACGTGAAAATCGGTAATATGTTGAAAATCTTGAAATATTCATGGGAAATCCATACTACATTTCTTTATTGATTGATAGATTCTATGCCTTGTCATAAGTAATAAAGTGTGAAATAAGCTTTTCACCAGTAAGCACCGCTCTGCCTAAGAGCGAAAGACAAAAGTTACTAATCAGTTGTGTGGGAGATCCGTAGCACTTTTCAACCTCAGTATTGATTCATTGATTTGATGCTTTGTCGTACATCATAGATTAGAGGGTGAAATAAGTTTTTCACCAGTGAGCGCCGCTCTACCCAAGAGCGAGAGAAAAAGGTTACTCGTCAGTTCTATGGGAGATCCATACCACTTTTCAATCTCAGTATTGATTTATAGATTCCATGCCTTGTCATAAGTAATAGAGTGTGAAATAGGTTTTTCAACAATAATCACCGCTCTGACTCAGAGCGAGAGACGAAAGTTTTGTCAATTGTATGTGTTCGCTATTTGTTGATAGCTTTTTCGACCGAGCCGCGTGGAAGGAGTTGATCGCTGTGGTGTCACAGATGAGAATTGAAGTTGTTTTATATACACCTTTTTTATTTATTTACTATTAACATGTATACACAAGTCAGTCAATAATTTGGTTTCCACGCGATGAAAGGGATTGTCGTGGTCCTATTGCACCGTGGTGGAGGCTGAAGTGATGATGAGCAGCGACGAATAGGTGCTGTGTTTGGTGGCGGTGTATAATGGCTCAATGGTGAGCTAGGCGGCGTTGGAGGACGGCGATTCACAGGCCTTGTCGTTGGCAGTGACGGTTCCCACTCACTGTCAGACGGTGTTGTCTGAGTGGCTGTTGACGTGTAGGTGGGTGGTGACTCCACGAACGGAGAAACCGCTGCCAGGATGATGCGGTTGTATCTCGGAGAGGTGACCCTGGCTCGTTGGAAGTCCCACAGAGATAACAGGATGCTGGGTGGCCTTGTCAGAGGCCTTGAAGAAAGGTCCGAAGGTTTTAGTACCCAAGGAGCTGGTGGATTGAGGGAGCTTGCCCCTTTGGCTGGACTGGCTGGTGCCAGGTTGAATGACTCAGTCATGCAGTGATCCAAAAAAACCTGCTTGCTGTTCAGGAACTGTCGCGTACTGGTAGTGTAGCGTGACAGTGAATCTCGTAGTTTATGGCTCAATTTCGGCGAGACCGAAGATGTCCTGCCGATCAGTGAGATCGGTGGTCTCTTATCTCAGCCGCGGCTCCACTTCAACAGCGGGAGACCACGTGAGCTGATTGCGGGACGCGCTCGACTGCGTGGGTGGCGTGAGCGGCGCGTGTGACGTAGTGAGTGCTTTCTTCTGTGGCGCTCGACTGGAAAGCGTGAAACGCTTGTTGCGGTGCGTGAATTGTGCGGTGCGCGACCGACAAGTTGGTTTCACAAGGTTGTTGTGAACAGTATGAAACAAGTTACTTTTCACCAGTGATCATCGCTCTGTCCAAAAGGGAGACAAAGGTTTGGTCAGTTGTATGGGTAATTCGTACTACTTCTCAATTTTCGTATTGATGCTTAGATTCTATGCCTTGTCATAAGTATTGGAGTGTCAAATAAGTTTTTCACCAGTTAACACCGCTCTGTCCAAGAGTGAGAGACGAAAGTTCCGTCAGTTGTGTGGGGAACGTTTCTCCTACAAAAAAGTTGATATCTTACTAATGAAATCAAATTTTTATTTCTCGTCAACTTGATATTCATGGAATGCAAAATTAACGTACATTTATGTACGTAAATAA
Source organism: Neodiprion lecontei (assembly GCF_021901455.1). Classification (NCBI taxonomy): domain Eukaryota; kingdom Metazoa; phylum Arthropoda; class Insecta; order Hymenoptera; family Diprionidae; genus Neodiprion; species Neodiprion lecontei. The sequence continues at coordinate 15,301,391 of NC_060262.1, read as the reverse complement.
TTTCCGTATTCGGATCATGGTTTTATGCAATCGATTGCATACGTTGCGATGCTGATGAGCATTGGTGTAAAAGATTCACGAATTTCCACGATCCAACGGGCGTCTTCTATGCAGGTTTCTACTATTGAACCTGGTTTGAAGATGTGCGCTGCGCCACCTAGCTGTGTGCAAAGGTAACTGGTATTCTGCTCTGCATTACTGCGCTGGAAGGCGGCCGCATCGGCGTTTTCACGAGTCTTTAAAAGCACCACAAGATAAGGTGCTATGCCCAGTTCTGAGAATAAGGGCTTATTTGTTTTGAGTCACTGCAGCTGCGATCGTAAATTAGGGGCTTTATGCGAAGGCCTATGTTGAAAGGTGTTAAAGTCAAAAGCGAAAAAATGTATGTACCATATATATGTCGCATCACGATATTGTGTCTTTGTTATATTTTGATCACCGGTTGTATGACGTTGATGGAACTTGTTTTGGTTGAATTTGTTTTGTTCTTGTTTTACTTGGTTACTTCTTTTAGAATAATTTTCAAACGATTTGAATGAAGTTGTGTTGTTCCGTGCCTCTGCGGTTTACAATTAAATAAATTGTGTTATACTCTTTATTTTACTCTGTATATCTGACATCAGAAGTGGGATAAAGAACGTTTAAGCGTGTAGAAGTAAAAAAAACTCAGTAAATTTTCGAGATAGAGATGGAACGAAACGAGGAAGATTTCAGTGTGGCAGAAGATGTAGAAGAAAGTGTGAGGAGAAGTGCAAAGAGTGACACAGGCAGAGTAGAAACTTCTCGAAAACGAAAAAGAAATCACCGATCCCCGACGACATCGGAATCTGAACATTCCGATGATTTGCGAAGAAGGAAGCACGGAAGACGTAGGCACAGAAAACGTCAGGCAAGATTGGAGGAGGAAAATCTGCGACTGCTTGCACTGCTTTCCAGACGAGAACGTGTTCCGATGGATCTCATCAAATTTGATCCGAAAACGACTGACGCGACTGGTTGGGTGAAAATGGTTGACGAGCGGATTCGCCGTTATAATCCTGATGATTATGAAATTGTCCAGCATTTGGCGAAAGCATTTAAAGACGAAGCGGCACAGTGGTTCACTGGTATGGATCCCTCAGGAAAAAGCTGGGTAGAAATACGTTCTGAGTTTTTAAGTGCGTATGCGAAAAATAAGAACGTTGCGTCGGAGCTGCACACGATTTGGATGGAAGACGCAGAGTTTACACTTGAAAATTTTATGAAGAAAGGGAGAAAATTAAAAGCGTGGCTCAACGAGAGAAAAAGGGTGGACGAGACTGCAGCTCAACTTACGGGATTATCCTATTCGGCGCAAAATAGATTTGTTCGCAACATCTTTGTGCGAGAATCTCCTAAAAGCCTACAAGAAGCGATGGCGTACCTTGATGGACGAGCGACCGACTTCCATCAACCGCGTGCATCCTCCAGAGCCCCTGGTCCACATACTAAGACTTTGGCGCCGCGAGATGGTAAGTCGCACCGTTTTGACATCGAGTGCTACAATTGTGGAAGAAAAGGACATCGGAAGGCCGAATGTCGATCACCTCTGCAGACACAGCGTGGCAGTTACTCACGGGTCATCAAGGAACTGGACGGTAGAGGTTTGGGGTCAAAGAAGCCGATAACCTGCTACAACTGTAAGGAAGAGGGACACATTGCCCCGAGTTGCCCTAAGAAGAACGAGAAGGTAGTGAGGCTTTGTCATTCTACCTCCACTGAGAATACTCTGAAGCTTGCTGACGGTAAGGTGTTGACGTTCATCTTTGACTCTGGTTCGGACTGTTCTCTTGTAACAGAGAGTTTGGCGGAGAGGTTGCCTGGTAAAAGACAAGTCGTTTGTATGCGTTTGAGGGGCTTAGAAAATGGGTATACGGATTGCCGTGAGATGATCTCAGTGTGTGCAGAGTTGAATAGCATCAATGTTGAAATTGATTTATATGTAGTACCGGACGAAAGTTTGTCCACAAAAATAATTCTGGGTAAATAATTGTTAGCAAATGGTATCTCAGTCACATTAGATGAAACCATAGTTAAATTTGCAAAATTACACAAGTTTGTTGGTGCGTGTGTTGCAACTACTAATTTTGATACTGTAGATTGCGATGTGGAAGAGATGAGAGAATCACTTTTGAAATTGTTAAGACTGCACGCGGAACATATGAGTGTTGATACTCCTAGGATTCGTGTAACATCTGGCAGCTTTGAGATTAGACTGAAAGATGAAAATAAAATTGTACAGCGAAGACCTTATAAGCTAGGAATTTTAGAGCGTGAGAGTGTTAGACATATGGTAAATAAAATGCTTGAGGCAGGAATCGTTCGAGAAAGCAGGAGTCCGTTTTCTAGTCCAATTATCTTAGTTAAGAAAAAGGATGGATCAGATAGATTGTGTGTGGATTTTCGGGAGTTAAACGCCAATACAGTAGCAGATTGTTATCTGCTACCGTTGATTCAAGATCAATTAGATCGACTGTGCGGTGCGTACTATTTCTCGTCATTAGATATGACGGCAGGCTTTCATCAGATACCTGTAAAAGAAAATTCAATAGAAAAGCTTGCTTTTATTACACCGGACGGACAGTTTGAATATTTAAAAATGCCATTCGGGCTAATGAATGCACCTGCCGTATATCAGAGAGCAATCAATAACGCTTTGGGTGAATTGAGATATTCTTTTGCGATTGTTTATTTGGATGATGTTCTTATACCCGGTAGAACTGCACAGGAAGCTTTGGATAGGTTGGCAGTCGTGATGGCAAAACTTGCAGAGAAAGGATTTTCATTCAATTTAAAAAAATGTAAATTTTTGAAAACAAAAATTGATTATCTGGGGTACACTGTGTCACATGGAGAGTTGAGGCCCAACCTTCGAAAAATCGAAGCCCTGGTGTAATCACCTATTCCTGAGACACGGACCCAGGTAAGGCAATTGTTAGGGTTAGCATCCTATTTTCGTAGATTTATACCGAGATTTTCACAAGTGGCTGCTCCTTTATACAAACTTACAGCAGGTAGTTCCAAAACGATTACATGGACAGACGAACACACTGACGCCAGGGCCAAGCTTGTCAGTTGTTTAACATCAGAACCGTTACTGAGAATTTTCGACCCTAATCTTCCAATCGAACTACATACCGATGCTAGTGCTCTCGGGTATGGTGCCGTATTGTTACAATGTGTTGAAAAAGAAAAACATCCCGTCGCTTATTATAGCAAACGTACCATAGACGCTGAAACTCGTTACCATTCTTACGAACTTGAGACTCTTGCAGTTGTTAACGCAATAAAACATTTTAGACAATATTTAGTAGGACGTAAATTTTTAGTTGTGACTGACTGTAATTCGCTTGAAGCCGCAAGCCTTAAAAAAGATCTTACTCCACGAGTTTATCGCTGGTGGGCATATTTGCAGTCATTTGAATTCGAAATAGAATATCGCGCGGGTGAACGAATGAAGCATGCGGACTTTTTGTCAAGAAATCCAGTTACAAAAAAAAGTGTACTCAAAATAGTTAAGAAAGATTTGAATGAAATAATTGAATTAGCTGATGACTGGTTGATGGTAGCTCAGCAGAAAGATGACGAAATAAAAACTTTGTACCGTGAGGTAATAGAAGGATCAGAGAGAGCAAAAACATATTCAATTAGAGACAAAATTTTGATGCGGACGATAAACAGAAAATCGAAACAGATAACGTTACCTGTAGTGCCGAGACTGATGGTGTGGTCACTGATACATCACGTACATGAGAATATCTGCCATTTGGGCTGGGAAAAAACTTTAGATAAGTTGTACGAGCTGTATTGGTTTCCTCAAATGTCAAAGCGTGATAAGAGATTCGTTGAAAATTGTATTCTGTGCCAAACTTTCAAATCAGTGTCAAGACCGACACAAGCTCAGCTGCATTCTATAAAAAAACAAGATATTCCGTGGTATACGATCCACATAGATATATCCGGAAAATTATCAGGTCCTTCTGACAAGAAAGAGTATGTTTTTGTAATTATAGATGGATTTACGAAATTTGATACGCTAAATTTGATAAGTTGTTTGGATACAGAAACAGCAATCAATCAGTTGGAAAAACATTCGTTTATTTTTGGAGCTCCGAGACGAATCATTTGTGACCAAGGTTCAGGATTTACAAATGCACGGTTTAAGAAATACTGCGATGAAAAGAATATTGTGGTTCACTTCATAGCTTCAGGAACGCCTAGAGCTAATGGTCAAGTTGAAAGAGTTATGTCAACCATCAGGAATATGTTATCAGTATGCAAAGCTCAGGGGAAACAATGGCAGTCCGAGTTAGGTAAAGTACAGCTTGCAATAAATTCAACTGTTCAGAAAACGTTAGGAAAAAGTCCCGCTGAAATTTTGTTTGGCACAAAAATAAATTCAATAGATATAGGACGTGTGAAGCATAGGTGTGTAAAGACTGACAATGTAAATTTAACACAGCTCAGGTCAGAGGCTACAAGTTGCATTACAGCAAAAGCCATAAAAGACAAAGAACGGTTTGATGAAAAGAATAAACCAGTTAAACCATTTAAAATTGGGGATTTTGTTATGGTTAGAAACAACGATAGAATTAAGACAAAGTTAGATGCAAAATATCGCGGTCCTTTGGAAGTTGTCATGGAGCTTCCGAATGATAGGTATTTAGTTAAAAAAATAGGCTCTTCTGGATTTAGAGGTCGTAATAGCGTTAAGGTGTCTCACGATAAACTGATCGCAGCTCCTGGATATGGCGCGAGTCAGGACAGCTGTGTCGCAGAAAGTGAAGAAGGTAAGAACAAAGTTCCGAAGTGACTTGTTTGTTTTAAAGAGAAAAAAAAAATGTTGTAGTGCACAAAGTCATGAGTGCAAACATGTTTTGTTGAGATGAACCATGAACCCTTGTGGGTTAATACAATCGGTTGTTGAAAACAAATGTAGCGATAATTTGCAGAAACATGATTCTGGTTGAGCCTGATTTGGAAGTAGAAATCCGAAGAGAGCAGGGGACTCTGTTAATTGGTTTAGCCGGATTTACTTAAAGAAATCCGAAGAGAGCATGAGACTCTGTTGGCTATCGCTGTTTCATTTCCAGAGTGCGACTTTGGCTTTCAAGGCTCGCTGGACTTGATCACCCAGAATCCTTGAACCCAAAGCCTTGATGTAACTTGAGAATTATTCGGCAAGTCACAATAGTTAGAACATGTACGGATGCGTAAGGCATGCCTGCAGAGCTATTGTGAATGAAAACAATAGTTAGAACATGTACGGATGCGTAAGGCATGCCTGCAGAGCTATTGTAGATGAAGAAAATAGTTAGAACATGTACGGATGCGTGACGCATGCCTGCAGAGCTATTGTGGATGAAGGCAATAGTTAGAACGTGTACGGATGCATAAGGCATGCCTGCAGAGCTATTGGTGCCTTGGATAAGGAATTTGAGAGAAGTCATGAAACAAATAAAGCAAAGCACATGGTTGCACACATGATGTAGAGATAACAAGGGATTTGACTGAGCAAGGATGCCAGGCTTGTATGATCAGGAAAGCCGAACGAGATTTAATGAAGGTTTCTTCGATGTTTTTTTTTCAGAAATAAATTAGAAGAATGAAAGACTGGCACTCGAGACGCGTGCTAGTCAGTATGGCCGTGTCGCATCACGATATTGTGTCTTTGTTATATTTTGATCACCGGTTGTATGACGTTGATGGAACTTGTTTTGGTTGAATTTGTTTTGTTCTTGTTTTACTTGGTTACTTCTTTTAGAATAATTTTCAAACGATTTGAATAAAGTTGTGTTGTTCCGTGCCTTTGCGGTTTACAATTAAATAAATTGTGTTATACTCTTTATTTTACTCTGTATATCTGACATGTATATTGTAACGTGGCATTTTTTATGCGCGTCCCAAACGGCTCCCGAACCCCCTAGGGTTTTGCGTACGAAACCTAAAATTGGGGATGTCGCGATCGCAATCCCCAATAATTTCGTAAAAGAGTTCCAGGACAACAGTCGCGCATCCGAGAATCTGAAATAGGGCACCTTACAAGTTGGCGAACAAGACTTCAGAATTTTTGTTTATTTGTTTTTGTTTTGAGAAAATGTGACACCATACACGGGATTAGCGGCCAATTCAATAGCGTCATAGGGACACAGTTCGGAGGATCGCGATTAGCGGAGGCCATCAAACGAGGTTACAGAGAGAGCACCAACGTAGAGCTCTGCCGCGAGGAAAACCATGGCGGACAAGGGGTCTTAGCCGCAGAGTTCTTAAAGTTTTGAAGCAATTTCATCAACAACGAGCCACCTACTCCGAAACTGTCATGAGTTTAGTTCGGATTATGGTGAAACTTTCATATTTCGGCTGATGATGAGCTGCAAGTCGTCAGCGATACTACCGAGAGTTTGTGTGACGTCCCCGATTTATTTCAGTTTACAAAAATAACCAACTGAGGGTATTCTTTTTTCAGATGGTGGAAATCGGTTGGTCAACAACGTTCCTTGGAGCCCTGCTTTTTGGTAGGAGATCCGGGCCCCCACATCGGGCGAACGCGAAAGGAAGGATGGACAAGCTATCCAGTGAAGCGGACGGAAGGAGGGTTATATTGTGTAATGGACTAACCCTTCAATCCAATATAATGATTTTAGATTCTGGTGCGTGATTGCGGCCTGGCTCTGTGGGCACCTCCCTGAAAACTGGGATTGGAATCAGCTGACACCGGACGTCGAATTGTTCCAGAAGCCACCCTTCGAAAATGTCTATGTTCCGTCGGATAACCTCTCTGGATACGCCCTCTGTTGTGAACGGCTTGTTATTCGGTTCTGGCTCCGGCGGTGAAGAGTATGTTCGCGAGGACGGAGTGCATGAATTGTGAACTTGAATTTAAATGAAGTCACACGAAGAAATTTTATATTTTTGGATTATTGTTGGATCCCGTATATTGTTAGAGCTTTAGAAAAAATATATAATTTGCGAATAATGTTGATTATAAAGACTTTACAGAGTTGTTATTATAAAATAACGTAATTAGAATTATTATATGTGTGTATCATACGCGATGGAACCAAGTCTCGAATTTTATAAGTTATTTTAATGCTCTTAGTTGAGAGCGAATTGTGAATACGACCGGTCAGGTTGAGAACTGGAGAAGAAGTGATCTGGGTGCGCGCCGTGAGTCAGCGTCTGCCACTGTGTCGTGGGGGGTGCGCATGCGCGTTTCGCTCTTCATGACGCTGGCTTGCGGCGGTTGGCTCGAATATTGCGTCAGTTGGCCTTGATTCTCACGCTGGCGCGCGCACTTATCTAGGGTGCCGGTGCGGCATTACGCCTTATCTCAAGCGGCCCTTCGGTGCTCGAATCATATTTCTGTTGCGCGACATTCTTCTTGGTCCCCAAAATACGTCGCTATATGCGTCGCAGTTTTTGATTATCATATTATTGTTACATGATATTCTTTTCGAGCGCCGAAGTGCGTCGCAAGTCTCAGATTATCTTAGTTTATTACGTGGTATCAAAGCCTAAATGCCCGTGGGATCGGTCAACGCATGTTATGGTAGAATGTTCTGAAATTCTTACATGCGTTAGCCGTTTCCTTTGATATAAATCTATATCATTTTCTGCGTTGGTGTCTGATCAAAGGAATATGTGAAGTTAATATTATGTTCGAATCATTTGATAAATTCAATGATAGAATTTCCATATTATTCTTCAACTTATGAAATTAAAATCATTATTTCGTTGTTGATATTTCCTCTGATTTATACCAAACGTTTAACTTATTTTCTTTTATAGAAAATTTTATATATGTTCACGCATGTGTGGGTATGTACAAGTTGAGCGACTGAAAGTGTGTGTAGTGCAAAAGTGTGTAGAGAGCTGGACAGACACAACTAGAATTATTCTACGTCCAACGGTCGACGCGTTAACTTGCTGTTGTGTTGTGATAGAGCTGGAACATTTGCCATAAAATGTAACAGTTTTATATCCTCTCGTAGGAACATGCTGGGGATTATATAATGAGTGCGAAATTCATCGTGCAGCATAGCCCGCATTGCGCGCTTGGCCTCCGTATTGGCAGCAGTGCTCAAATTACGCGATTGTATGCACTGTCACTGCCACCGACACTGCGTATCAATGAGGTGGGCTCCCCAGCCAATTCAGACTTGGATCATCAAGGTATAAATACGATGCCTATACCGATCCCTCACCAAAATCGCTTATTAGAAAACGACTGATTCTCCACCGCGCGAGCCAATGTAAACCATGATATCTTGTCGGATACGGATTCGACACTGCAACGCTTTCTCGAAGAAAGCCGACGTCTGTCACGGATGCCGAACGTACGCCTTACACCAAGGTCTAGTCCACAGTGGCCTATTGGTCAGTCGTATTATGAAATCCCACGAGGTACTGGTAGCAATACCCGTGGCAACGTCCCGCGTCGTCGTCTAGAACAGCAAGAAGAGGACGAACTTTGAAGAGCCTTGGAAATGTCTGCTGCTTTAACACATCGTCGTGAATGATCTGAATGACCTGAATGATCCCGAAGCTTTACACTAACAGCGGCAGATAATGAGAAACATTGAGGAACTCGCTCGAAGAAACCAAACGAGAATTCAAATACCGGCAACTGCGCTACCCCGAGACGTGCTTCCCCATCGGAACCCAAGAGACCCAGGCCTGTATGCACGAACGGAAGCTTACTTGAACGATGTCAGCTTACGCCCCGATGCTGCCGGAAGATACCCCGGAGAACCAAATCGCCCAGCGGACGAGCCCTACGTGATCCAAGATTTCCTCCCCGCGTTTCAAGCCATCAAGATGATTGATTGCAGACTGGAAGGAAAAGCCGGCGAAAATGTACACGCTTGGATCATGCAAGTAAAAGCCGCTGATATGGTAGTTATGCCAACCCAACGTCTCCCGTTTTTGAGCATGGTAATCAGCTTGAAGACGGGAGGAGCTCTTCAGAAGACCATCAACCAGAAGAGACCTCGTACAATCCCAACTTTACTCGAAGTCGTAAGATCAGCCGTCATTGTCGAGAAAAGTGCCACTACATTGGAAATGGAGCTTGGCAGAACAGGCCAAGAGGGCGACACTGTGGAGGCCTACAATCTCAAATTCAATCAGATCTACCCAGATCTTGTAGCTGCCCTCTCGAATCAACAACTACGAGCGAACATCGATCCTAATCTTCAAGACCTCGAAAATAGAGTGTGCTAGTACTACCTGTACGCACTCAATCCGAGAATATTCCATCAAGTCAAAAACCGTTAGTACTTCAAGTGACTAGAAGCCCAGACGGCCGCGAAAGAAGTCGAAGGCGAGGAATTAAATGTCCGAATGCATCAACAACAGCTAATAAACAGTAACGACACAGCCTCGAAATCTACGTTTTGGAGCAAGTCTCAAATTTATGGGCCAGGCAGCGCATCAAATACGCGAAGATTCCAGGTACAACAAAGAACCTCGACGAACTCGCCAAGATCAACTCCTCGACCACCAGCGTCTGTCCACCACCACGATGAAGCGGAACAAAATGAAGATAAAGGACTCCAGAGATGTTGATACCACACCTGTAACGAACATAGGACCGCCCATGAACAACAAGCAGTATGTCATAACTACGGAACCAAAAGACACTACAGCCGGAACTGTTACGCTCCGCGCCGACCACAGAACGACCAATGCTCTAATACTAACGGCAATAAGCGAGACGTAAATTTTCAAAACTCAAGCCTCAAAGACAAACCGCCCAACGACCAGGTAAATTGAACGTCAGAGGAACTCCAATCAGAGGAAGAGGAAATAGAGTGACAAGTGGACCAACCAGAGGACAAGTGCCAACAGGAACCCGCGTATGTTCAGTTTCACAGAGGCTACTACAGTGTGCTGTAATAAAATTTGGAGAAACAAAGCAAGGAGTAGCCCTTATGGTCGGTACAGGTGCATCAATAAACCTCATAAGACGGGAGGTTATTTATCCATCGGATAAACAAAATTGTCCAATTATCGAACGCAAAATTTCCTTGAAGACTGGCAAAGCACTAAATTCCGCGAATGAAATTGCTGTACTAACTCATATGGGACTAAAGGACGAATTTGTCATTATACCAGACGATTATCTGCCTGACGATAAAGATGGAATCATGGGAAACCCGTTTATGAGGAGGAGAGATTTCTAGTTGAATTCCTCGACGCTTACACTGAAGAATAAGATACACCACCTTAGCAGCGACCGAAAAATTTGATTTTAATTAAATTCGGTGAACGAAATTGCCATCGATACCGACGAAAAGAATCTCGATCTCATGTTATGCATGGTCTATAAAGACGAAATGCCTGTGGAAAATATCCCGGTGTAGATTGTACACACGAACAATCGTGGTACTGCTTATGGAATCATCACCACCGGTGAAAACGAAGATATCGAGCTCGGACTGGAGAACGTCCAAGTCCACCGAGTAAAGAGTATGTCAACCCCGGGTGTATGACAATAACCACGTGATGAAAGAGAGCGGGTGCTCCAACATACTGTCGATTTGAAACACCTACCGGAGGAGTACCAGGAAAAAATTTGGAGTATTCTTCAGGATTTCAGCGATATCTTTGCCTTACAGGAGGAAGACATGGTCAATGGAACTTCAATGACTGAACATCGCATCGAGTTGTCAGATCCTCAGCGCATTGTAAATGTGAAAAGTTTCCGTGCTCCACAGCTGCACCAGCAGGTTGTAAAAGAGGAAGTGGAGGAAATGTTGAAACGAGGAATAATAACGAAATCCGAGTCACCATACAACTCGCCAGTTTGGGTTGTACCCAAAAAAAGTGTGTGTGTCAGCTCCGACGCACGACTGGAGTTTTCTCCTTACGAACGATAATTATGATATACATCGAATAAAAAAAGAGGATAAATGAACGCATCTTCCAAAATGATAAGAGAAACAAACTGTGATTATTCGGATTATTTGTATTACTTCAAAAATTTCCAAATTTTGCGTGCACATTAGTAATAAGTGACCACAAAAACCCCTGACTACCAACTTTCGTTCCCGTCAAACGACTTTTTGCGTTTTGGTCTGCCATATTGGATCCGCCATTTCGAATTTCTAACTTTTGAGTGCGGATTCGTAATCAGCGACCCCGAAAACCCCCGGGTACCAACTTTCGCTCGTGTCAAACGACTATTTGCGTTTTGGTCCGCCATATTGAATTTCAAACTTTTGAGTGCGGATTCGTAATCAGCGACCCTGAAAACTCTCGAGTACAAAATTCAAGTCGATAGTAAGTAAGAAAAAATGTGTGCCACTAAGGGTTAATGTAATTAACGAAAATAATATATAAATATAAAATATATCAAATCCAATAATCAAAAATAATAAAAACACTAAATGAAATATCTACTTGTTCGTATTTGAAATATATATTATTTATAAATGTAAACGATAAGCTTACCAATTAACCGCATCCATGTGTTTTTCGGATTCTTCTTTATTATCATCTAAATCAATTTCTTCCATATTTTGAAATATTTTGACGTGATAACATCACGTCTTATAAATTCATACGCAGGCACACAACACACACGTACAAACGTACGCTCACATTCAACTCTCAGACCAGAGGTAGTGAACTATACAGTGAGACTACGAAGCACCGCGCAAGGAGGAGACCCCGAGTATGGGATACGCTGTGTAATGTATTCCATCTCATTCTTTTGTATACGTTTGTCTCTTTCTATAACGCCTCAAGTTTTTGTGTTACACTTGATTTTACTTATCATATAATTTCCGTACTGGGCCTTATAACTCAAATCGTTTCTTAAGGAGTAAACTCCAAAAGCCGGGCCCCGACGGAAAACCCAAGTGTAGAATTGTGATCGATTTCAGGAAGATTAATGAACTCACCGTTCAGGATTCTTATCCGATACCGATAATCGAGGATTTACTCGACCGTATGGGAAAGGCCAAGTTCTTTACTACTGTCGACATGGCCTCAGGTTTCCACCAGATCAACATGACTGCTGACTCCAAGAAATATACTGCCTTCTCAACCCCCGACGGGCATTTCGAATACCGACGAATGCCTTTCGGATTACAGAACGCTCCTGCGACCTTCCAACGCATGATGAACGATGCGCTGTGAGGATTGAATCAGAAGATCTGTTGCGTCTACATTGATGACATAATAATTTTTGGTGAAACGGAGGAAGAACACCATCGAAATGTAAGAACCGTATTTCAGCGTTTGAGACAATATAACCTGAAACTCCAACCAGAGAAGTGCGCCTTCATGAAAACTGAAGTGAGATGCCTCGGATATGTCATCACTGACGAAGGAAGCAAACCAGACCCGGAGAAGACCAGAGCGATTCAACAATTACCCGTTTCAGTCAACGTTAAGACAATTCGATCCTTCCCTGGTTTGACGGGGTATTACCGAAAGTTTATACTGTTGATGTAAAGGGTAGTAAGTGGGTGAACATTTGTTTTATTGTTTAATAAACTTTATTTAATGAAAAGCATGCCTTACATGCCTCTTGTGTTCTTGTTAGAGAGCGTGGTTTAACAGGTAACCGCTCTCTACACGAGAACACAGAAGACTGATAGAGAGACATGCGCACTCGTTACACACGACCTATACACAGCATGGCCGCAGCGCACGACTCACACACATGTACTCATACATACCTACTTATATGTATAAGCGCGTTCTCTATGGATGTGGAATGAAGGTAAATTCTCAACACGCTTCCTTACCTTAATACCACATTACTACATACTTATTTGAGATTCATTTTTTCTCTGAATTTTATAAACTTTTCTTTGCCTAACAATTTTGTAAAAATGTCAGCTACATTATCATCAGAGTTAATTTTTATAACTTCAATTAAATTTTCTTTTACGCATTCATGCACATAGTGGTGATGTATCTCTATGTGCTTCGAGTTTTTCGTAAAGTTACCATAATTAGCCATATTAATTGCGCCAGAATTATCCTCGTAGATTTTATTGGCTTTTCTAATTTCATATCAAATACTTTTAGTAATTCATTCATATACTTGATTTCCGAGGTTAATTCTGATAGCGCTACGTATTCCGCGAATGTCGACGCCTTAGTTATACATTTTTGTTTTCTAGACTTCCAAAAGATCAAATTACCATACAGTCTTATGGCGTAACCTGATGTAGATTTCCTATCTATTTTGTCACCTGCCTAGTCGGCATCAACGTAACTTCACGATAATTTCGCTTTCATTATTTTTACAGTACTCAACTTTAAGTCTTTTATATCATATAAATATTTCAAGATTCTTTTAGCATACTTGTAGTGCGTTTCAGTATAACAATTTTGGAAACGGCTCAGATAGTTAACGCTAAAACTAATGTCTGGCCTTGTACCTGAGCTTATGTATCGCAATGCTCCTAAGAGATTTCTATACAGCATATTTTCTTTACAAACATCTGATTTATCAATCTGTAAGTTTACCTCCATCGGAGTGTCATGAGAGTTACTGTTCAAAACGTTATATTGTTCAGCTGATTTGACTATAATATCTCGTTTGGCCTAGTTTCATTTCATTTTTTGTTACATTATAATTTACTTCTATACCCAAATATTCTTTGATTTCACCGATATCTTTAATCTTAAACTTATTGCCAATTACTTTTTTAGTACTTTTTATCTTTTCTTTGCTCTTGCAACAAATAATTATATCATCGACATAGTTCATTAAGTATACTTTGTTTTCACCTGTACCATGTACATGTAAACATAACTCTACATTGTTTTTCTCAAAACCCAAACCTTCTATTGTCCCATCCTCTATGTCCTCTGCCCCTACCCACTAGTTATTTTTGATTACCTTTCAATTTCTCATTAAATACATTTATATTTTCTATTTTTTATTTTGAGTCTCCGTATGCATTGCATGCATACGGCTCTCTTTTTACTTTTTTACTACTTCGGGAAATGAACAACCGAAACTATCAATAACCTTACTGTTTATATAATATTTTCGGGACAATCCCTACCCAAACAGACTCGTATTTACAAACTCCCTAAGAGGAACCAAATGACCTGAACACGTTCAACAGATAGATCCGTATGGGTCTATCTCAAGTGTCTGTTTGGGCAGTATTGGCCCGAACATAAAATAAGGATATCTTAATTATATACAAACACAGCACGGAAATTCCTACCCGCACGTGTGGAAAAGGCGGGATAGTTCATGATAAATTCTGTTTCTACACCGTACCCGAAGGGCAGGGGTAGTCTTGGCAAATGAAAAGACTCAAAATTTTATCAGTACCTCGTGATTGGTACAGCATCCCGTAAGGATACTGGAAACCAATCAAGAAGTAGTTTAGACAACAGCACGAAAATCTTTAAGGAGAGTTGTCAATTCATTTTCTACAATCGTAAGAGAAGAGTCAGAGTAGAGTCGTCAAAGAGTCGTCATTCAGTCTTTAACTAGAAATCATTTTCTCAGTCTTACAATTAGATAATCCAATCACATCGAGCGCTGAGTAAATTCCGTGTTCTTTTACTTCAATACATATAAACTTTTTTCTATCATTATATATAACTGAAACCATCTTCATAAACCCAAATTGAATAAACGAATTGTTGTGTTTCAAAACTTATATATTAGTTAATACCGTATCCAGTCCTCGCCGAGCACGCAGAGCCGCCCCACAGAGCCCCAATCAACAGCCAACAACAAAAGGTGAGTGACCATTTTTATATCAAACCCAGTTCAATTAAGAGGGAAAACGGTGTCAAAATTTCAATAATTTATATCCGGGAAAATTAGTCTGAACTAAGCATTATATTTGTGGAGTGGTTTGGTCATCAGCCAACCCAGCCCATAACACTATATAGTAACTCCAGCATTTGTACCAATCTCGTGGACTTTCACTGAGACCGTACATTGATTTTTCTAGTTTTAATACTTTACTTGTACCATCGTTAAAACCTTTCGGTTGTTCGATGTACACTTCTGATATCACATTACCATAAAGGAAAGCAGAATCCACGTCTATTACATCAATATGTAACTTATTTTGTACGCAATAAGCTAATAAAAATTTAATTGCTTGATAGCTCGCGACCGGAGCATAAACATCATCAATTGTATTCTTTTGTTTGAATCCGCGAGCTACTAACCTAGTCTTAAACCTCCCATTCATTTTTTTAGTAAAGACCCATTTTGTATCAATTATTTCTTTATCTTTTTGTCTTTCAACAAGCTTCCACGTTTTGTATTCATTTAATTTTCTTATTTCATCATTCATCGCCCTTTTCCAGTACACGCCTTCTTCGCACTTGAACGCTTCCTCAACACTTTCGGGTACAGTTACATTTACATGGTTCACATATATATACAATGTGCAACCGGATTTCCGTTTCGATTTACAGGACCTTTTTTCCTTTGTGATTCGCTCTTTGTACTCAAAATTTCCTCATTCACTCTATCCATATTTTTATCCTCTTCATCGTTACTTACAATATTTTCAATCTCATTCTGTTTGTTTTTAACCTTATTCTTTTCATTTTCAATTTCAATTATTGGCCTAGGCAGTAATGTATCACTTGTATCGTTTTCTAAGCTTACACCATTATAATTTTCATTCTCTGTCCTATCGTTATTCTCATTTTCGAAGCAAATTAAATCATCCTCATTTTTCACAATAACTACATGTGTTACATCAATTACTTTTCCTTCAATCAAGATTCTATAGCGATCGTGATTATATCCAACCAATATACCTATTTTTGCTTTATTGTCCCATTTTCCATTTCTTTTAACTTCTGGTATCCTAGCAAAAACTCTACTTCCATACATCTTTATGTTATCTAGGTTAGGTTTTTTTCCAAAAATTATCTCAAAAGGTGTTTTTCTTTCTAAAGTACTAGCTGAAGGACTGTTTTTTAAGTACACGACCGTTTTCATAATTTCCGGCCAATACGTCCTAGCTATTTTCGCTTCCCTAGCTAAATACCTACCCATATCCATCGCGGATCTGTTGTACCTCTCAGCTACACCGTTTAGTTCATGAACGTATGCTGGAGTTACTTCTATTGCTATTCCTTTACTCTTAGCAAAACTGTAAATTCGATTGTTTAAATATTCTCTCCCTCTGTCACATCTAATTTTCTTAAGACATTTATCGAATTGATTTCGGACTAAATTAATAAACTCTATGAAGCAACCCGCGGTCTCGTTACTCTTTATGCAATAAATTTTCGTGCATCTGCTATAGTCATCTAGGAAGATGAGAAAATATTTTTCCCCTTCATACCCGGTGGTTGGATGGGGCCCATTTAAATCTGTGTGTATTATTTCTAAGATTTCCCTCGCCTTTGTTCCATCATTTTTAAAGCTTATGTTTGTCATTTTACTCGGCTTACAATTAGTGCATTGCATATACTCATTTTCAAATTGGTCTGGCAGGCCATCAGCCAGTTTGAATTTTACTAATTTATGAAGATAACCGAAATTTACATGCCCAAGCTTTCTATGCCATAATTCTTTTTGTGTCATGCTTTTCATACTATTCGCACACATTTTGTTGTGATACATTTTATCTTGCTCATGCTTACATACATAACTTTGCATGTAATACAACCCTTCTCTCTCACACGCAACAGCTTGTAATTCATGTTGCTCATTAGTAGTGTATATATGACAGTTCTGGATCATACAATGGCGCGCTCCCCCCTAGCTCCCCGATAGCTCTCCCCTCGACCCACGGCCCACCCACACACACACACACACACGCACGCACGCACGCACGCAAGAAGATGCATCAATATGAAGGACAGATTGAACGCTGTGATCCAGGGCCGTGGTGAACATACGCGTTTTTAAACGCACACTAACACACACGCACTTACGCACTCACAGATCTTACAGAAAGACGGACAGGCGGATAGACGGATAGACAGACAGATGGACAGGCATAAAGACATACAGACGTACAGACGTACAGACAGACAGACGAGAAGCGTAAAGCCGACCATGCAACCTCCACGCGGTACGCTTTGGGTAATGCTAATGCTGGCGGTGAAAAATTGCGTGAAAACGATTTTTTGACAATTTAAAAAAAGTTCGAGTATTTGAAACATCGTTCATGAATAGTCGGAAGCAAAAGAACACAATTTTTGTTGAAATCTGAAAAAAAAATTTAGAATTTTGAAAAACAGAAGAAAAATAAAATTTCAAATTTCCCTCTTTTTCCAAGATTTAAAGCGTACTCGTTGGGAAATTGTGAAGAAAAATAACGGAATAGTCATTTTTCCACTTTAATCATCATTATTTGCTATTTAAGGAACAACAAAAATGTTCCTTTAATTTTCAATAAAACTTTGACGGTTCGGTCAACAATTACGGTTCAGCCGATCAATTTTAAATTTTGAGGGGTTTTTAGGCATGTATTGAACTAAAAAAAAACCTGGAAACAGGGGTCATTTTCGCAATATTGCTAAAGTTGACGTGGATTTTCCAAACTTGAGAAAAAACCGATTTTTTTGTACCTTTTCAGATGAACAATGAGATCAGAAAAAAAAAATTATCTTGCACTAAGTTATCGAACGTACTTCGAGAGCGTTTCTTACCGTTCACGGAACTCAGGTTCAGCTTGCCGTGGGATCATTAGTTCACGAGATATTGATGATCAACGAAAAGAGCTCCTTTTTTTCAAACGCCAATATCTCAACGACAAATGGTCGTACAGAGGTTTGAAACCGATCGTTTTGAAGCTGAAGAATCAGGCTAGATAAATCCAATATTGACAAAGCTGCGAAAAATTTTTTTGAGCTCGTGCACGCTTTTGAAAAAGACAAAAATTGTGAGGAATTTCGCCTTGCGCTATTTCTGAAGGTCACACTTAGCGTGATGTTTAAGAAAAAAATAACTGATGAGGATTTCAAACTAGACGTTCCAAGCTTCGAAATGCTTCTTGGTTTTTTACGATTCGACTATTTTTCACCAAGTTACAGCTCTTCAAAAATCACTCAAAAAAGTTAGAAATACTACTGTTCCTTTAATTTTTTTGCTAAGTGTATAATATATTAAATCTTTTTTCTATATATAAAATAAATGAAAATTCAACATGGCAGCAGACTGTGGTTTGAAAAGTGGAAAATAAGTGCGATTTTAAAGGATTTGAAAACGAGAATACACTGTGTCGCGAACGAGCTCTGGCGATTTTCTCCACACCAACAGCGGGCCGTTTCTGTTTTTTCGATCTTGGAAGGAGCAGAGGTAGTGCCAGAGAGTTATTGAAAATTAATCTCAAGTACGTAGGAAAGCTTGAAAATAGGTGAAAAACCGTGAGTTTGCGAAAAAGAATGAGCGATGGTGAAAACGGTGTGGAAATAAAAGTTAAAAGTGAAGAAGAAGAACCAGAAATAGTTAACGCACGAAAAACATTCCTGAGAACCACAAGAAAAGTAATTATAGTACTGAAATTTATTGAAAGTGTACAAAAACAAAGAAGAAGAAAAGAAATGGAGAAAAACGACGTAAAAATACTAGTATTTTTAGGACTATGACACTTGGAAACAAATCATAAGAATGTATCTGAACATGAAAAAATGTGATATAGTGGTAGCTCGGAAAAAGGTACCAGCAACGGACAATGAAGAGTGGGACGATAAAGACGTCATGGCGATCAATTATATATACAGTGCGTTGTCGAACAGACAAATGGAGTACGTGAAAAGGTTCGAAAGGGCCTATGAAATAATAGAAGAACTGGATAAAAAATACACAAAGTAATCGACGGCTCTACAAATCATCTGCAGGTACAAAATAGGAAAAATGAAATTGAGCAAATACAGCAACACCGCAACGTTCATGAACGAGTTTGAAAAAGGCATCAACGAGTTAATAGCAGCAGGTGCAAAAGTCACGGAGCAAGAAAAGTTGAATTACGTGTTAAATACGCTGCCCAATTCATACAGCTATATAGGTGATTTAATCGATGCGCTGCCGAAGGAGGACCAAACAGTAACGTATGTGAAGACTAAATTGGAGAATGCTGAAAAAAAACATGAAGGCAAAACTGACGCGAGAGGCACAAATGCCTTCGCGGCGCAAAAACCACGACAAGATGGCTGCTTTCGGTGCTGAAAAGCAGGCCATTATGCTCGAGACTGCGGAGGATCATGGCGCGGGTCAACACGAGGCAGAGGTAGAGGAGAAAGCGGAAACGGCAGAGGCAGTGGGGCTCCACGCGGTGGTATCAACGGAAACAGCAGAGGTCGCGGCAGTTTTTGGAACACGCGTGCAGAGGGGAAAGAGGCGGAGCAACCGCTGCAGCAGCAGCAACGTACGACAAACAAGACACATCAGGAGTCGACGCATGGGTCGCAACAACGAAGACTGCGGCGCTTCACAGCAAGGTAGACCGGTTAGTTAATAGTTGCGAAATACATTGAATTTTAGATAGCGGCTGCACTGATCATATTATTAATAATGCGGATTATTATGAAAACTGTATTGATTTGAAAGAACCGATTAATGTTTACTTGGGAGACAAAAGGTCAGTCAAAGCTACCAAAATAGGCAATGTGGTTAGCTACTTCAAAGCACCTGGAAAGTTAAATAAAGTTGATATTAAAAATGTCTATTACGCAAAAAATAGGAGTCATAATTTAATGAGTTATGGAAAGATTACGAACAATAGTACCATTATTTCTAAAGGTGTCAAATCGAGAGAAAAATATCATAGAATTTTAGGACGTGTTAATTTTAATTACTTAGATATTCTATGCAAACATCAGCTAGTTACGGGTTTGCCGGAGGAAATATAAGTAGAGTTCATGGAATATCAAATATGCTTAAAGAATGAAATGCATGATTTACCGTTCCAGAACAATCGTGTTGAAGCAAAAGAAGAGTAGTATAGCAATGGGGGTTCTACACGCAGATTCCTGTTATCGACACTTACCGACATTCTCCCCGGACTCAAACCCTTTTCCGCGATGACGTCACAGTCTGCCGTACCAACTTGAGGTCAGAACCATGCAACCTTACCGACAGTTGTATCGGTCGATGGTAAAAATCGCACTGCTTTGCCAACAATTCTTATCGGTTGAAGGTCAAAATCGTGCTGTTTTACCGACAATCTTACCGACTGGAGGTCAGAGTCTTTATGTAGTGTTCGTCTGCCAACGGTAAAGGGTGCAGCGGAGGCGAGAACTTTTTTACCGTCCTGCATTCTTTTCCCACGATAGGACTGCTGATGTGTAACATTAACCTCTCCAAATTCCTTTCCCACGGTAGGACTGCTGATGTGTAACATGAACCGCCCGCACATTCTTTTCCCACGTTATCAACCACGTGACATTCCAAAATTAATAGTTCCGAGAATTGTTTTTTATCCACTCGGATATCGCTGATGTGTCACATCAACCACCTCACATTCCTTTCCTACGTTATCAACCACGCGACATTCCAAAATTAATGGTTCTGAGAATTTATTATCACTTACTCGGATGTCGGTTTGATATCAACCACGTGACATTTTCTTGGCTTGTAACTGACATGTGAACTCAACAATGAATTTTGAACGGGTTCAGTCAAGACCAGAGTGCAAGATCGACCGATAGCCGCAGTACATTCAGAGCCATGGATCTGCGGTGTTGGGTTACTATCGCTCTAAGAATGCTAAAAGGTGCGCCCGCATGCACGAACATACGTACAGCTGCCCTATAAAAAGGACGCTCATCACTGCAAACGATCATTAAGTCACAACTTGTCAAGTATACGTGAGGAAGAAGCTCAAGATGGGATCCGCGAAGTGTTTGAGATTGATCGATATTATGGAATCGGCGTACAAAATCTTGGACGAATCGTCATCAACAGCAGAGATTCAGAAATGGATAAAATTTGGAAGTCAAAATATTCGGCTTCTGAACAAAATTTTGCGGCAGGCTTCATCGATTGGAGAAAAGATGAGAATTATCACAACGATCGGACTCTTGAAAGCGCTCGCGGAAAAATTCAAACGTCTCCAGAAAACGGGTAGAGGTACGCGGAAAGTAAGAATAAGCGATCGAGTTCACTGGGAAAATTTGGAATCAGCTTTCGAGGGGAGAATTCGAACTGGATCCATCGTCAATTTGGAGCATAAAGATGTAGAGAGATTTCTAGAAGACGCAAAGGTACTAGCTGTGACGAGACTAAAAAACGCTTTAAAGAAAGACAGGAGCTTGAAAGCCAACGTTATCCTGGCTTGTAAATTTGAAGTTAGAAAAGATGATCACACGGTGGAAGAGATCAAATTTTTTAATACGAGAAATGAAATCATCCTCCAGACAACAGATATCAACGAATGGTTCATCGAAAACGCGATGGAGCGTTTGTTGAAAAAGGTGGAAGATTTCCAGGAAAAGGATTCAGGCTGGTCGCTGACTGAAATAATCAATTTGACTGTGAATATCAACAAGTACGTGCCACTACAAGGGGGTGTGTTCACATACACCCCGTTACCTAAGCATATCAGTAATAAGAAGGCTGTGGTAAACATCAGAAACAACGACTCTTACTGCTTTCTTTGGTCGGTCACCGCAGCTCTGTTCCCAGCCGACAACAACTTTCCGAACGCGACCAGCTCGTACCCGCATTTCAGCTCAGTGCTACGGTATGATGGTATAAAGTTTCCTATGTCTCTAGACAAAAACACCATTTCAAAAGTTGAGAAGCTTAACGGTCTTTCAATTAACGTTTATGGTATAGACCAAGGTGATCGGAAAAAAAAAGTGAAATAGTACCGATTCACCTAAGTCAGAATGAGTCTGATGAACCTGTAATTTATCTTTTGGCGATAGAAACTGAAATCACTGACGATGACGATGACGATGTTGATATGGAAAATTATGAAAAAAATAGAATCTTTCATCTAAATTGTATTCGAAATTTGTCTCAATCAACGAGTTCTCAAATTTCTGAACGTAATGGTCGTACTTGGTTGTGCGATAGATGTTTGACTTACTCTCATTCTGAAAGATGTTTAACAAAGCACAATGTAGATTGCATGAATTCAAACAAAACCAAAGTTATTCTACCTATAGAGGACGAGAAGATACTGAAATTCAAAAATTTCAAGCACAAAGAAACCGTTCCATTCTGCATTTACGCAGATCTCGAATGTTTACTGAAACCTACGCTAAAAAAGATGGGTATAAGAACAGTTTATCAAAAGCATCTTCCGTATGGTATAGCTTACTATCTACATTGTGCGTTTGACGGTCTGCTTTCGAAATTCAAAATCAATCGTGGAGAGACTTGCATTCAATGGTGCGTGAATGAGTGACCGGAATTGGCACATTCGTTAGAAGTTCATTTCGAAACTGTTTTACCGACGGAACCGCTCAATTTCAATCAAATCAACGAATTTCATTCAACAACAGTGTGTTACATTTGTGAGAAACCGTTCACACTCACAGACGTGAAACAACGTGATCACTGCCATTTCACGGGAAAGTACCGTGGTGCTGCTCATCGAGGTTGCAATCTAAATCACCAAAATTCGCACACTATCACAGTGATATTCCACAATCTGTCGGGTTATGATTCACATTTTCTGATCAAAGCACTGGCTACATCGTTTGAGGGCACAATTGAGCTTCTACCCGTAAACAAAGAAAAGTACATTCGTTTTACAAAATATGTCGAGGGGACAGATATAAAGTTTAGATTCGTAGATTCGTACCGTTTCATGCCCAGTAGTCTTGAGAAATTAGCAACGTATCTCGGCGATGATCAGAAATCAATCACACGGAAATTTTATCGTAGCTCAGATAAATTTCAGTTATTGACCAGAAAAGGAGTGTTCCCGTACGAATACATAGACAGTTGGGAGAAGCTCGAGGACAGACGGCTACCATGCAAACAACAATTTTACTCAAAATTAAATGATCGGGATATATCAGACGACGACTATGCACATGCATGTGAAGTTTGGCAAACTTTTAACGTTCAAACTTTGGGAGAGTATTCGGACTTGTATTTACAGACGGACGTGTTTTTAGTAGCCGGCGTTTTTCAAAACTTTCGACATAGCTGTTGGACAACGTACAACCTGGACCCGTTACATTATTACACCGCGACCGGTCTGTCGTCTGATGCAATGTTAAGCCGTACCGACATCGAGCTCGAGCTTCTCACCGACATAGATATGGTTATGTTTATCGGAAAAGGTATTCGTAGTGGTGTATCACAGCGCTTGAACAGATACGCAAAGGCTAACAACAGGTACATGGGGGAGGCATTCGATCCTGAGGTCGAAGAATCTTATCTGATGTACTTTGACGTTAATAATTTGTACAGTGCTGCTATGAGCTTTGCTCTGCCAAACAGTTCCTTCGAATGGTTATTAGACTTCGGACAATGCGATGTTCTTACCATCTCGGACGATGGGGAGTTTGGTTACATACCGGAGGTGAATTTGGAATATCCTGAGGAACTGCATGAAATTCGTAAGGATTTACCACTGTGTCCGGAGCACTATATACCTTCGATCTCGAATAGTAGGCCACCGAAATTAACGCCCACGCTACTTTCCAAGGAAAACTACGTTGTTCACTATAGCGTTTTGGAACAATGTTTACAATTAGGCTCGAAATTGCTCAAAATTCACAGAGTTCTCAAATTCAGACAAACCCCGTGGCTCAAAAAATACATAGATTTGAATACCGATCTGCGCAAAAAATCTTACAACGAATTCAAGAAAAATTCTTACAAACTGATGAACAACGCAGTTTTTGGCAAAACAATGGAGAATGTTCGGAAGTATACAGGGTGTCCCTAAATTGCCTCCTACGGACTAGCCAGCATGATACCTCGTTAAAATCCAACCGAGAATTTCTTTTCCGGAAGCTCGTCCGACGCGTAATTTTTGAATTATATGCGATAGCGCTAAGCCAATCAGAGTGCACCATTTTATCTAGATTTGCCGCCACGGAAATTGCAGTTTTGTTTATCTGGGTGAATTATTATTATTCGTTTACGAATTCGTTTCGAGTTGATCGGCACCTCCCCTCTCTCGCAGCTGTACCCCTTCTAGGGCGCTGACCTCGGTATTGTTGCCGTGGCACACGCTGCCGGCCGCACATCCATGAGCGCACACTTGTGTGTGTAAACAGAAGCGCATCCTCAAGCGTAAGGGGTACAGCAGTGAGAGAGGGGAGGTTCCGATATTTAATTCGTAAACGAATAATAATAATTGACCAAGACGAACAAAACAGCAATTTCCGTGACAGCAAATCTAGATGAAATAGTGCACTGATTGGCCTAGCGCTATCGCTCATAATTCAAAAACTATGCGTCGGACGAGCTTCCAGAGAAGAAATTCTCGGTTGGATTTTAACGAGGTATCAAGCAGGCTAGTCCGTGGGAGGCCATTTAGGGACACCCTGTAGAGATGTCAGGCTGATCACGAAATGGGATGGAAGATACGGTGCTAGAGCTACTATGGCCAAACCCAATTTTCACAGCTGCACCGTTTTCGACAAAGATATAATTATCGTCGAAATGAGTAAGACGAAAGTCAGGTCGAATAAACCATTGTATGCAGGTTTCTCTATCATGGATCTGGCTGAAACATATATCTACGATTTTCATTATAATTATATTGAGCAGAAATTTGGCAACCTAGCAAAATTAATGTATGTGGATACCGACAGTTTGATTTACAATTTTACCGTCCCCGACATATACGAACATATAAAGGAGGACTTGCACAAATTCGATACGTCTGATTATCCGCTTGACAACGTTTATGGAATGCCTCCAGCGAACAAAAAAGTTCTCGGCTTGATGAAAGATGAGAATAACGGAAAAATAATGCTGGAATTTGTAGGATTAAGAGCTAAATTGTACGCATTCCGAGTCTTGGGAGATGAGAAAGACAATAAGCGTGCCAAAGGTGTCAAAGGATCAGCGTTGAGAAAAATAATTCTCAACGATTATTTAGAATGTGTTTTTAACCGTGAAAATTTGTCTACAAATCAGCATTTGATAAGTCGAAAGCACGAGGTATACACTGTAGAACAGCAGAAAGTGGCACTGAGCTGAAATGACGACAAGCGGATCGTGTTTCAAAACACAACCGACACGCTTCCGTGGGGCTACAAGCCTGCACCTTAGCTTTGTGATTTATAATACTACCATGATGTAGGATAGTGAATGAGAACGCTCCGAAATAAAAAAATTTTTCAACGATGCATATGTCTGTCGATTGTCTAAAAAAAAAAGATGCACACTTGTTATGTGTTGGGTATAAAATAAAGAGGCACATACGTTTTTACAAAAAATTCATTTATTCAAATGTTACATATCCGATTCGTTTATCCAACTGTTGTATGTATTGTCAAAACCTAACCATTAAACGTATATTTTTCTTCAACGCTTCCTGAGCACCATCTTCACCAGATAGATATCCGGATGTTCCACCTCGAGGAGTTCTTGTTCGTAGAAACCACCGGCGATGGGTTGATCTCGGTAGTCTTTGAGCTTGTACGTCACAGGATGAGTATTATCCACTCGACTAATCGTGAATATTTCAGTCGTCCAATTGGGAGTGTAACCTTTCTCGAAGACATTTTTGAATTTGCTGATTCGAACTTTGTCACCGGATTTGAATTTTGCCGATATGGTAGGTAACGCTCGAAGCCCTCCGTACGCCTGACGTAATAACAGCCTCTAGTTCGCAACGGTGACATCCGACGGTTTCATTCTGATGGTTCGGTGTTTGGCGTTGTTGTAAGCCGAAACCAAATCAGAGAAGATATCGAGCAACTTGTAGCTTCCTTGCATGCTGAACCGTTTCCTCATTTTACCTTTCAGCGTGTGATTGAAACGTTCACAGATCGAAGCCTTCAAATTACTGTACGTGGAGTAAAGTTTGATTCTGTAACGTGTCATAAGCGATTCGAATTTCGAGTTGTGAAAATCCGTTCCTCTGTCGACGTGTAAATATTTCGGCGCCCGTCCTTGAACAAGCACAGATTCCATTGCCTTTGTAACATCATCTCCAGACTTGCTCTTTATCGGTACAGTTCACGCATACTTTGAAAAAATATCAATGACTGTGAGCATGTACTTGTAGCCTTTGTTTTGTCCAGCGTATGACGTCATATCAACAAGATCCGCCTGCCAGGTCTCGTTGATGCCGCGCACGTCTACACGTCGACGCAGGTAATTCCGGCGTGCAGGCTTATGCAGTTCCGTCACCCGTGCTTGCTTTTTCTCGTTCATATTCCAACGCTCTTAGCCTGGTGTCCAATTTGGAAATGTTATCAGCGTTTTGAATCGACAGGTCTCTGCCTGTTTTAAAGTTCGTGTAAAAGGTATCCGAAGCTTCCTCCGTCGTGATCTCCAAAGCTTTAATCATTTGATCCAAGTTGTCGATTTGTTTTTGCAGTACGTTGAATTTTCGTCTTAAGGTTTTTAAAGCTACAGCATTGTTCGGCTCTGCGGGGTCTGCGATTTTGCACAGTCTCTTGTTCCGTATTTCGTAATGCCCGTCCGCTGTCATTTGAATTCCGACTTCCGGAGGACCGCGAGTGCTCGCGGCCGTGTTTTTATCCAGATGTCGTCCAAACACGTTGACGCTCATTTCGGTAATGAATGCAAAAACGATGGAAGCCGCTTAATAAATGATTCCTGCTTCGCGTAGCTCTCTGATAATGAAGATTATTTCGTTATTGTGAGTCGGGTTTTCCGCTGCCTAAGATGCCAGGAGTAAACGAAGACGCGACACTAACTTGTTTGGATCATCCCAGAAAACGTATTCCGTTTCAACACCTTGTCGAGTGATCGTAGCTTGTGAAAGTAGACTTTTACCCTTTCGGCTAGGTGATGGGGAATAATCCATCAATTCAACAATGACACTTTCGAATTTGTAACTGTTGTCGTTTTAAACAGCCCCATCGGATGAGTAATACTTCTTACGCGCGTTCGTTGCGAGGATTATGTTCTTGACACTTTCCCGATCTCCGGCGCTTACAGAAGAACCGCCAGGCTTCTTTTTGAACAAAAGTTCCAGCAAACCCTTCGCTTTCGGGTGAAGCGTATCGCCAATACGAATGTAGTCACTCTCAAAAGATATCAACGAATCACCAATCATTAGTCCGTTTGAGAGGTTGTGTACACCGTACACGTTGTCCAATTCACCTTTTGTCTTCGCATCTCTCACCAGTGCGAAATACTCATCCTCGATTTTCTCGACCGATGTTTCTACCATTGTTTCATCTCCTGCTGAAGCAAAGGAATCGTCCATTTCCGAGACAGTTTCATTTTTCGTTTCATTTTCCATCTACTCCATTTCTTCTTTATTTTCTTCCACCTCTTGTTTGACAGGTTTGGTATCTTTTGTAACATTCACGAGTTCTTGCAACGGAGTCACTACTGGTTTGAAAACGTCACTCAATTTCTGAGTCGTAGATTCCTTGCCCGACTTGAACAATCTGTGTTTTTGACGGATCGCAGCACTTGCTTGAGCGATCTGATGTAGGACATTTTTTGCTTGGAAATTTCAGAGCTCTGCATGTTGACGCAACTGAGTCTGCAACGCTACTGCGTCTCTCGCTCGAAAACGTTAGATTTCATTCCTTTTTCAGGCTAACAAAACAATCGTATCACCTCCTGTGTCGTCCTTTGTTGAGCTCCCTGTCTTTGTTGATCACCAGAAACCCGTACTTCTCACCATTCCAGCATGCAGAGCACACACTTTTAAACTCTGTGTAAGACATATCGGTGTTTCCATGGTCGTTGGATACGTGTCTCAGGTTCAAATTGTCTTGTTTGAATAACACGAGTAAGTTCACGATGTCACGCACGAGATGTTTGGGAATACGCGCGTACGTCTGACAGAGATAGAAACAGTCAACGTCGTGATGTCTACCTATGCAAAGGTGAGCTCTAATATTGTCCTGCTTCTCGCACGCTACATCGTCAAATATGATTATTGAGTGTGGCCGTGCTTCTTCCGGTGTAATCACTTGCTCACGCTCGGTAAACGCAAAATACTCCGTATTTTCAACATGGTCCAACAATTGCTTCAACAATTGGTATTTAGGTCGGTTGAGAGATTTCGAGTAGATGGAGATATTTTCAAATCCGAGTCCGTTGGTATGGGTTATAAGTGTGAGCAACGCATTAGTTTTAGTACAATTCGACGGCCCACAGATTATTGCACGTAGACTATTCGGGAGTAATTCACCGTGCCGTTTGTGCCCTTTGACATTTCGCTCCGAAAGTTTGTCAAAATTCATCACGTGAAGCTTAGTAGGTTTTTTTCTCAAACCGCTTCTCGGAGATGACTGATCGGATTTGCTATAAATACCCCGTTTTGAAGCATTTTTCGTCAGTCAACGCACGAACATGATCGCGTACAGAGGTGAACGAAGCAGCAGACGGCAACATCGTGGCAAGGGTCTGGTGAATAAAATCATCAACAGCCTTACAGTCGAATTGCATGTACCTGGTTATCAGTAATGTGGGCCCGGTACAAAATTGACAAAGCGACTCGCGCGGGGTGATCCGGGAATTAATCTTCTCGACGCAGCTTGCAAGGACCACGACATTGCTTACTCGCAGAATCGTGAAAATCTCGGAGTTGGTAACGAGGCTGATAGGATGTTGGCTGAGAAAGCTTGGAAACGGGTTCTCGCAAAGGACGCAAATTTGGGTGAGAAGGCAGCCGCTTGGGCAATAGCTAATACAATGAGAGTAAAATCATAACTCGGAATGGAAATCCGAAAATCAAAAAATGCGACCTTGAGAAAAATTATAAATGCTGCAAAACATTCTATGGTTCCAAGCAACGATGCAAAAGTAGCTATCAGATCTGCGCTGAAGGGAGCTGAGAACGCCGTTAAAAAGCGGGTGGAAAATGTAAAGTGCGAACACCTCGCGTCCTACCAGTACCTCCAAAAGTCAGTGGTTTTCTACCGTTTCTAATTCCTATTCTGGCTGGCTTAGTGCTGCAGGCGCGTTAGCCGGTGGTGCGGCAGGTATAGCAAAAGTAGTGAACGATGCAAGTACTGCTAGACGAGAACTCAGAAAGAGCAAACGACGCGACAAAACTATGGAAGCTATCGCGTTGGGCAAAGGGCTTCATATGAAACCGTACAAAACAGGTCTTGTTCTCCATCTTTCAAAAAACTAGATGCGATGCTACCACGTCGAGCGTTGACTGATTGGGACTTGTTGAAATATGCAAAAATCTTCAAGGTTCCGCATTTCCGCGGTGTTTTCATGCGAAACGAAATGCCCGAAAACGGTCCACGGAAAAACGAGTCAGCTATAATCAACCTTGACGACAAAGACGGTCCGGGTCTAAGAAATGGTCCGGGACCACACTGGGTTGCATACACGAAACGCGACAATAATATCGATTACTTTGACAGTTTCGGCAACCTTCAACCACCCTCAGACCTCATAAAATACCTCGGCGTTGGTAGCGTCATATACAATCATGAAAGGTACCAGGATTATGATACATTTGAATGCGGACACTCGTGTCTGAAATTTCTAAGTGGTGCGCTACATAAACATGGTGCTTAATTTGTCAAAGTCAGTCTACCACTTGCAGTCATTGATGATTCGTTAACGTCAACGATTTCGGGAACCTCTTCGATTCTCGAGGCACAATATTTCCCACCGATCAAACTTGCTCGTGATGAAAGTTATGCTCTTAGCTTGGTAGAATTGTTAACCTTCAATTCGATTTCCAACGTTGATGTTGGTCACAATAAAATTTACGTAGCTGATAAAGTGATCACCATACCTACCGGCAGCTACGAGATCGAGGACATAGAGAAGTGTCTTCAAAACGTGCTAAGAAATACAGATATCGGGCTCGCCATCAAACCCAACGATAATACATTACGTAGCGAAATCACATGCAACCACACGATCAACTTTGAGCCGAATGATTCCATTGCTCAACTTTTGGGATTCACACTACGTGTATTGGAGGTTGATAAAACTGACAAATTAGACGTGCCTGTAACTATACTCAAGGTCAACGCGTTGCGAGTCGAGTGTAGCATTAGAAAGGGCGCCTACGTCAATGGACACAAAGTACACACTATTCACGAGTTTTTCCCGACTTTCCCACCGGGATATAAGATCGTGGAAGTACCGTTGCACGTCATTTACCTTCCAATCACCGTCAGGACCACAGATCACGTTCAGCTCCGATTAGTGGATCAAGACGGAGACCTGGTTAATTTTCGTCGAGAAGTTATAACTGTAAGACTACATATCGAATAGCAATAAACTATGGGAATTGTATATAACAGACTGTCAAAGAGTAGGTATATCAGTAAGTCGGCATGCCCCGATCAAGTCAGTCATCGATCGATTTTCGAACCGTGAACACCTCGAAACGTGGAGTTTCTGATAGCTCTGGGTCGGAAACTGACCACTTTTGAAAGAGGAATTTCCGACAACTAAAAATCCGATTTTGCTATTTAATCATCTGCTACGTACCATGGAGAAAGAAATCTTAAACATTCAAACACCAGTCGTCTTTGACAAATCCGTTGCGCATTACGAGATTCACGCTCACAAACCTTACACCTCGTCAACTTTCAACAACAGCGATGAAATTCGAGTCACCGTTCAGCATGAGCATTTATGCATATTACCCAGCAAAAGTTCGGTACATATCCATGGACGACTCCTCAAACCTGATGGTACAGCTACTGTGAACACACAGCTTGTAAACAACGCGATCTGTCATCTGTTTAAAGAAATTCGCTACGAAATTAATGCAGTTGATAGAAGCAAGAAAGTTGGCTTGACAAGTCTTATGAAGGGTTACGCTTCCCTGCACCCTGGTCAGACTTGGCTTGTGAAGAACGCTGGATGGCTTGATGTCGAAGAGAAGGAAAAATTAACCGATGCCGAGGGTAATTTTGACGTACTAAAACCGCTCAGCATGATATTGGGTTTCGCTGAGGACTACCGCAAGATCGTTGTCAACGCTAAACATAAGTTAATTTTGACGAGATCAAAAACTGACGTCAACGCTATCATGCAAACTCAAGAGGAGGAATTCAAAATCACGATCAATGCAGTGGAATAGCTAATACCGTATTTGAAACTCGCGGATCAGAAAAAAGTTGACCTACTAAATTTCATCCAGAGAGATCCGCCTATTTCGATGAGCTTCCGCAATTGGGAATTGTACGAATATCCCCTACTTCCCACAACATCAAAACACGTTCGGACTGTGAAAACTTCCACTCAGCTTGAAAAACCTCGTTACGTCATTCAGGCTTTCCAAACAAGTCGAAAGAACAAGACCGGCAAGAACGCATATCATTTCGATCATTGCAATATCACGGACGCCAAGCTATTTTTAAACTCTCAATCTTATCTGTACAATAACCTGAACCTCAACAAGCGTCGTAATCTGTACGCGCTCCTGTACGAGATGTACGCAAACTTCCAAGCTACCTACTACGACAAGAACCCGGAGCCGTTGCTGACAAAGAGTGAATTCCTTCGAGACATCCCCTTATTCGTTATCGACTGTTCAAAACAAAACGAATCTTTGAAGTACGGACCTGCCGACATCCGTCTTGAATTTGAAGCTAAAGCCAACTTTCCCGCTCAAACATCGGCGTACTGCTTGATTGTTTACGATCGTATTGTCGAATACAACCCACTCAGTGGTGGGGTGAAAAAGTTAGTATAAAAGCTGACCCTTTCCCACCATCTCGCACAGTTTAAAGATGTAGCTCATTGTTGACATACAAGGCTTTCGTAGACCTTTCAAAAATACCTTCACATTGAAAGGATTGACTATAATTTCAATCTACTCGGAAGCATCTCCATCAATGTTTTTCTCCAAGCCACCTTACGAATGGGATTGTCTGGACGTCAAATACAAAAGCCAAAATTCTTGGTTAAAACGCGATTTTCACGGTTTACCTTGGAGCCGTGGAACCATACCGTTTGAGGAAATTGAGTGGACCATTGAAGACACGCTGTGCAAAGCTGAAACCGTGTACGTAAAAGGAGAAGAAAAGCGAGATTGGTTGCTTAAAATTGTCCCAAAAGTTCAAATCATTGATATGCTGGACTTTGACTGTCCGTCGCTTCAAACCTTGCAAAAAACTTCAGCTGTGTCTCTTAGATGCGACGTTCATACTATACCCAACGCAATCTATGCAGCACAGAACGTTTTGATACTTCAAAATTGGCTACAAAATCATCATACTGTTCGGATGGCGAGGGTGTACGATTTGTGTTAAGCGCTTTCAAGATTCCGATCGTTGTGATAATTATCGTCTTTTCTCCAATCGATAAAGCCTTTCGCAAAATTTTGTTAGAAGCCGACTATTTTGACTTCCAAATTTTATCCATTTCTGAATCTCTGTTGTTGATGACGATTCGTCCAAGATTTTGTACGCCGATTCCATAATATCGATCAATCTCAAACACTTCGCGGATCCCATCTTGAGCTTCTTCCTCACGTATACTTGAAAAGATGTGACTTAATGATCGTTTGCAGTGTTGAGCGTCCTTTTTATTGGGCAGCTGTACGTATGTTCGTGTATGCGCGCGCACCTTTTAGCATTCTTAGAGCGATAGTAACTCAACTCCGCAGATCCATGGCTCTGAATGTACCGCGGCTATCGGTCGATCTTGCACTCTGGTCTTGACTGAACCCGTTCAAAATTCATCGTTGAGTTCACATGTCAGTTACAAGCCAAAAAAATGTCACGTGGTTGATATCAAACCGACATCCGAGTAAGTGATAATTAATTCTCAGAACCATTAATTTTGGAATGCCGCGTGGTTGATAACGTGGGAAAGCAATGTGAGGTGGTGGATGTTACACATCAGCGATATCCGAGTGGATAAAAAACAATTCTCGGAACTATTAATTTTGGAATGTCACGTGGTTGATAACGTGGGAAAAGAATGTGGGGGTGGTTGATATTACACATCAGCAGTCCTACCGTGGGAAAGGAATTTGGAGTGGTTAATGTTACTTATCAGCAGTCCTATCGTGGAAAACGAATGCGGGACGATGAAAAGTTTGACCTTCGACCGATAAGAATTGTTGGTAAAGCAGTGCGACTTTTACCGTCGACCGATACAACTGTCGGTAAGGTTGCATGGTTTTGACCTTAAGTTGGCACGGCAGACTGTGACGTCATCGCGGAAAAGGGTTTGAGTCTGGGGAGAATGTCGGTAAGTGTCGGTTACAGGAATCTGCGTGTAGAACTTTTATAGCTATACTACTAAGAAGTACTAGAAATCATACATTCTGATATATGTGGCCCTTTCAGTACTACAGGCTTAAACGGTGAACGATATTTTGTCTCTTTCATCGACGATCATAGCAAACTAGCGAAAACCTATTGCATCAAAACGCGAGATGAGGTTCACGGGTGTTTTGTCTAGTTTGTAAATGCAAGTGAAAATTTCACCGGTAAGAGAGTAAAAACATCAAGATGCGACAACGCTTCAGAGTACGTAAAAGGTCAACCGTATAAATATACAAAAGATAAAGGAATAAATCTAGATAGATGCGCAGCATACGTACATGAGCTTAATGGTACCGCCGAATGTTACAATAGAACAATAATGAATCAGGCGCATTGTATACTAGCAGAAACGCAGGTAGATAAAAAATATTGGCCGGCAATAATCTATGCTGCTACTTATTTAAAAACCGCACGTTGGCAAACACTGTAGAAAAGAAAACACCTTAGGAAATATTTTTCAAACGAAAGCCAAGTATCGAAAATTTAAGATCATACGGAAGTAAAGTTTTCGTCAGAAAGCCAGAACAGAAAAGAAGCTCAAAGTGGGATGCAAAAGCAGACGAGGGAATTCTGCTAGGATACGAGAATGTTGGCTATAGAGTGCTAATAAACGGCAAAGTAATAGTTACTAGGCATGTAGAATTTATCGAAAAGGGAGTTAAATATATAAGTCTCGATGATACGGTAGACACTGAAAACACGAATAAAAATAATGAGGCAAAAGAAAATGATTTGTAAATCGATGAGTCTGAAACAAATATAGAAATTACTGATAAAATTGATGATTGTGAAAACAATATGTCAGATGACAGTTTCAAAAGCCTGGATGAAAATGAGCTAAATAAGTTGATCAGAAGGGGGAAGGTTCGATTGGAAAAGAGGAAAGTAAAATTGACCAAAAGAACACAAACGAAAACAAGAATAAAAATCAGGAAGTACCCATTGGAAAATCCTCACGTAATAAAAGGAGTCCTGTGAGATATCATGAAACTGATGGTAATAAAATTTACGCTAACTTCTGTAAAATAGACACCCCTAGTTCATATGAAAAAGCGATCGATAGTAAGGATTGTGAAAGCTGGATAAAAGCTGTGGATAAGGAAATTGATTGCCTAGATAAAAACGCATTAGATGTAAAATGGGTGTACACAATAAAGTCAAATGATAAATATAAAGCTAGATTGGTAATTAGAGCTTTCCAGCAGAAAAACGTGATTGACGACATATATTCACCCGTCGCAAGTAGTGGAACTTTAAAATTTTTATTATCCTTTTGTTGTCAAAACGGTTTAATAATTGAACAGATGGACGTAGAGACCGCGTTCTTGAACAGCAAAGTGAACGCCGAAGTATACATTCGTCAACCACAAGGTTATGAGGATGGAACAGATCGAGTATGCGAATTAGTAAAGTCTATGTACGGTTTAAGCGAAAGTCCGAGAGACTGGTTTAATTGTTTTGACGAAATTGTAACTAGACTTGGATTTAAGAAAAATAATATTGATCCTTGCCTGTGTGCCATTGCCTTTATTGTGTTGTAAAAACAAAACAAAAATTAAGAAAGTAAAAAATTTACTATCCGATCGATTTAAAATGAAAGATTTGAAGGAAATTAAAGCGTACTTAGGTATAAAAATCGCGTACGACTACAAAAACAACAGAATGGAATTGAATCAAACGGAGTATTTTGAAGCCCTAGTAGAGAAATACAGAATACAAAATAGTAGGTTGTTTGATACACCAATGGAAACAAAATTAAAATTAACAAAATCCGATTATTGCGAAAAGGATATTGAATACAGGAATTTATTAGGTGCGTTATTATATATTAGCGAAAACACTAGACTGGACATTAGTAATAGTGTTGATTATTTAAGCAGATTTCAAAACAGTTACGATAAAACACATTTTAAGTATGCTCTTAGAATATTAAGATACTCATCCAAAACCAAAGATTTGAAATTATGCTATAAAAAGAATGAAGAATTCGGAATTGTTGATTGCGTTGTTGACGCGGATTGGGGAGGCGATGTAGACGACAGGAAGTCAACCTCCAGGTATGTTATACGATTGTATGGTAACGTTATAGCGTGGAAATCACGGAAACAAAAAAGTGTGACGAAGGCGTCAAACTACGCGGAGTATGTTGCCCTATCCGAATCCGTAAGTGAAGTGAAAGTTATCAGTGAATTGATGGAAGTATTTAAGATAAACACTAGTGACCCGATAAAAGTATATGAAGAAAATTCGGGAGTGATTAGCATTGCGAAATACGGAAAATTCACTAAGAACTTGTTTTGAGAAATACATCATCACTTCGTTCACAAGCATCTAAAAAAAGGTTTGATCGAAGTTGTCAAGATTAACACCAATGATAATATAGCAGATGTGTTCACTAAAGCATTGTGCGAAGAAAAATTTGGAAAGTTCAGAAAACTGATGAACGTTGAATAAATAAACAAACGTTATAAATTTAAGAGCTCGTGTTGAAAATATAGGTGAAGAAGGGGTAAATTTATAATGTTTGCTCACACATCTCTACTCCTATATTTATATTTGTCTCTTGTTGTTATCGCTCATAGAGCGAACGGTCAAGTGATGTATACCCACCGTTACCTGCACGCATACACTGCTGCGGGAAGCCGGGCTGTACTGTACGAGTAGAGATTGTCTTCGCTTATATGTCGTCGTAGTCGCACGATAGCCGTATATAAGTCTATGTATAATATATTAAATCTTCTTTCTATACATAAAATAAATGAAAATTCAACATAAAATTAATAAAATAAATGGGATAAATAAAATGAATCATATAAATAAAATAAAATTCATAAAACAAATAAAATAAATGAAATGAATATTATTATTATTATTATTATTATTATTTATTTAAAGTGATTTTTTTAAGATACATATCTCTGATACACTTTTTTTATGAGATCGTATAATGTTACAAATAAGTTTAAATTTGAGCATAAAAAAATTAAAAAAATAAAAAATATAGAAAACTTTATATACATTTTAAGGCCGTTAAGTAATGTGTATTGAGTTAAACAGAACTAGTTTGGCGTGATACTATTGAATAACTCTGAACACGCTGTTAAATAGTTTAATAAATTTTTGAAGCCAGATGTGGAATGGTCATCTAAAATTATAATTAAGTTGAGATGGTCGCTAACTTCCTTGGATATTTGCAGGTATTCGGAGCGAAGAGAGCTTAAGAATGTACTGTTTATCAGAAAGTGAGCTATTGTTTCCTTTTCTGAGTTGTGACAGAAGCGGCATAATTCTGCCGGTTTTAATTTAATTACCCCCAGCTTCGTTGATATGTTGCACGAGTATATGTTGGCGACTCTTAGCTGTAGTTTAGGTGTTATTGTGTGGAAAGAGCCTCTTGTCAGGTATATTGGGAGTGAGTCTTCTAGCGACCTTGGTATGGGTGTTTGACATGATTCAGACTTTGAGTAGCGTTTAAGGTCTTGAAGTTTCAGGAAAGAGCGGTACTTGTTGAGGATCCTGTCCTTATTTACCTTCCAATGAGTTGCGTTCATGTCCTCAAACATTTGTTCTTCACCAATGAGAGAAAGCAACGACTTAACTGGTAAGGTCCAGTTCAAGTTTGGACTTTTGTAATTGGCAGATAGTTGAATAAGTCTAGTCAAGCCGAGCTTGGACAGTCGGTCTTCTCTCATGTCTAGTATTTTAATTACCCAGTTGTATGCGTATTTTAGTACTTCTGGAGAAATGTGTGGTATGTCGAGTTCAAGGCGTGGAAGATAATGTGGCGTACAGACAGGAAGATGGAAAATTCTTTTAAAATAAAGCAGGTGAGTTGCTTCAAGTTTGTCTAGTATTTCTTTCCTGAGACCCCAGATGTGCACTAAGTATAGCAGCGTTGTTTTGATCATGCTGTCATGGAGTTTCTTTTTGCTAAGCCAAGTTTCTGCTCCGAGCCTAGAAAGAATTAAGTAGGTTGATCCGATTGCTTGTTTGCCTCTTTTGGATGCTTCGGTGGCTGCTATATCTCCTTGCAGGTTGCTTGATAACGCAACACCCAGATATGTGTATGTCTTGACCACCTCAATACTTTTGCCTTTGAATTGAAAGCCTTTATCCTTTTTCTTGATCCTTCCTGATGTACGACAGGCCATTATTTTTGTTTTGCTGATGTTGACTTCCAGGCCGTTTATGTCACAGTATTCCTTCAATACTTTCAGTGTTGCTTCTGAACTTGAGGCAGAGTGAGATAAAGCGGCAATGTCATCAGCATATAATAACATGAGTATCTGACAAAGATTGTTCAGGTTTAGTCCTTCGACGTCGCGATTCTCGAAGAATTTGATTATATCAGCAATAAATAGAATGAACAGCAACGGACTGAGTATGTCGCCTTGTAGTACTCCTTCAGTTATGTCAATGGAATCAGACAGGTGGTGGTCTTTTCTGATGTGCATCCTGCTTTTGCTGTAGAAGTTGATGAGTATCCTTATGAGTTTATTGCTAATACCTTTGTTTTTTAGTTAAGCCCAGAGGATGTTATAAGGTACTTTATCGAAAGCTTTTCTGGGGTCTATGAAGAGAATGTACGCCGTTGTGTCAGGAAATCGTAGTTGCATTTGTATTATCGTTTGCAGCAAGAACACTTTGTCTGGGCAACCTTTCGCCGTGCAAAATCCAGCTTGTTCTTCTAGTATAAGCTTGTTATTTTCTGCCCATCTCCTTAATCGATCATGTAAAATGTTGGTGAAGACTTTGGCGAAATGAAATAAATGTAATGAATAAAATAAATGAATAAATAGATGTAAAGAGAGAAAGAGAGAGAAAGAGAGAGAGGGAGAGAAAAAGAGAGAAAGAAAGAGGAAGGGAGGCAATGATGCTGAGTATTGAATAATTGAAACAAATCGTAAAACTTCGTTATCGTACTAATCAAATGTGATAATCATTACGGAAATTCAATCGACATTCGCAGTATCGTAAGAGGATTGGTGTAGCACTATATATATTCTGTAAAATACACACAAATGTAGAAACTCGTTGAAGTCTTCGGGTTTACGAATGAACACCTTTTTTCACCACTCACTTTGTCAAACACTTGTTTCTGTACCAAAGATTTTCCAATATGCTGGAGAAGTTTCAAACAGCCATTCGGATTTGTATGAAAGGAGACACGCTCACCCTCCACCGAGCAAAAACCCATCAGCCAATCGTTGATGGGGTGTACGACTCGTGACATACAGGCAAAAATGTAACGCGACAACAGTATGAGCTGGAAAAATTTTCTCAAGAGATCGCTACCTGCTTTTTTGATGATCAATTTTTTCCCATCACATGCTCCACGCTCATATGATTGGGAGTGTGCAGGCTCGGACTTGTTCGCTATGAAGAGTCATAAACCCCAAAACTGTATGTGCACAAAGCATACGGTCAAGAGTCGACAAGACAAGATTTTTCTCACGCCAAACACTGCTCGCTACCTGCTTTTCGTTGACCGATTTTTCCCATCATATGCCGCAAGCTGATTAGGGTTGGGGTGTGCAGGCTCAGACTTGTATGTCATAAGATTTTTTCATTCTTTGATGGCTGCGGTGGTCCACTACTGCAACCCTCCACCCAGTCACCACTGCGCGCTGCCCACTAGCTGCTTTTCGTTGACCGATTTTTTTCTCCATCACATGACCCAACGGTGGTTGAGGGTGTGCGGGTTTTCAATTTTTGCTTAGCCACATGAACAGCCATATTGATCAATTTCACAACCTCTCCCCACTCACAATCCTGGATCAGTAAACACACCGGCTTGCAACCCGATGCATGCATATTTTGCACACGGAAACTATGAATCGTCCAAGAATTACAATAAAATATTCAACTATACAAAATATCTCCAGATTCTCTTCCCTTATGCATACAGGTGTAACATATCATCATCAATTATAATAATAATAACAATCATAATAATAATAATAATAACAATAACAACAACAACAACGGCAATAATTGAATCTCCGTACATGCATAGATAACGATCTGGCAAAAATACCGAGTCAATCAAGCGATACTAGATGAGCACAAAATAAAAATCAAAACGCGGAAATGCTAACAATAAACGGTATTCCGAATAGCACAAACGTTTTAGTAAAACAAAATACCATTGAAAATTTCTCGGAAGAATCCCCAAACAAGATGATCACGACACAACATCGAACCAAATTTTACCAACGTTATGTAACCAAGATATACGACGCTCTACTTGAAAAAATTCACAGCTGAACCTTAAAATAATCTATAACTAACTTACAAGTTATTTGGAGAGGAAATGAGTTTTGATTCATGGACACAATCAAATATGATACATCAAGGGTCGATATATAACCCGTTGTTTGCGTTATAAAACATTTCAAAGAAGAGGCATTAGGGGAGATGTTTAGTAATTCGTGTGTTAAACCGCCCATATTGCCTTCGGCGCGTACCACACCGGGTGATCCCAATCCTTGAAGGGGCAGCGTTGCCCCCCACCACCCATCTATCAAGCATCTGATGCCGGAAAAGTCTATGAAATCGTCACCCTGCCATTGGCGGTCGTCAGCTAGCCCTAGAAAATATGAAATTTTGCTTCGAATTTCCGCCCCGCCTTGGCAGCGTTTCTCAAAATCCTTTATACAGACCCACCCTAGGGACTCCGAAGTCCACAGCAGATACTGTAAACAAGGATAAACAACCATATTTTGATAAAAATGCTACACAAACACTTCGAATAAAAAAAGCGGAAACCATGTGCCGCAGAACACTATCATAAACAATTAACAATAAATCAAAATGAAGAATTCCCGAAACTT
Organism: Neodiprion lecontei; assembly: GCF_021901455.1. Lineage (NCBI taxonomy): Eukaryota > Metazoa > Arthropoda > Insecta > Hymenoptera > Diprionidae > Neodiprion > Neodiprion lecontei. The sequence continues at coordinate 15,261,234 of NC_060262.1, read as the reverse complement.
GAATACTTTTTCTTTGCACGTATGAACACAAATAATTGAACGATTCAAAAACTCTCAAACATATTTCGATGAAAACATTTATAATGAGCAAGATGATGAAACTTGGTACTTACAGAAATCTTCTCTAATTCGAGAATCATTTTTTATTTCTTATCCAACAATGTACTTTTATAACTCGTCAACTCAGTGAAGTTTGAAAAATGGATACAATTTCGCACGCAGCGACGCGATCTCAATTTCTTTGCCTCGGCTTTTCGGACACTTTCTGTAGCTCCATCCCGACCTAACCCAGCAGAGTAAGAGCTAACCTGACCTAAGACGGTAGCACTTGACCCAACGTAACCTCACTTGACCCAAGACACTACAACCCAACCTAATATAACCTATCCTAATCCGAGACTACCCAACCTAATCTTAATTGATGAAATACTTTCTGAAATGATTCATTTAATCAAGCTTGATCGCTAGCTTCGATAGTTCAATGATTCTGAAGCAATTCGCGGTCGGCGCGACGGCCTCGTGGTTTCTACAACCTGACCTACGTCAAGGCTACTCCAACTTAACATAACCTAACTTGACCCTATACACTACAACCCAACTTAATATAACCTATCCCAACTTGAGACTGTACAACCTAGCCAACCTAATATAACTTAATGTTTTGCAGGTTTCCCGGTAACATGAAAGGACTTCCGTTTTTTCTATAGACGGGGAAGCTCTTGGTCACATTTGCTGCTTTTACCTGTTCTGTCGTCTACTGGTTCTCATTTTGTTACACTTACTACTTCTCATGCAATATAAGTAATGTAACGGGGCTTATTCATATTCGAAAATACGAATTTAGAAGATTCTAATGGAGCTGTCGAGAGTGCGGTATGCATCACAACATTTTCCAATCCGCAATGTTGTAGTACGATGACATTATGTGAAGCAATAATTTGATTTTAGATTTCTTTCAGGACGTATTTATTCAGAATTAACGTATGTACAAATATTCATATTCCTGGCCGTTATAAACATTAACACGATTCACAATTCCATCTGTTTTACACAATTCATCAACCCTATTTGATACGCATCGACTTTTCCCCATAAAATTACGCTGCTGCCAATAAATAAGAAAGAATCATCTCATTAACGAATGGGTTGATGGAACAATAATGTGCTCGAGATTCATTGATTCGTTTTGATTTTTATGGCTAGCAGCATCCTTTCCATAAACTTTTCACATATTTGAATGATGCAGATAAACATACAGCGCGTGAATTTTGCGATAACCAAACTCAGTTCAGGTTGATGACTGGCAACGACGTTTTTCCCATGAAAACGTTCATTGCTGGGAGAAGCTCGATGAAACTCAGCTACCTGCAGAGAAGCATTTCCACTTACACGTATGTAATGCAAATATTCCAAACGACGATTCCAAGCATGCTAAAAATGATTGGGAAGAATTTTATTTATAGCTAATGGAGAACTATAGAGATTGATACATGAAAAACGGTGATCTGACCAGATGCCTCGAAACATTTGATTCAGATCCGTTGCACTACTACACAGTGCCGGGACTTGCTTTCGAGGCTATGCTCAAATACACGGGAGTAAATTTACAATGTTCTGATCGACACGCTTTGGTCAATAACAGGTTCATGAAATAAGATTTTGATCCTAGTAACGTGAAATCGTATCTCATGTATTTTGACGTGAACAATCTATACGGTTCGTTCGACTGGTGGCATAATCCTATCGATGTATCAACTTGCCCGGACGATTCATTGATTAGTCACATCCTGAACCGATGGATATCCGAATATCCTATAGAGCTTCACTCTTTTGTCTCGAGCATTTTACTCTCGGGTTCTGATAAAGAAAAAAATTATTACCGAATTCATCGGATATTCCAGTAAAACTGAGCACATTTACCATCAAAGTGCGCATACGTGTCAAGGAATCCGAAAGTGCAACGTTGAAAACCGTCACGTTTAACGATTATGAGCACCGCATGGGGAGGCTTACAGAGAGTTGGTCCATACCACAATGCCTAATACGTAGTAAAAAACATGAAGTGAGATCCATTGTACTAAAGAATTGACGTTGAGTTAGCAAGACTGTAATACGCAACTGGTACCTGGACAAACAGACGCAATGCCTTCAGGGGATTACCACCACCCCCACAATAAACTGACCATAGGATAGAACTGAGGGCATAGAACTGCTGTAAGGACAACCCATTATCAAACAGAGATAGTTCTTCAACGATAAGATAGATCCGTGCGAAACTCTACACATTCACCACCACGGTTGAAGACGACACGATACATATCAATATTATCAAAGTGAGCAACCGTGTCAAGGATACGAAAACTGCAACGATAGATAACGTCACGTTCAATGATTATAGGAACCGTCTAAGGGGCTCACTAAGAGTTGATTTACCTCACAGTGTTGAATACGTATTGAAGAACGCGAGGTTAGCCCTAATGTACTGAAAAATTGATCATGAGTTGACAAGACGGTAATTTGCAACCGATACCTGGGCAAACACGCACCAGAACTTGTAGGGTGTGCTGCAACCATGTAATGAACTAGCCGTAGGCATAGAACCGTTGTAGATATATGCGTTTGGGACCCAGGGCGATCCTTCATGAAGCAAGGACGTTTCGCCAGCAATACGATATTGAGCAGATCGAAGTTTCAAATTTCGAATACTATGTAAATTCATGTATTCATCAATTATTTATTCATGTATCATAATATATTGAGCAATTATTCATAGTCATTCGTTTAGCACGGGAAAAGTTTCCAGAAAACGAAAAAAAGTTTTCTGAAAATGAAAAAAAAGTTTCCTGAAAACGAAAAAAAGTTTTCAGAATGTTACGGGGTAGATTGCGTAGGCTCCGATGAGCGGTAATCGGAGCTTACTCCACGCCCAGCCAAGGTGTTATTTGTCTATTGTAGGGTCCGTTCACGTCGACTATGGACTCGCGTGCTACTACTCCCAATGCAGGAAGTGAATGGAATAGAAAGGGATCGGTAATAAGGGAAGGTAAACGATTTAAAGTATATAGTTGTTTATTAGTGGTCAATGCAACGGAGTCGGTCAAGGGAAAAAGGTATGGTCTTGGTTTGGAGGGATAGGTGTCTTGCTTGAGCGCTGGGATGGATCTGCCTGGTTTTGCGGGATGTAGCAGGCAAGCTAGCCGCTAGTTACAGGCGAACCTGCTGACTCGCGAACGATAAGAGTAGACTACAGAGCGTAAGGTAACTAAGAGCGTGGGAAAGGAATATGAAGTCTGGAGGACGTAACAAGGGAATGAAAAAAAGTTTCCAGAATCCGAAAAAAATTTTGCGAAAATGAAAAAAAGTCCGTCGGGTCACGTCTGCGTCTCTCCCGTGGACCCTTTTGCGCTCGAACGCGAGGAGGTCCACGTGAATCACGCCCACCACCACCAGAACGGCCTGTGCTGAGACCGTCCGATAGGAATAAGCGATCCTCAACGCGCTTCGTCTCTGTACCGTCGTCATTGCGTGACAGTACTTCTCAGTCTGTAGGGAGTCTGCCCAGATCTCCGCACCGCAGAGGAGGATCGAGTTTACTGTCGATATCAAAAGTCTCCGTTTCCCCAGTCTTAGTCCGTTTGTGTTTGCCATCAGGCGGCTTAGGGATGCTATCCTTTCAGCCGCCTTCTGAGCTGCTCGTTGTATGTGAGGCCAGAAGGTCATCTTCGTATCCATTATCATTATTATTGTTGTTGTTGCTGTTGTTGTCGTTGTCGTCGTCATCGTCGTCGTCATCATTATCATTATTATTATTATAATTTGAAGGCCTGTGGACACGGCAGGAGATGGTGGAGGTGCCTCTTGCTACCAGGGTTCAGCATTATCGACAATAAGGCCGCCTGCATCCCCTTTCTACCGCAGTCGAGGGTGACCACGATCCTCGCCTCTTCCAAGGTCGTCGCAGGAGCTGTCCTTGCTCGCGTAGTAATTCCCCCTGGATTTAGAGTCTACATGATTGTAGTACGCGTTCGACGCCGTGGCGCGGAGCTTCGGTTGGCTCTACGGGTGGCTGTATCGCCCCCAAAGCTGCAGGCGGAAGTCGTCGAACGACGACGACGACGACGACGACGACGACGACGACGACAACGACGTCAAACCAACGATGAAAATGATAACAATATTAACAATAATAATAGAAATAACAATGACAATGACAATGACGATGACAATGACAAGAACATTAACAAGAATGATGATAATGATAATGATGATGATTATGATTATGATTATGAAGATGTTAATGTAACGTAATGTAATTTATTAGACAGGCCGTAGGATTGAAATCATGTGACGGCCTCAAGAAAATGCAAAAAAAATACAGTGCATACAATAAGAACAATAGTTGAAAGAATGATTGAAAATCGTAATTACTAATAAGGAAAAAAAAAAACAATTTGAGAATAATAATAGAACTATATGTATGGTCTCTTAACGTGAATTGTCAATAATAACGAACTGGAAATAATGAAGCTTTAATTGCACTAGGCTGCCTAGAATGGAAAATAATGATCATGATGATGAAAATAATAATAATAATAATAGTCATAATGATCTATGATTTTTTAACACGATTAATGCTCATTTTATTTTTTGGTGAACTTTCTTTCATTTTCGGAAATATATTTTCGTTTTCTGGGAACTTTTTTTCATTTTCTGAAAACTTTTTTTCGTTTTCTGGAAACTTTTTTCCATTTTCTGGTAACTTTACTTGTGGTAAACAAATAAATACAAATAATTGTTCTACACGTTATTATTGAATGAATAAATGATTGATGAATACATGAATTTACATGGTATTCGAATTTTAAAACTTTGATCTGCTCAATATCGTATTGCTGGCAAAACGTCTCTGCTTCGTGAAGTATCGCCCTGGGTTTCAAACGCATATATTTGCAACGGTTCTATGCCCTCAGTTCCAGCCTACGGCTAGTTTATTGCGGGGTTGCAGCACACCCTCCAAGTTCTGGTGCCTGTTTGCCCAAGTATCGGCTGCATATTACCGTCATGTCAACTCATGATCAATTTTTCAGTATATTGGGGCTGACCTCGCGTTTTTTACTACGTGTTGAACACTGTGGGGTGGATCAACTCTTGGTAAGCCCCTCGAAAGGTTCTTATAATCATTGAAAGTGATGTTATTTATCGTTGCAGTTTTTGCATCCTTGACACGTTTGCTCACTTTGATAACGTTGATATGTATCGTCTCGTCTTCAACCGTGGTGGTAAATGTGTATAGTTTCACACGGATCTATCGTGTTGTTGAAGAACTATCTCTGTTTGATGATGGGTTGTCCTTACAGCGGTTCTATGCCCTCAGTTTTATCCTATGGACAGTTCATTGTAGGAGTGGTGTTGAACCCCTCGAGGTATTGCGCCTGTTCGTCCAGGTACCAGTTGCATATTACAGTCTTGCACACTCAACGTCAATTTTTCAGTACAATGGGACTCACTTCATGTTTTTTACTACGTATTAGGCATTGTGGTATGGACCAACTCTCTGTAAGCCTCCCCATGCGGTGCTCATAATCGTTAAACGTGACGGTTTTCAACGTTGCACTTTCGGATTCCTTGACACGTTTGCTCACTTTGATGGTGAATGTGCTCAGTTTTACGTGAATCCCCGATGAGTTCGGTCATGATTTTTCCATTGTTCCCATCCTTCATCAGAACCCGAGGTGCGAAATGCTCGAGACAGAAAAATCAAAATCTTCATAATTCTTGTGAAGCTTTATAGGATATTCGGATATCCATCGGTTCAGGATGTTACCGATCAGTGGATCGTCCGAGTGAGTTGATATATCGATGAGATTATGCCACCACTCGAACGAACCGTATGGATTGATTACGTCAAAATACATGAGATACGATTCCACGTTGCACGGATCAAAATCTTTCCCCACAAACCTGTTATTGCCCGAGCGTGTCGATCAGAATATTGTAAATTTACTCCCGTGTATTTGAGCATAGCGTCGAAAGCAAGTCCCGGCACTGTGTAGTAGTGCAACGGATCTAAATCATATGTTCTGAGACATCTGGTCAGATCACCGTTTTGCATTTATCAATCTCTATAGTTCTCCATTGGCTCTAAATGCAATTCTTCCCAAACATTTTTAGCATGCTTGTAATCCTCGTTCGAAATATTTGCATTACATAGGTGTGAGTAGGAATGCTTATTTGCAGGTAGCGGAGTTTCATTGAGCTTCTACCAGCAATCAACGTATTCATGTGGAAAACGTCGTTGCCAGTCATCAAACTCAACTGAGTCTGGTCATTGCAGAATTCACGCGTTGTATGTTTATCTGCATCATCCAAATCTGTGGAAAGTTTATGGAAAGGATGCTGCTAGCCATCAAAATCAAAACACATCAATGAATCTCTAGCACATTATTGTTCTATCAACCGATTCGTTGATGCGATGTATTTTTCCTTATTAATTGGCAGCTGCGTAATTTTATGGGTAAAAGTTGATACTAGGAATTTTCATAAAAATTGCATATCGAATAGAGTTGATGAATTGTGTAAAACTGATGGAATTGTGAATCGTGTCAATGTTTATAACGGCCAGGAATATGAGTATTTTCACGTACGTTAATTCTGAATCAATCTGTCCTGAAAGACATATCTGAAATCAAATTACTGCTTTACATAATATCATCGTACTACAACCATGCGAATTGGAAAATGTGATGTATACCGCACTCTCGACAGCTCCGCTAGAATCTAGTGAATTCGTATTTTCAAACATGAATAGACCCGGTTACATTACCTATATTGCATGAGAAGTAGTACGTGTAACAAAATGAGAACCAGTAGACGACAGAACAAGTAAAATGAGCGAATGTTACCAAGAGCTTCCCCGTCTATAGAAAAAACGGAAGTCCTTTCATGTGACCGGGAAACCTGCAAAAGATTTAGTTATATTAGGTTAGCTAGGTTGTACAGTCACGAGTTGGGATAGGTTATATTGAGTTGGGTTGTAGTGTCTTGGGTCAAGTTAGGTTATGTGAAGTTGGAGTAGCCCTGACGTAGGTCAGGTTGTAGAAACCTCGAGGCCGTCGCGCCGACCGCGAATTGCTTAAGAATCATTGAACTATCGAACCTAGCGATCAAGCTTGATCGAATAAATCATTTCAGAAAGTATTGTAACGTCCTTTGACGTTACGTTAATAAAATATGGATCCGCGAGTTTACTTATTATCAAATCAAATGAAATTAAGAGCGTGAATAAAATATCGTGAAAAATGCTTTCAATGCAAGATATGTGTTTCTCGTTCAAAGTCTGAAACAAGACTGTTTTTACAATAATGTCGGTTGGCGCAGCAACCTCATTCTTTTTAAAGACATAAGAGGTTGATAAACGTCTTTTATCTATGCTGACTACTAGATCATTAAAGAGGGGGCAAAACGGGTGATTTCACCCTTTGTAACACTACTCCCCCCCGAGGAAAAGAGTCGTCCCGACTCGGGAAAGATAAAACAATCATAAAAGTATTCTAGTAGTCAGTGCTCAAAGGTGAGTTGGAGCTGTGGCTCTAAAAATTTAAGAACTCCCTTTTTTAGTATCTGGCATTTGCCCACAGTCTCAAGGTAAGCCACAGAAAACCTTGAGCAGATAGTTGAGCGTTAAATAATTCCAAAAATTTATGTGCCTTGTTTTTACAAAGGTAAGTGTTATTTAGTGTCATGTGGCTTCATGAATTTGAAGACAACAAATCTTCCGGATCGCCGTCGAAAAGAAAATCCATTCCTCATTAGGGAAAATAGTGCGGTGAAACAAACACAGATGTACGACGAGGCGGGAAACGATACATGGAAGAACTCTGGGTCCTAGGCTACATAAAAGTTGATTCCCTCTGAGAACCGGCACAGGAAACAGGGAAAAGGAATGGGTGACTGAATCCAAAGCTTCTTCTGAGACAGCACACCCTAGAGTTTGGAGGACAAATGTGAGTGGTGGTATAACAATTCAAATTCACTAAGTGAATTTGGGAGAATACTTGAATAAAATAAATGAAATATATATTCAAAAGAAAAGAAACGATCTTATCTGAATCATTTCTCCATCCTTCTTCAAAATAAGACCACCAGTCATCTTCAGGAATCGGGGAAAGATTGGATGGGAAAAGGCTGTGTCAAATAACCTGAAAAAGTACTCACAAAAACTGACACTTGAGGTTAATAAAATGTGAAAATCAAGCAATCGCTCATCGACCTTGAAAAATAATCGTTGCTCTTTTCACATCAATAAATCAAAGCCTATCCGACACAAAACTCGATTCTGAAGAAGAAATTTCTAGAAGGAAACAAAACCTTCAAGAAAACAAAAGATCTCCTGAAAACAAACAACCTCTTATTGAAAATATCAGATCGTTGTGGCTCTCCGGCCGGCATGGACGCCGGCCGGGGCGTCCTCCCATTTTTCCAATCAATTTCCTGCCGCCCCAGACCTCGTCGATAGTGTGTCGGACAAGGCTACTTCCCTGTTGCTCGGCACCCCATCGACGAAGCGCGAGCCCGAAAAAGGTACTTGACCAAGACTCGAGACTAATCGACACGACAACTGTCCTTGGAGTCGCGCTGAAATCTGGCTCCTTCTCAACGATTGTAAATGTAAGCTCTTTGAAAAGTCTTTCAAACAAAAGAAATGATTCAATTCTAATTTAAAAGATCCAAATGAAAAGAGCAAACCCATCTTAAAATCACTCTCTCTTATTTTTAGAGCAACGCTTGAAGCAACATTAGGTTCGACGTAGTAAAATCGAGCCGACCAAAACCCAATTTCGTCTAAGCGTCATCACGCCTCGAACCTACAAAATGGAGTCCAGCTACGCAAAATATCGATTGCTAGAAAATTAATTTTTTTTAAAAACATAACCTTTCACAATCTTCATATTTTTCAATGAAGAAAATCTATTTTATCATTTTTATGTCTTTTACTTAATTAAGTGTATCCCTTAATAAAGCAAGTTTAAGTTAACTATATACTATCCGCATGTTAAGGAAGTACAAAAATCTTTAAAAACTTGATCGGCCGTAGTTTCTGCATTGATAACTAAAACAGGAGCCGATAAAGAAGAAAAGGTTTGTTTCACTAGCCAATCTTCATGAACCTCATGAATAGTTCTGAGTAGCTCCAAAGAAATACTCGATTCTTCCTCACGAGAACGGGAACTGACTCGAGCAAAGAAGTTTCTGGGGAAACTCGCAAATAAACAATCAAATCTACTCTGAGCTCAGACGAGCGAATGAGAAGATCAAAATTTTTTGTCAATAAATGAGATTCGAAGTCGCGAAAATTACCTAACCTTCGACGAGCTTCTACAAAACAATTGCTACTGAATATCGATCTTTCCATCACCTTTACAGGCAATAAAGTCGTCTGCAGATGTCTATCTAACATAACCATTTGAGCGAAATGCTGAAAATAATAGCAATAACGATCTGGGTTCTGATACATCAAATCTAGAAGATTAATTCCACCTACATCTCGATATTCCTCAAGAGGTTCTAAAAGTGTACAGACCTGGCGATCTGCTAAAATCCTCTTGGTGAAAGTTGTTTTTCCGCATCCGATATTTCCTTCTATAATAATCGTAAGCGGTCGAGTTTTACTCAAACGAATTCCAAAAGGTAAATTCTTCTCCCAATCGATGACCGACTGTAAAGAAGGCCAAATCGATTACAGTCGAAGAGGGTGTTCGTTTGAAGATCTAACCTCGAAGGATGTTCCTGGTCTTGGAGAGACTGTTCCAGGTTGATCCTCTTCAAAAGGAGCAAGACGATCCAAGTGAACCACTTTCTGACGCGAATGAGGAGATCTTCGGATTCTATAAACAACATCATTTATCCGGTTAACCACTAAGTAAGGGCCTTCCCAATTTCTTTGTAGCTTTGGACATCGTCCTTTCTGTCTTCGAGGTTGAAAGAGCCAAACAGAATCTCCAGGATTAAATTTCAAATCTCTGGCTCGAATATCATAACGAGTTTTTAATTTATCTGAAGCCATAGAAATTCTATTCCTAGCAAAGTGATGAATTTCTTCTAAACGTTGTTGTAATAAAAAGGCATAATCTGTTTGATGCTGTCTTTGCACAGGAACAGGGCCTTTCTCTAAATCTGATGGAAGTCGAAGATTTCTTCCAGTAAGCATGAGGGCTGGCGTCTGCTTCGTCGTCTCATGAATCGCAGATCTGTAAGATAAGAGGAAGAAAGGGATCCAGGAGTCCCAGTCTCTCTGATTCTGTTCTACGAAGGACGACAAATATTGTAGCAAAGTCCGATTCAGACGCTCTATCATGCCGTCAGATTGCGGATGCAAAGGAGTTGTACGAGTTTTTCTAACCCCTAAAATCTGAGTAACCTCTTTCATTAAGGTTGACTCAAAATTTCGGCCGTGATCAGTATGAAGTTCTAGAGGAACTCCGTGTCTACAAATAAACTCTTTAACGAATGCCTGTGCTACAGTAGAGGCTTCTTGATCAGCGAGAGGAACAACTTCAGGCCACTTAGTAAAATAATCAGCAATAACCAAAGCATATTTATTTCCAGAATGGGTTATCGGAAGAGGTCCGAGAATGTCCATCGCTATTCTTTCAAATGGAGCTCCCACGTTGTAAATTTGAAGAGAGCTTTGTCCCTTCGCTCGAGGTCCTTTCTTTGCCGTGCAGATTCGACATCTTGGACACCAATCTTCAACGTCCATCCGGCAACGGGGCCAAAAGTAGAAGTTGCGAATTCTGCCCAGAGTTTTATTTGACGCGAAGTGTCCGCCTGCAGGAGAATCATGATAAAGAGCAAGAATCTCTGGAACTCGTGACCTGGGAACCAAAAGTTGCCACCTGATTTCTTTCAAGTCTGCAGATTCCCATTTTCGGTATAAAATTCCATCAATTAAAAGGATAGAGTCCCATTAAGCCCAATAAATTTTCAAATCTGGCTCGGCTAAGGATATATCCTGCCAATCCGGGCGAGTTTCTGCTTCTTTCCAAGACTTCACTTGATTCAAAGTGTCGTCCTCTTGTTGTGATTTTCTCCATTCCTCCTGATTATTTTCGAAACAAATCTTCCGTATTATAAGAGAGGGGTCACGATTTTTCTCTAATCGTGCACACTGTTTACACTCTGGCATTTCCTCGCAGGGTCTACGAGAGAGAGCGTCGGCGTTTCCATAATGAATTCCTGCTCGATGACGAATATCAAAATCGTACTGACCGAGCCTTTCTTACCATCTAGCTACCTGACCTTCGGGAGATTTAAACGAAAGTAGCCACCTGAGAGAAGCATGATCTGTACGTATCAAAAATTTCCTACCGTACAGATAATGGTGAAAATGTACTACGGTCTTAACGACAGCTAAAAGCTCTCTACGAGTGACACAATAATTCCTCTCGGTTTTACTCAAAACTCTGCTGAAATAGCTTATCACTCTCTCCTGACCTCCCTGAATTTGTGACAGAACCCCGCCTATTCCTGAAAGAGAGGCATCCGTATCTAAAATAAAAGGAATTTCGACCTCAGGATAAGCTAAAATCGGCGAAGAAATAAGATTTTCTTTTAATTTCTTCAAAGCCTCTTCGCATTCCGGGGTCCAGTCAAAAGGAATCTTGATTCCGGTCAAATGATGGAGAGGTTTAGCTATACTAGCGAAACCTTTTACAAATCTTCTGTAATACGTACAAAGGCCTAAAAAGCTTTGAATTTGTTCTTTATTCTTAGGTGTCGGCCAAGAAGAAACCTTCTCTATTTTGGATGGGTCGGTCTTCACACCTTGTGCTGAAACGATATGTCCGAGGAAGCCTACTTCTTTCTGGAACAGATGGCATTTTTTCGGGCTCATTTTCAGACCTGCTTGCTTCAGCCTAGCGAAAACTTGTCTGAGATTTCGAACTTCTTCTTCAAAGTTCTTGCCAAAAACGATTATATCGTCTAAATAAACAAGGCATATTTTGCCAGTGAGCCCATGGAGAACAGCTTCCATCATTCGTTCAAAGGTAGCCGGGGCATTACTCAAACCAAACGGCATAACCTTGAACTGCCATAATCCTCCTAAACCCGTAACAAAAGCTGTTTTTTCTTTATCTAGAGGATCCATTTCGACCTGCCAGTATCCGCTCTGAAGATCTATGGTGCTGAACCAAGTTGCACCAGCTATCAGGTCGAGTGTCTCGTCGATTCTGGGTAGAGGATAAGAATCTTTCTTCGTTATATCGTTCAACTTCCTGTAATCGATACAAAATCGTTTGGATCCGTCCTTTTTGTTAACAAGGACGATTGGTGAGGCCCAGGGACTAGACGATGGTTCAATCACATCGTTCTTTAGCATGTCTTCCACAAGCTTCTTCACCTCTTCTCGGGCGTTGAGAGCAAGTCTTCGTGGAGCTTGTTTTATTGGCGAACTCTCTCCGACGTCGATCTTGTGCTTGACAGAAGTACATCGGCCCTTATCACCACTATCTTTGGCGAAAGAATCTATAAATTCTAGCAAAAGAGATTTAAACGATTCTACCTGAGCTGAATTTAACGAAATCGAAGATTTCTCAAAAAGGCTCTGTAAATGTGAAGGGAAACGTTGTTGCAAATCATCCTTTGAAAGTTTTATTTCCCGAATTCTAGGAGGAGTCCAGTAAATTCCATTTCTATTTGTACAAAGAGTTATTTCGCGATTGTTTGAAGCTAGTGAATTTCTCTTAGTCGAGATAACACAGTTATGAGCTGTAAGAAAGTCTATTCCCAAAATACCTTCATCCTCTATATCTGCTATAAAAACCTTATGTGGAGAGTCGATACACCCAAAAAGGTTAATTTGGACAGTAGCCTGTCTCAAAACCGGGGTCGTCTCTCCAGTGGCTGTTCGCAGAGAAAAAGAGGGAACAATCTGGTCATCGGATTTAAAGAGATCCGATCGAACTACGGTTACTTCCGCGCCCGTGTCTATTACCCATAGACAATCGACGCCATTAACAGTACCACGCGCGTAAAGACCAGACTGTCGTAGACTTTTAATTAAAAACTGTTCTCTAAGAGGGCTTTCACTTCCAACAATCTGCGATGATTTTCGCCCTGACAAATCATCTGAAATTAGTTTTTTGGGTGAGTTCCTGTTGAAGAACTCGATTGAGGATTTGCTTCCCTTATTTCTATATTTTTCTTACGCCAATTATAAGAGTTTGTATTCGAGCCTTGCATCGGTTTTCCACTAATTTTTTTAATTAGAAAACAATGATTGGCGTCGTGGCCTGTTTTTTTACAAAATATACAGGTCAAGCCGGTTTGACTCGTCATGACCGCGTTCTTATTTACACGCTTGTTTTGCTGGTTTTGAAAAGAACCTCGATTTCTCAGTTCAAAATTAGTATTGTTATTTTTATTTCTATAATCTTTAGGTTTTGATTCCTCCGAGTGTTCAAAACTTCGTCTTTCTGAGGTGTTTTCGGACACCTCAATCCGACGAAGCTTGTTCAGCCCAAAATATTGTTTCCTCATTGCCTCCACCTCAAGGGCTTTGGCCGTTGCCTCCCTCAGAGAAGTGAGGCCCGATGTTCCAACGGCCATTTTGATTTCCGGATCATTGATTGCATTTAAGAAAGCTTGTGTTGCTAATAAATTACGAGACGGCTCGTGATCTGGCAAAGCTATACGAGAAAGCCGTTCAATATCTTGACTAAGAGACGCGAGGTCTTCGTCTCGTCCTTGTCTTCTTGTCTGTAATTGAGCCGTGTACAGTTTCGTCAAGTGTTCATTTCCATATCTCAATTTGAGTGCAGAACTAAGTTTCTCATAATCGGAAATTTCTTCCTCAGACAATGCCGTTAAAACATTCAAAGCCGGCGTTCGAAGACAAGAGGCAAGACTGTGGGCCCTCATGGCGGAGTCCCACTGGTTATGTTTAGCGATCGTATTGAACTGACGTTCATAATCTGCCCATGGAATTTTTCTGTCAAAAATTAGCGGTTTTAAAGGATAAAGAGGTTTCTCGTTAATCTGAGAAGCAACCCCAGGAAATCTCGAATTATTTAATTGATTTAATTGAGAATATCGAGGCCGAACCTGAGACAGAGGCTCGGAAAAGCCAACCTCATTATTTACTCTTGTTCTACTAATTGGAGATTCATCTACCCCCCTAATAAAAGGCACATACCTTGATTCAGGAACATCCTGGGATCGTCCTGGATGTTGGACCTCCTGAACAGTAGGAACGGGTACAGGAGAGGGAACAGGAGAGGGAAGCGGAGTAACAACTCTAGAACCTCGAGGGGTGACAGCCGGTTCTCCTGAGCCATTCACCTGATGAACAGCCTGAAGAGCTGCCACAGTTGTCCGGAGTAGTTCATGAAGACTAGTCTCGGAACGCTCTTGAGCTTCTCTATCTAGCCTCCGCCGCTCCAACTGAGAGGCAAGCTTCCTTTCTCGCTGTTCTCGTTGCTCTTGAAGCAACTGGACAAGTTGTTGTTGTTGTTGACTAGCCGTATCCAGAAGCTGCCGTTGACATCTTTCGGCGGCTTCTTGTTGTTGGCTCATAATCCTTAGTAGGTCGATTTGTGAAACTGAGACCATCGTAGGGACAGGTAAAGAGTCCACTGAAGGTGCACAAATTGTCTCGGGAACCCGCGGATTTTCGGTGATGGAATGTTCTTCTCCGCCACTTTCCCGACGACGAGAGCGTGTCAAACGACTGCTACTCATAGTTTATTTCACGCACTGAATCCACTCGATTAATAAGAACTCAAGATCCCGCTTCTGACACCAAATATAACGTACTTTGACGTTACGTTAATAAAATATGGATCCGCGAGTTTACTTATTATCAAATCAAAAGAAATTAAGAGCGTGAATAAAATATCGTGAAAAATGCTTTTAATGCAAGATATGTGTTTCTCGTTTAAAGTCTGAAACAAGACTGTTTTTACAATAATGTCGGTTGGCGCACCAACCTTATTCTTTTTGAAGACATAAGAGGTTTATAAACGTCTTTTATCTATGCTGACTACTAGATCATTAAAGAGGGGGCAAAACGGGTGATTTCACCCTTTGTAACAGTATTTTATCAATTTAGGTTAGGTTGGGCAGTCTTGGATTAGGATAGGTTACATTAGGTTGGGTTGTAGTGTCTTGGGTCAAGTTAGGTTACGTTTGGTCAAGTCCTACGGTCTTAGGTCAGGTTAGCTTTGACTCTGCTGGGTTAGGTCGGGTTAGAGCTACGGATGATATAGGCAGGGAAGACTATCTTCGCGTACAGAAAGTGTCCGTAAAGCCGAGGCAAAGAACCTAAGATCGCGTTGCTGCGTGAAAAATCATATCCATTTTTCAAGCTTCACTGAGTTGACGAGTTATAAAAGTACATAGTTAGAAAAGAAGAAGAAAATGTTTCTCGAATTAGAGAAGATTTCCGTAAGTCCCAAGTTTCATCATCTTGCTCATTATGAATGTTTTTTCGTAACATGTTTAGGAGTTCTCAAATCGTTTAATTATTTGTGTTCATATGTGCAATGAAAAAGTATTCAAGTTTTAGGAATTCTTCATTTTGATTTACTGTTCATTGTTTATGATAGAGTTCTGCGGCGCATGGTTTTTGCTCTTTTTATTCGAAGTGATTGTGTAGCATTTTGATTCAAATTTTGTTGTTTATTCTTGCTTACAGTATCTGCTGAGGACTCTAGAGTCCCCAGGGTGGGTCAGTATGAAGGATTTCAAGAAACGCCGCCAAGGTGGGGCGGAAATTCGAAGCGAAATTATATATTTTCGAGGGCTAGTTGACGACTTCTGATGGCAGGGTGACGATTTCATAGACTTCTTCGGCATCAGATGGTTGATCGATGGGTGGTAGGGGCAACGCTGCCCTTTCGAAGATTGGGATCACCCGGTGTGGCACGTGCCAGAGGCATTGTGGGCGGTTTACCACCCGAATTACTAAACATCTCCTCCAATGCCTCTTTTTTGAAATGTCTCAAAATAAAAACAAAGGGTTACATATCGACCCGTTATGTATCATTTTTGCTTGTGTCTACGAATCAAAACTCATTTCCTCTCCAAATAACTAGTAAGTTAGTTATAGATTATTTTCAGGTTCAGCTGTGAATTTTTCCAAGTATAGCGTCGTATATCTTGGTTACATAACGTTGGTAAAACTTGGTTCGATGTTGTGTCGTGATCTTCTTGTTTGGGGATTCTTCTGAGGAATTTTCAATGGTGTTTTGATTTTCTAAAACGTTTGTGCTATCCGTAATACCGTTTATTGTTCGCATTTCCACTTCTTGATTTTTATTTTGTGCTCGTCTTGTATTATTCGATTGACTCGGCATTTTTGCCAGATCGTTATTTATGCGTGTACGGAGATTTAATTATTACTGTTGTTGTTGTTGTTGTTGTTGTCGTTGTTGTTATTATTATTATCACTGTTATTATTATTATTTATGATGATATGTTACACCTGTATGCATAAGGGAATAGAATGTGGAGATATTTTGTATAATCGACTATCTTATTGTAATTCTTACACGATTCACAGTTTCCGTGTAAAAAATGTGCATGCATCGGGTTGCAAGTCGGTGTGTTTACCGATCCAGGATTGTGAGTGGGAAGAGGTTGTGAAATTGATCAATATGGCTGTTCATGTGGCCAAGCAAAAATCAAAAACTTGCACACCCCCAATCACCGTTGGGTCATGTGATGGGGAAAAAAATCGGTCAACGAAAAAGCAAGTAGTGGGGGCAGCGCGCAGTGGTGACTGGGTGGAGGTCTGCAGTGGTGGACCACCGCAGCCATCAAAGAATGAAAAAATTTCACGACGAACAAGTCTGAGCGTGCACACCCCAACCCTAATAAGCGTGGGGCATGTGATGGGAAAAATCGGTCAACGAAAAGCAGGTAGCGAGCAGTGTTTGGCGTAAGAAAAATCTTGTCTTGTCGACTCTTGACCGGATGCTTTGTGCACATACAGTTTTGGGGTTTATGACTCTTCATAGCGAACAAGTACGAGCCTGCACACCGCCAACCATATGAGCGTGGAGCATCTGATGGGAAAAAATTGATCATCAAAAAAGCAGGTAGCGATCTCTTGAGAAAATAGCTGTTTGAAACTTCTCCATCATTTTGAAAAATCTCTCGTGGAGAAACAAGTGTTTGACAAAGTGAGTGGTGAAAAAAGGTGTTCATTCGCAAACCCGAAGACTTCAACGAGTTTCTGCCTTTGTGTGTTTTATAGATCATATATAGTACTACACCAATCCTCTTAGGATACTGCGAATGCCGATTTAATTTCCGTAATGATTATCACATTTGATTAGTATGATAATGAAGTTTTCCGATTTGTCCCAATTTTTCAGTATTCAGCATCATTGCCTTCCTTTCCCTCTCTCCCTCTTTCTGTCTATTCATGTATTTGTTTCATTCCTTTCATTCATTTCATTCATCATATTTATTTTATTTATTTTGCTTATTTCAATCATATTATTTATCTTATTTATTTTATTCATTTCATTAATTTAATTTATTTTATTTATATCATTTATTCCATTTATCTCAGTTATTCGATTTCTTTTATCTATTTCATTTATTTCATTTATCTTAATCACTTTGTTTATTCTATTCATTTCATTCATTTCATGCATTCTATTAATTTCACTTTTCAATTTTATCCATTTTATTCTTTTTGCGAATTTTATTCATTTCATTTATTTCATTCATTCGACTCATTCCATTTATTCTATTTATTTTATTTATTCATTTTATATATTTTGTTTATCTGATTTATTAAATTCATTTGATTTATTTCATCTATTTTATTTATTCAATTCATTTTATTTATTTTATTTATTCCATTTATTTTTTTTTCTTTCGTATTTGTGTGTGTGTGTGTGTGTGTGTGTGGGCCGATGGTCGAGGGGTGAGCTAGGGGGGATCTAGGGTGGAGCGCGCCATTGTATGATCCAGAACTGTCATATAGCAACTACTCTCATTATACACTTTCACGTAATTCTCATGCGGAATCATTTTGTTATTTTTCGTAATTTTTGACATGCTTAGTAAATTTTCTTTTATATCTCTTACATAGAATACGTTCTTTAATTCATTATTACCACTCTCTCGTACAGTTTAAACATTAATTTCATATTACCAAATTTCGTTGCTTTGAGCATTTTACTATCTGGGAGACCAACATCAATAGGGTTTTTTAAATTTACTCAGTTTACAAACAAATTTGGATCGTTAACAACATGATCCGTGCAACCACTATCGAGTAACCACTGAACTTCATCACTCTCATTTTCTCCACTATTTTCATTCTTACTCGCGTTATTTACTTTCACTTTCACAGAACAGGAACTGTGCGCTGAATCCTGCTGCTCGTTGCTCGAAGATTGTTGTCCTTGTCGACCTCCTCGATACTGACCTCTGCCACGACCTCGTTGTCCTCTCCTGGGATTGCGTCCTCTCGATGATCCTTGGCGCTCCTTTGGAAAATCTCGTTGATTTTGGTGTTGATCACTCCAACACTCCTTCGTAAAATGGCTGGGCTTTCCACATTTATAGCATTTTGCATTAGCTTTCGCACTAAAAGCGTTTGTGCTGCTCCTCTCCTCGCTCTTATGTGTGGTCATACTTTTTTCCATAATCTTTGACTTGACAAGTTCAACAGTTTTTTGTGCTTGTGGAACTAAGTCAATAAAATCGCCAATATACGCATAACTGGTTGGCAGTGCTTTCAAGATATATCTCATTTTTTCTATATCTGATAGAGTACCACCCGCCTTTTTAAATTCATTGCAAGCTTTCTCGAACTCGATAAAAAACTCTTCCACATTGTTGTAATTCTTTAGACGCATGTCGTCTAATTCGTTTCTTCTTAATATCTGTAACTGTGTTGATTGACTAGAGTACAGGCTATCTAACCTATTCATCATCTCTAGTGCTGTAGTGCATTCACTTAGATATTCCAACTGCTTGTTCGAAACGGAACTAACTAAAATTGTTCTACTTTTCAAATCAAGCTTTTTCCAGTCATCTTCTTTCTCTTTCGTGTTGTCTCTCTCACGTATTGCTGGATTCTTGCATTCTTTGTACTCTAGTAAAAGTGACAGCCTAAATTTCCATGCACTATAGTCGCAACCGTTAAAAATCGGAATCCGAAAATCGTCTAACTTCATGTTTTCAGACATTACTTTTGTCTCGTTTAGTTCACTTTTTACTTTAACACTAGTGTTACTGTCCGTACTCGTGCTTGCTTTAACTTGTTCTTTGTTTTCTATATTTCCGCTTGTGTTTTGTTATTTTACATCACTGTGTATATTTTCACTTTTAGTATCAACTTTTCTAGTATCTGTACTCATCGAATATTCTTCTTCGTCGTTTATATCACTTTTATTGGCCCATTTTAGTGTATTTATAATTCTGGCCGTTTATACCGTACATGCTATCTGTGTTTAACCTCAAAGTTTTTCACCACGTGCTCTCTATGCACTTTACTCCGAAAGCATGTGACTTTTTTTCAAAATCCGTATGCATCACGTTAATTTCAACCTAATTTCAATCAATTTTTCGTTAACTGACTCTTTTTAGTAACTTATTTTCTGTTATTCATCGATTTTTTCTACTTTCACTTAATTTAGCGATGATACTCTACAACGTGCTCTAGCACCAACAAACATGGGACTCACTTAATCCACTCGCATCGAGCACAAAAACACATTGATTCTTCACTTTTCTTTATTTTTCCGCATTGTCACTATTTACTTTTTCAGATTTTTCCAGTATTTTTAGCTTACTTTCAACTTTGAACTTTTTGCGCTCTAAAGTTTTTCCCATACCCTCACTTACCTACCCACGTGTTTTCTTCGACGAAAACTTTCTTTAGGATAAAAACCGAAACGCTCTGCTACCATGTTGATGTAAAGGGTAGTAAGTGGGTGAAGATTTGTTTTATTGTTTAATAAACTTTATTTAATGAAAAGCATGCCTTACATGCCTCTTATGTTCTTGTTAGAGAGCGTGGTTTAACAGGTAACCGCGCTATACACGAGAACACAGACAACTGATAGAGAGACATGCGCACTCGTTACACATGACCTATACACAGCATGGCAGCAGCTCACGACTCACACACATGCACTCATTCATACCTACTTATATGTATAAGTGCGTTCTCTATGGATGTGGAATGAAGGTATATTCTCAACTTATACAAAACTATTCAATGTTAGCGAAACCATTAATAAGGTGTACAAGGAAGGACACCCCATGGGATTGGTCAGCAGCCTGCCAAGAAGCCTCCAAAACCCTGAAAGAAAAGTTGATTACGCCACCGATACTTGTGAGATTAGACCCAGCTAAACAATACGTCGTAACCATCGACGCGTCGAACGATGGAATTGGAGCTGTACTATCTCAAGACGGCCACCCTAAATATTTCTTATCTCGATCCTTAAATGATGCGGAAAAGAATTACAGCACGACAGAGAAGGAGATGCTTACTGTTGTATGGGCCGTCAAGAGACTAAGAGTATGTTTGCTCAATATACCGGATAAACCTTTTATCATCCGCACTGATCATCGTGCACTCTTATGGCTGAAAAATTGCGTAGACCCCAGTCAACGCCTGTTGCGTTGGAGATTAAGATTGTAGGAATACTTATTCCTGAAAGAACATGTTTCGGGAAAAAGTAACGTAGTAGCGGATGAGTTATCTAGAGTCTTTTACACAAAGGAAGAGATGTTTGGAAAACTCACCGATTTGGAAAAGGGACTATACGAAATTACACCCATTGATAGGAATCCCAAGTGGGTCCACCATATTGCCGCACGCCACATTGACATCGAGAGATTGTCACTCACAACAGGCAGAACAAAATCTCACATCAAACTCGTTCCCAACCGAAATCGAAAAGGGGAGGACGGCAAATGGGTAAAGATTACCTTTGAAAAAAAGGATGCCTCTGACAACACCCTGATTATACCAAAGAATCAGACTCTTAGACATTAGAAGATCAGAAACTACATTCACCTGAAAAGGTACGAAAAGATATACTTCTGGATTGACCCTAAGAAAATCATCAGAGAAGAAACTAATTCTATCATCGAAGATCTCAAGAGGATACGTCAGGACTCAGGTGCAGACACATCATTTTGCTTGACAGGAAAAGATGTGCCTAACAAACAGCAACAGAGAGAAATCATAGCCAGCGCTCACAACGACATCAATGGACACTTCGGCCAAGAAAAAACGATTGACCGAGTAAAAGAAATGGCTGTATGGTCACGTCTGGAGAATGATATCAATACCTTTATCCAGGCATGCCTCACGTGGCAGATGTATAAGAAAGAAAGGATCCAAATGAAATCACCCGCTATTCTTTATGAAACTTTTACTGAAAAACTTAATGATCAAATTTCAATAGATATCGTTGGACCTCTGGTCGAATCTTGGAATAAACACCGATATAGCCATATCAAGCTAGAACCGCCACATTCGAAAATCGGAAAATCTCCTCTGGAATAATTGAAGGCTAATTAAAGGCTAATTAAATGCTCTATTTTCGAATTAAATGCTCCGCGTTTTTGAAAATAAACCTGTGGCGGTGCCAGCTCGACATAAACCTGGAACCGCCATACCGAAAAAACGGAAAACAGGTGAAATTTCGGAAAAGTGTTAGGGTCATAATTAAAGGCTAATTGAAGACTCTTGGAATTCCTCATCTTTGAATTAATTGCTCGGCGTTTTTTAAAAAAAATCTGTGGCCGTGCCAGCTCGAGATAAACCAGACTTTAAAAAAAAACGGGAACAAGGTCAAATTTCAAAAAAGTGTAAAGGTCATAATCAAAGGCTAATCAAAGGCTCCCGGAATATGATCCGCTCGAATTAACTGCTCCACCCCCGAAGGGTGGAAACCACCACAAAACTCAAAAACTCGGTGTAACTCTTAGACGTAACAACTTACAGAGTTCTTACTGGCGCCGAAATTACTCTAAAATTGAAGGCTCCCGAGAAACCACCCCCTCGAATCAACTGCTCCACCCCCGAGGGGTGGAAACCACCATAAAACTCGAAAAATCGGAGTAACTCTTGGACGCAACAACTCACAGAGTTCGTACTGGCCTCAAAATGACTATAGAATCAAGGGCTCCTGGAAACCACCCGCTCGAATCAACCGCTCCACCCCTGAGGGGTGGAAACCACCCCAAAGCTCTAAAAATCGGTGTAACTCTTGGACGCAACAACTTACAGAGTTCGTATTGGCGCCAAAATTACTCTAGAGTTAAAGGCTCCCGGAAAAGCATCCGCTCGAATCAACTGCTCCACCCGCGAAGGGTTGAAACCACCACAAAACTCGGTGTAACTCTTGAACGCAACAACTTACAGAGTTCTCACTGGCACCGAAATTACTCAAGAATTGAAGGCTCCTGAAAAACCACCCGCTCGAATCAACTGCTCCACCCCCGAGGGGTGGAAACCACCCCAAAACTCTAAAAATCAGTGTAACTCTTGGACGCAATAACTTACAGAGTTCCTACTGGCGCCCAGATCACTCTAGAATCAAAGCTCTCGGAAAATCACCCGCTTGAATTAACTGCTCCACCCCCGAGAGGTGGAAACCACCTCAAAACTCGAAAAATCGGTGTAACTCTTTGACGCAACAACTTACAGAGTTTGTACGGGCGCTAAAATTACTCTAGAATCAAAGGCTTCCGGAATATCACCCGCTTGAATTGACTGCTCCACCCCCGAGGGGTGAAAACCACCCCAAAACTCGAAAAATCGGTGTAACTCTTTGACGCAACAACTTACAGAGTTTGTACGGGCGCTAAAATTACTCTAGAATCAAAGGCTTCCGGAA
Source organism: Neodiprion lecontei (assembly GCF_021901455.1). Lineage (NCBI taxonomy): Eukaryota > Metazoa > Arthropoda > Insecta > Hymenoptera > Diprionidae > Neodiprion > Neodiprion lecontei. The sequence continues at coordinate 15,238,351 of NC_060262.1, read as the reverse complement.
TATCACCCGCTTGAATTGACTGCTCCACCCCCGAGGGGTGAAAACCACCCCAAAACTCGAAAAATCGGTGTAACTCTTCGACGCAACAACTTACAGAGTTCGTACGGGCGCCAAAATTACTCTAGAATCAAAGGCTCCCCGAATATCATCCGCTCAAATCAACTGCTACACCCCGGAGGGGTGGAAACCACCTCAAAACTAGAAAAATCGGTGTAACTCTTGGACGCAACAACTTGCAGCGTCTCCAGAGGCACCAAAGTCACTCCAGAGTCAACGGCTTTCGATACACTGTTCTTACGAATCGAATTCTTTACAGTCCACCCACAAAGGCGTGATTGACACACGAATTTCACGAATCAACGGAGCAGTTTTATGGAACAGGAACCAGAAATTTCAATGCGAAAAAATGTTCGTGTCGCGTGAATTCGTTACGCAATTTTTGTGTCTTGTACTTTGATTTCAGCATCGTCACGAACGAACGTCATCCTAACGCAAATGAAGCATTGTTCTTGCAGTTATTGATTTCACTTTTCGGAATTGCAGGTGAGTAATGAAAATTATTTACTGTGTACCTTTGTTCACACTATAAAAAGTATTCGTCACCGCCACCGTCGTCACCATAACAGGAACTCAGCCCTTCCTTCTCTTTTTAGACACTATGTAGGAATATAGACACAATGTTCTAAATTGTGCTTCAAGCTTGAGAAAGTGATTGTGTGATATAAAGAAAATTTCTACTCCAAATTTCAAATTTTCAGAAGCTGCCAATTTTTTTCATGGCTTGGAAGTCAACGACAGCCGGGTCGTCTTGGCACAATCGATTTATTTAATGAATCACCCGTGCAACACATAATAGGAATATGAACATCCTTCAATGCACCGCCATAATGAGGGCTTACGGAAGAGCTTCATTCACGATAAAAAATTAACAAAAAAAATTCATAGACACATATGCGAAAGTTTTTGTGCACATTGATTGGAACATAAGAATTTCACAAAATATCCTCTTCTGCCAGAATTTCACGATAGAACTCGGTCCCCACACATATAAGCAGCTGTAAAAAATCTAAAAAAATTTGTAGTTTTAAGGATGAAATTAATTGCGATGCTTTTTTTAGAATAACAAACGCGAAAAGAATAGTGTTTCACCTATAAAATACAACGACGGTCATCCAGAACTGTGAAACTGCGCTGGGCATGTGGCACGAGAGCGACGAGGCTACAACGCTGCATCTCTACCTGCCTTAAAGACGATCGTTGTTGTTCTGAATTATTGGAAGACTATCATGAAGTTGTTTTTTTTTATGTTACTAGGGGCTTCACCCCTGCGCGCTTCGCGCGCCAACCCCATCTCGGCGCTACGCGCCTCACTATTTCCTTACGTATTGTCTAGTCGGTTGTTTCCGATCAACCCGACATTGCTATTGGCTCCCTATGTAGGTCTGCTCAGATTATATTATTTTCGTAAACGAATCCACTCACATGTACAAAACTCCCGATGCCATGCAACCCCAATTGCATCCGGCGACTTATTTTGCTATAGTTATTATTTTCAGATTTTTTTACGTATATCTACGTATAGAGATATAGAGTCTACTGCGTCTGGTTTATAAGTACAAATAATTGATATCAATTCTTTGTTTTTTTAAATAAATTTATTTAACATTTTTCACTTTAAATTTTTTGCTTCTTTTTATTAGCTACGGTGTTTCATTTGAACTGTCAAATGTCGGAATATAATTATTTGTAATTAATTTTGTTGTTGCATGTATAGGTATAATAGATATGTATTTATATATTTCTTTTATTTATCTAGAAATTTAATATGGTATGAATATCGTAGAAATATTTGCAATTTTACATCAACAAATTTGTACTTTTATCATTTTTTTATTTCTGATAATTTACATTTTTTTCTCACCTTCAACTCAGTCAATACATCTTTATATCTTTTTTCTAATCTTACTATTTGTTTCCTAATTTCATAGGCTAACTTTTATTTTTTCACAAGTTTCTATTTCATTGTATGCGTTTCGGCTTTTTCACCGAATGACCGACACGTGTGAATTTACATCTGAATAATCACAAAATAAGAAAATACTCAGTGGAAATGATTTATGTATTTGAACATCCAATTACAAATCGCGATTGTTTAAATTTCCATACGTTGTGCTTTATTTCCTCTTTATCGTTTTATGCTGCTACCTATTTTTGCATCTTCTTGCTCCTCTTGGCTTTTCTTTCTCTTTTCTCTGTTGTGCATTTTTTCAGTGATTTTTATATTCTTGTTGGTTTTCCTTTCGTTGCTGATTCTGTATTCCTTTCATTTGTATTCTCTTCTCCTTTTTCTTTCACTTTCGCTTCTTTTCTCCTCTATACAGTACTTTTTTTTCCTTCTTCGTATGAGGTCCCGGTGGAGTTAGTACAGGGGGTCAACCCCTCGGCCTCTCGAACTCCTATCACCTCCTGTGCATTTCTCTTTTAAGTTCATCCATGTTTATTTGTTCGTTTGTGGCCTTGATGAATATACATTATGCAGTATTTATTCAATAATTTCCTTGTACACAATGTTCTTTATTGCATTTTCATTTTTTTTCAGTTGAATTTTTATACCTTTCTTCGACCTGCATCGTGACAATGCAACGTAGAGTTGACCATGTCCAAAGATTGGTCGGTCAATGAATATTCCCACGTGATCAAAACTTTGTCCTTGTGATTTATTTATAGTTATTGCAAATGCCAACCTGACTGGAAACTGTCGCCTATGGAGGATAAATGGCATATCTGTGTCTCCCCGCATATCTAATTTAATTCTTGGTATTTCTACTATTTGCCCTTTTCGCTCTCCGATTAGAAGTTCACCAATCAAAATTCTAGAGTGAATTTCTCTTACAACTAACCGTGTTCCATTGCATAAACCATCTGATATTGATAAATTTCGCAATGACATCACAATTGCTCCGACTTTCAGCTGTAGATTGTGTGGTGGTAAACCTGATGGCGTTAATCCATTTAAATACTCTATCGGATATCGCAGAGTAGCTTCTTCGTCAAGTGCTGCATCTGCAGTATCAATTCCTTGTAATGTTGCGTAATCTATGCTTTTTGATTCGAATATATTGCCATCCATTCTGCGTAGTATCTCTGTATTTAACTGATTAACTTCGACATTCAATGGAGCTAAGATGGCTCTGTTTGTTAATTCATCAAGTGGCAAATTTCTTGGATATAAATCGCCTATTAAATTGTTGCTTTGTATTTCTTTCTCTGGTACAAACAACTCCACTTCTCCATTACCTATTTAAGTTATAAGCGTGACTCTTATAACTTAAAAGGGTTGCGGAAATAATAATTCCTGAGTCTCAACGACTTGGGTTGATGTAGAAACGATACTAAAACATTATATTAACACCAATCACAAATAATTACATAAATAATAACAAAAATAATTATAACACTTATAGTCACCTAAATCAACAACAATGTCGGTTTTGACGATCGAGATTGTAGGCTTAGTTGACAATGATGAAAAGAATAATTTACAATATAATTTACAATATATTTTACAGAGCATTCACTATGACGCTAGTGGATGTCTCGAGCGCCTGTCAATCACTCCCCTCTCTCCCGAGGCGATGATTCCGCGATGGTCACTCTTGGTTATCCTTTCCGTAACCCGTTCAGCGTGTTTGTTGTTTTTCATAGATAAGTTTGGGTAAACAGGCCACAAACTTACATCCCCCCTTCCCGGAGAGGATTGGTTAGGATCTGGGACGGGTTGTAAATATGGGACCATTTTCCTTTTGTGAAAAATATTTACATCTTTTTTTCTTGTACCGATATCAATTTCATAAATGGATTTAGATATTTTTTTTGTAATTTTGAATGGTCCAGTTCGGACGGGATCTAATTTTTTTCTATTTAATTTATTCCCATTTTGTATATACACTAAGTCATTTTCGTTATATTCTATTGCATTTGTGTGAGTGTCGTAGTATAATTTATTCCTGTTATGCGATTTTATGGAATTTTCTAATGCTTTTGCTCTATTGACATCTAAATTTTCTTTTGTGTTTTCATTTAATTCCTTTGGAATTATTGACCTGTCCATTCCCGAGAGCAAATAGTTTGGTGAAAAACCTGTAGAGCTATGTACTGTATTGTTATTGTTGAGGACTCGGGACTGACGGGTTTATATAAATGAAGTACGCGAGATATAATGTATAGAATGGTAGGATAGCGAGAGCGTGTGTTTAGGAGCGTGTCTGCTCTGTGGCCCGTGTCCACAAGTACTGACCCAGCGGTCGTCTACGACTCTATAGAAACACCAAGATGGTGTGACCTGAAGGCACGTTTTCACAACATCCTTCCTTTTTTATTAAAGATCCATATTTTATAATATTACACATTTATGTAATGGATTACGATAGAAGGATTTACATAGGTGAATTACATTAATCAATGCCAAAGCGTTTTGTCGGCTGTCTGTTGCGACTTGACTTACGTACATTTTCGTTCGTATTAGACCTAATCGGCTGTTGAACAGCTGTTGACTGCATTTCGGAACATTGATTACTGTTCGCTTCTTGGTTTACAGATATATTATTAGCATTTTGATTTGTTACACGCAAGGATACATTATTTTCAGGATTTACATTGTTACGTGATTGAGATACCTGAGTTAATTCGCACGGTAGGATAACTGGCTCCTTGTTACGTGAGTTCACCTTTTCGATGTAAGGTGCTGGAATCAAAAGCCATCTATTACGCTTTATGATACTTCCACTCGTGGTTCTAACCATGTATGCATTAGGACTATCACATATCTCAGTGATTTCAGCGTAGCGTCGCATATCAATAACCTAAACTTTGTCTTTTACAGATAATTTAGATAAATTTGTCACGCGATGACGCTTATTATAATAATATTCCTGCTTATCTTTTCTCTCTTTTTCTTTAATTGAGATTTTTTTATGATCAATAAAAGTACCTAATTGTTTCGGATGCATAGGAACAATCGATCTGATTTTACGCGAAAACATTAGTTCCGCAGGTGAATAACCGTTTTCAAGTGGAGATGTTCTATACGCTTGTAAACCTAAATAGACATCATCCGATTTTGCGATTATCTTTTTTGCGATCTTTACTGCGGACTCAACTTCACCATTGCTTTGAGAATATTTCGGCGAGCTAGTTACATGAATTATATCTAATTTTTTACAAAATTGTAGAAACTTTTTCGAGAACTGAGTTCCGCCGTCGCTTCGTATACATTCAGGATTACCATACCTACTGAATAACTCTTTACATTTTTCAATTGTATTTTCTTCAGTCAAAGAAGGCATTTCTGATATTTCGAAAAAACGAGAATAATAATCGGTGGTAATCATATACCATTTTTTCAGTTTAAAAAAATCAATTCCGATTTTTTGCCAAGGTCTGTCCGGAAAATTTTCTTTTACAAGTGGTTCTTTTACATTGCTTCTATTTTCTATACATTTTGGATAGAATTCAATGAGATTTTTTAATTGTGTGCCTAGTCCCAGCCACCAGATTGACTGTTTAGCTCTATCACGACATTTACTTATTCCCAAGTGTCCTTCATGCAATTTATTTAAAATCTCGAGTTGCAGAGAAGGTGGAATTACTAATCTGTCATTATATAGCAACAGATCTTGTACATATGAAAAACTTTCTTTAAGTTGAAAATAAGGAAATAAACCGTCTGGTAACTGAGTCTTCTCTGGCCACTTATTTAAACAATAGTCAATTATTTTTGAACAAATAAAATCAGTTTTTTGTTCTTCGCCTATTTTTTGTAAGTAATTTTGTTGTACAGGTAAACTTTTGATAATGAGATTTACATAAGCATCGGCTTCGTCGCAAAGGTCATATTTTGTATTACATTCCAATGGATAACGTGAAAGTGTATCCGCTAATACTAATTGTTTTCCCGGTACATGAACAATTTTATAATTATAACGCATAAGGCGCATTCGAATTCTTTGCAAACGAGGAGTTATTTCGTCCAAAGGTTTTGTTTTTAAAATTTGCAGGAGCGGTTTATGATCCGTCTCCAAGGTTACCTCTATGCCTGTTATGTAATCTTTAAATTTATCTGCGGCAGCTGAGAGCGCCAAAGCTTCTTTTTCAATTTGGCTGTATTTACGTTCTGTTGACGTTAGCGTTCTCGATACATATGCCACGATTTCGCGCGTTCCGTCTTTATTTTGCTGCATAAGTGCGGCTCCGAGACCGTAACTTGACGCGTCGGCTTGAATGATTACATCTTTTTCATAATCGAAGTGAGCTAAAACCGGTGCTTTTAACAATGCGGATTTTAAGCTTTGAAAAGCTTTCTTTTGTGATTCACCCCATACAAATTCAGTATCACTTTTTAACAATGCGGTAAGCGGCTCTAATAGCATTGATTTGTTGGGAACGAACTTGGCTACAAAATTAATTGTACCTAGAAATTGCTGTAAGCTTTTAACATCGTTCGGTTCTGGAAATTTGCTTATGGCTTCTAATCTTTCAGGTAATATTTCTATACCTTTCTGAGATATTCGGTGGCCTAAAAAATCAATTACAGTGACACCGAAACAGCATTTAGATTTATTGGCGGTGACACCTTCGTTATCTAGCCGTTCCAGCACAGTTCTCAATAGTTGATCGTGCTCATCTATCGTTTCCGCAAAAATCATAACGTCGTCAACTTGACAGATGACATTTGGTAAATCGGCAAATAATTTCGCGAACATTTCCGAAAAATAATCTGACGCGCAATTTATACCAAATGGCAAACGCTTACTTTTGAATCTACCGAAAGGGGTAATAAAAGTAGTTAGAGCTTGACTTTCCTTGGATAATTCGACTTGATTATACCCGGAATTTGCATCTAGTTTTGAGAAAAATTTCGCACCTTTTATTCTAGCTAAGGCTACATCAACCTTTAAAATTGGATAAACACTGCGTTTGACACTATCATTTAAAATCGTATAGTCTCCGCAAACTCTAATACCGTTACCTTTTGGCGCGCATACAATTGGACTACACCATTCCGTCGGTTCGTTTACTGGAGCTATAATGCCTTTTTTTTGCATATCGATCAAATTTTCTTCTAATTTTTTCATCAAAGGAATAGGTACAACGCGAGGAGTCATTTGAGCGTGCGGCTTAATATTTTCTTTTAATGGTATAGTTATCTTACGTTTAAATTTTCCTAAGCCATTAAAAACGTTTGGATACTCTTTTATCGGATCAAATTTACAATAAGACTTTTCGGCAATTTTTTTAATTTCCAAAGCATTAACAAATTTTACTAAATTGAATTGTTCAATGTCTGGCTTGCCTAATAAAAATCGATCTAATCCTTTAATTACATAAGCTTTTACATTTTCTACAACGTTTGCTTTTTTTAACTTCAAGTACATAAAACCCATGACTGACATTTTTTTACCATCCGCGCTGTAAATAACTTGTTTAGTATTTTGGATTTTGCTATGAAATTCACGCTCTGCAAATTTATATGGAATACAAGAAACATCTGCGCACGTATCTATATTAAACGTAACGGTTTTACCAAGATTTAAAACCTCGAACTCTGCTGTGTAATCGCGAGAATTGTTTTGTTTACGTTTCACTGCTCCAATGAAGTGTGCGTTGAAAACATCTTTGCCCGGGTCGTCTTCTTCGGGATCCGCACCGTGTATGGCGTTGATCGACTTGCTCCGACACACCTTGTCCCAGTGGTTCTTCTTCCCGCAGTTTCGACAAGTTGAGTTGAGTGCAGGGCACTTCTTCGAATGATGTTTTCGTAAACCGCAGCGAGAGCAATTTTCGCTTTTCGCTGTATCTCCATGTTTTTCGTTACTTTTTTTAACACTAGGCTTCTTTTTTATAATACGATTCACTTCACTTTTTTCTGGGCTCTTTGAGCGCAAAACTTTATTTTGCTTTTCTTGCATCTCCGCTTGTCGCACTAACGTAATTGCATTTTCTAGCGTGAGATTTGGAGTGAGCTGTAATCGTTCAGAAGCTCTAGCATCTTTTATCCCAATGACGATGCGATCACGAATAAGATCATCTTTTAATGCTTCATATTCACATTTTTCAGCTAACGCGTGCAAAGCCGTAATAAAAGAATCAACACTTTCAGATTCTTCTTGGACTCTCGAGTTAAACTTGTATCTCTCAAATATAACGTTCTTTTTTGGAGAAAAATACTCGTCAAATTTTTTCTTAACCTCACTGTAAAGAGTCTCATTCACGAGGTTAGGAAATATACGTAACAAGATATCTTCGGCTTCTTCGCCCATTGTGTAGCATAGCAAATCAACTTTTTCTTTTTCTGACTTATTTGTCAGGCCAGCCACAGATAAATATCTCTCAAAACGTTTAATCCAAACCGGCCATGCCTCTGGTTTAGTAAACTCAAATTCTCGGGGAGAATTAACGTTAGACGTAGTATTTGAAGCTTCGTTAGCCGTCTGCCTCGCACCACTTGATGTTTGTGGACCATTCGTCATCTTGTTCTCCTTTTTTTTTGCACGGAAACAGTTACACGATAAAGGGATGTGCGCTAACCTTACACTTTTTTATCTCGCTGAAGTTCAGTTTAAATACCGACTTCTGACACCATGTTGAGGACTCGGGACTGACGGGTTTATATAAATGAAGTACGCGAGATATAATGTATAGAATGGTAGGATAGCGAGAGCGTGTGTTTAGGAGCGTGTCTGCTCTGTGGCCCGTGTCCACAAGTACTGACCCAGCGGTCGTCTACGACTCTATAGAAACACCAAGATGGTGTGACCTAAAGGCACGTTTTCACAACAGTTATATTCACTTATGCATTGTTCGGCAATTGTTGTCCATGATCTATTTTGGTTTTCGTAAAGTTTACAGCGAATTCTGTTTACTAATGTTTGATTTGTACGCTCGTTTTGTCCATTGGAAAACGGACAATCTACCGCTGTGAAAATCAGTGTTATATTTTTTTCTTTCAAATATTTCTTGAATTCTTTGGAATTTATCCCAGGATATTGGTCTGTCAGAACTGTTTGAATTTTACCTCTCTTTTCTATTATTTGGACTAGGTTTATAAAATCTTTTGCTATTTGTGTTTTTGAAGTGGAGATAAATGCATATCGAGTTAATTGATCTACCATTAAGTGCATGTACTTTTTTTGAGATTTATTTCCCGTGAAACCGCCTATTGTATCTAATGAAACTATTTCTAACGGCTTGGACGCAGGACCCAACTGCGACAATGGCGCCTTAAAGTTTCCAAATCTTTTTTTATTTTTGATACAAGTTTCGCATGATCTGCAGATCATTTTAATATGTTTGTGCATATTTTTAAAATAAAATATTGGTGTAATCGTAAGTGTCATCTGTTTAGTTCCAATGTGACCTTGTGACCTATGTAAGTTTTCAAGGGCTGCAATACCATATTCTTCTGTTAACCAGATCTTTTTCCTTTTGTTCAAGGTTTTGTATATAATATCATTTTCTTTACTACAATGTTTGTCCCACTTTAATTCTTTTTGGTTCTGTAAGATGTTTTGCATAGTTATGAAGTTGACGATTTGTATTTTAGAACCTTCATCATTTTTGTTTTCTGATAGAACCGGGTTTCTTGATAAGCAATCAGCCTCTGAATTATTTATGCCGGGATTATATTCGATATCAAATGTAAATTGTGAAATGTAATTTAATATGTGTAAAAGTTCTGTATCTTTGCAATTTTTTATGTTGAAATTACGTAAAGGTTCATGATCTGTGAATATTTTAAATTTTTGTCCTATTAAGTGATATTGCCAATATAGAATCGCCTCTTTGATTGCTAAACATTCAATAAATATAGCTCTTTTTATTTTTTGAGATTCTGATAACTTTCGCGAAAAATAGAAGACCGGTTTAAGTGTGTTATCTTCTTGAGGTTGTTTTAGTATTGCACCCACGCCTTCTAAACTAGCATCTGTATATATGAAAATTGGTTTAGTGGGGTCGAATATTGCTAGAATTGGTGCTTCACATAAACAACCCTTAACCTTATCAAAACTGTTTTGACATCTAGCGGACCAATCGAACTGCACATTTTTTCGCAAGAGATTGTGCAATGGATCCAAGATAATTGAGGATCTAGGAATATATTTCAGATAAAAATTTACTTTCCCCAGGAATTGTCTAACTTGTTTTTTTGTTTTCGGAATCGGAAAGTTTTTGATCGCTATTAAATTGTCATTAATCGGTTTTACACTATTGTTTGATATTGTGTGTCCTAGATACGTAACTTCTTTTTTAGCAAAACTGCATTTATTCGTGTTTAATTTCAAGCCTTGCTCATGTAAAACTTCCAATGTTTGTTTAATATGTTGTACGTGTTCGTCGTAATTTTTCGAAAATATCAGAATATCATCGATATAATTAATTGTAAAGGTGTCTAAATTGTTGTTTCTAATTATGGTTGAAAGTATTCGTTGGAATATTGCTGGAGCCGATTGTAAACCAAAAGGAAGACACGCCCATTGCCAGTGACCGTGGTGTGTGACGAAAGCCGTTTTATATTTATCTTTCGCACGTAATGGTATTGACCAGAATGCTGAGTTGATATCTAACTTCGAGAAGTAAACACACCTCCCAACACGAGCAATCAGATCATCAATTCTAGGAAAGGGGTAACCTTCTGGTACTATGAGTTTATTTAGTTCGCGATAATCAATACATAGTCGCGATTTTTTGTCTTCATCTTTCTTGTGTACTAAGGTCACTGGTGAGGCATATGGACTATACGACTCCTCGATCAATCCTAATTCCAATAATTTCTGTATTTGAAATTCTATTTCTAATTTATCGGGAATAGAGCACTTATATGGTTTTCTCGATATGTACTTATTTTCCGTTAATTTTATTCTTGCTTCGAAGTTTCTGACTGTACCTATATCGAACTTTTCCTTGGCGAAGACTGAATCGTATTTATTTAACACACCATTCAGACTATCTTCGTTATTGTTCGAAGCATAGTTTATTTTAACGCAATCAAAACTTTGGTTCGAACTTATATTTTGAGAAATTTCAAGTTTTTCGTTTTGACGCAATCGGAATGATTTTATACAATCCAAGCCAAGCAACAGATCTTCTTCAAATAAATCATTTTTCATTATTAGGAATGGCGCTACTTTTTCTATTTCAAATATCTTTAATTTCAAAAATACCCTTCCATTCGTACTTGCTACGCCGCCCATTGTTCTTATTGTTGAGCCCCCACTCATAGGAATATTCATTTTATTAATTTTTTTGTAAAATGTATAATTAATCAAGGACACATTGGCTCCTGAATCGTAAAGAGCAACTGCCTTTTCATTACAATTTACGGTAACATGTAGTCTTATAAGTGGGAGGCTATCTAGTTTTTTGATTCGGCAGATTTGATAATCGCTGCTCTTGCATTTCTGCAAATTTCCTCTGGATGGAATCTATTTTTATAACCGGCTTTCTCGCAAATACGACATGGATCGAACTTTCGATTTTGCTTATTTATTTCTATACGTGAGCTGTTATTGTTTGATGTTGGTTGAAGTTGACTCAGACTAGACATTAAATTTTCTATTGTTTTCAATTCACGTTTATGAAGGTGTGATCGAACAAATTTTGGCAGGGCAATAACGATAAAATTTATTTGTGAACTGACGCCTAATTCTGGATCTGCATCTATTAATAGGTTTCTCTTTTTTAATGCAAAATCTAAATATGGTCCACTTATCCAACGAAAAGAGTAAGCGTATTCGACCTCTGACCACGATTTTTCCCCGAATGTTTCCAGAAAGGAACTTTCCCAAAAGCTCCAAGGTTTCGTCATACCATAAGTTTTAAAAATTGATGTAAACCAGTCTATGGCTGGTCCTTCTAAAACTAGTTTCAGAACCTCGTGGAATTGATTTTCTTCCACTTTAAATCTTTCGCATTCAAGAACAAATAAAGTGAGCCATGACTTTGCGTTCTGATTTCTGTTTGAAAATTTTTCTAATAAAATGCCCTTCGAAATCAACTGAATCGGGGTTTCACGTGCCGGAACTGTTAAGCTGGATGAGTTTGGAGTGGGTTGGGGGGTTTCTATTTCTTCCAGGTAATAATCGTTGAACACTACATTACCCTCCTCATCGAAGTATAACCTTTGCAGATGCGCGTCCAGTGAGACGATAGCTTTTCTCTGCTTCCCTCTTTTATCCAGACTCTTGATAATTCCTTTGACCACTGGTAATTTGGCCAGCTCAGCATGGTTCGAAATCAGTTGATCTTTTTGTTCAAAAGAAAAAATTTGTTCTTGTTCCAATACTTGGATGGATTTAACCTTGATAACGGTCGTCTTGGCATCCCAGGCTTCTGCGGCGAACTGGAATTTGACCTTGACCTTCTCCATCTTGTTGTTGATTTTTAAGTTATAAGCGTGACTCTTATAACTTAAAAGGGTTGCGGAAATAATAATTCCTGAGTCTCAACGACTTGGGTTGATGTAGAAACGATACTAAAACATTATATTAACACCAATCACAAATAATTACATAAATAATAACAAAAATAATTATAACACTTATAGTCACCTAAATCAACAACAATGTCGGTTTTGACGATCGAGATTGTAGGCTTAGTTGACAATGATGAAAAGAATAATTTACAATATAATTTACAATATATTTTACAGAGCATTCACTATGACGCTAGTGGATGTCTCGAGCGCCTGTCAATCACTCCCCTCTCTCCCGAGGCGATGATTCCGCGATGGTCACTCTTGGTTATCCTTTCCGTAACCCGTTCAGCGTGTTTGTTGTTTTTCATAGATAAGTTTGGGTAAACAGGCCACAAACTTACACCTATATTAAGTAACCACTCTGAAAACTTTGCGGCATCCTCCTTTGCTCGCATATTTTTTTTCAAGCTTAATTTTTCAAATATACTCCAAAGTGTAGAGTATTTAATTGTTTCCTCTATTATTTGTTGTTTACCTCCTCGTTTCACAATGGATAAAACTTGTCTGAAGTCTCCACCTAGTATTATAGTCTTCCCACCAAACGGTGATGCGTCTTCCATTATATCTTTTAACGTTCTGTCGATCAATTCTAAAGCAATTTTCGGTATCATCGAACATTCATCCCATATAAATACATCTATACTTTGTATTTTTTTCTTCATCGTTGCATTTGTGAAAATTGTTCCTTCCTTTTGCAGTGTCAATGGTAATCCAAATGTTTTGTGCGCGGTTGTGCCATATGGTAGTAAGATGGCTGCTATACCTGTCCAAGCAACACATGCAACATTTTTTTTTCAGATTTCAACATGTAGTACAACGCGTTGTATAAAAATTTTTTTCCTGTTCCTCCTGATCCATCGATGTAAAAGCATTTTTCTTGTTTTCTATCAGTACTTTTGTCTTACATAATATTATCAAAAATTTGTGTATAAATTATTTTCTGATCGTTGTTTAATTGCTCCACCAGTTCATTGCCTTTCTTTGCGAAGGTTTCTATATTTTCCACTGTTATTTCTTTCGCTTCATTTTCGAAAATTATCTCCGGTATTGGTAAGTAAAAATCTGCACATGATCTTGCCTCAGCTCTGAGAAGATGCTCAATTGCACATAGTGCTCTATTTTCATGCTGATCCACGAAGTCTTCAGATAGTGCTTTCTTGTAAGTATTCCATAAATCTATCGCGTTCGATGGCATTTCACCGATTAAATACCACACAAAAAAATGACGTAACCGTTTCGGCATAAGTATTGAAACAGCTTCGTCGAATATTTTGAAAGCTTCGTCATTTGTCGCAGTTAAACCCATATCCACTGCAGCCTCTCTAAATGTATTCCATTCCTTCCCGTTTACAGTGCGTAAATCTATAAAACTCCTTGCATTTGTCGCATGTCCAAGGATTAGTTTGAGGTGAAATCTTTCGGAATCCCTTGGTGAAACATTTGTCATTCTACTAACTACTTGACATGCATATTTTTTTTCTTTCCACGTTTTTGTTGCTTCTTGAAACGAATAGTAATCTGGCGTGTTCGCGTAAGTTATATTTCTTGCCATTTCATCTATGCTGTTCAATTCAAACCATGCAATAAGATGGGTTCTCCACTTTTTTTCATTTGTAGCGGCTTCGACTTCTCTACCTTCCTCAAACGTTGCGTATTGCTGCCCCGGTAGGTGTACAGGTAAGCGTGTGACGGCATGACTTCGTCCATGCATTGGCAGTTCTGGTATACGCCAAGCCGCTTCCATCGGTCCTACGTAACGCGAATCTACATAATCCTGTATTTCGTTGATTATTGGCTAACCATCACTCTCGCTGTTTGAATCAGTTATCTGTACTCTTGCACGATCATGTCCCTTGTGGATGTACTTGAAGACATATTTGATAGCCATTATTGACGCACAATATTCTACGTTCATGTGGCAGTCGTACTTTGCAAGTAGGTATGGATTGTGAGGCACAACCATGCTGTTGTCTACTTGGATATTTCTTCCTTCCACGCGGTTGCGGTGATAATTTATGTCTGTATTTTTTCGTCTGCGATACTTTGGAAAACCGCCACCGCTTATATCAGTATTTTCCACTAAGTCTTTCGGAAATTTCTTTCAGCATGACTTCGTTACCGAATTCCAGCATGGTATTTTGGATCTGTGAGGGCCATGTAGCATGTGTGATGTGACAGATTGATATGGTTGTTGATGTATTTGTTTGTCTGGTATTTCTGCAGATATAAACCTGTCAATTGCTTCTGGAGTCAAAAGTTTGTCATTGTTATTTAAGATAAATAGTATGTGAGCATGCGGTAAACCTGTTTTCTGAAATTCAACTGTGTATACGTATCCTTCAATCTTTCCAAATACTGAACCGCTTTTGATTTCCTTTAGTGCCTGTTGTAGCCGCATGTTAAATATTCGACAATCTATTGTTGGAATGTCGTTTGCAGTGGTACCTGCAGGAAAATCTTTTCATACCCTACATATTTCCGGCCACTCAGGATTACATGTCATTGTGATGAATAAATCCGGTCGTCCAACTTTCCTTGTTATTGCCATTGCATCTTGGTACTGCTGTTGCATATGTCGCATGCTGCCGGAAAATGATGATGGTAAAATCATTTGGTTCCCAAGTCTTGTTCGATCCGACGTATTCGCTTCACTATTTGATATGTGATCAGTCATTCCTTTGTAACATTCTACACGCAATTGCTTCTGATTATTTCTTAAAAACAATAAACGCTGCGATTCAATTGTGAGATATGCGTGAATCACATAGTGTTGTGTCAATCGTCCGCTCCGCAACAACTGATTCTGTGCTTCGCCTCGAGGTAAGGCCAATCGATGTCCATAATATTGAACAGGAGAGATTTTCTTGTTTGTTCCTACGTGTTTCATATTATAGCTCCATCCTAAATCACCGCTCGGAAATAGTAATGGAAAAGTCATTGGATCAACGTGATGCGAATATCTCGGCACATATCCAACTGCACGGTCTTGTTTTGGAAATACTTGTACTTCTATATTTTCAGATACTGCCCCGTCATCTGAAACGATCAGAGCTGCTAGCTCACCACAAGTTGGCGCATTGTACCGCCGGCTATCGTCTTCCTTGAGTGCTATAAAGTTTAATCTCACCAGGCTTTCTCCCTTAACAAATCGCTCGTACGTTGTTTTAAAATTTGCTGCATAAGGATTGATATCTATTATCAGTCTACCAATAATTTCTAACAGATTTCCTCTTCTTCCATCATTTTCTCTCAGCGCTAGCTGAGTTTGTACGTCGTATTAGATGTAAATTTGTCCATATCTCGGTCGGTTATTGTTTGCGGTCTCTAAACTTGTAGATATTTTGTAACTCACATCCCCGATTATTTTCATCACATATGGTCCTGAATTCCCCATATCTGCCACGGTACAATTAAATGATGCAAACGCAAACGCGTCATTATATGATCGTATATGTTGTCTGAAGTGTCTTGATGCTTCGTCATTCCCTTCTCGCAGACGTTGAAGTACATCAGGATATTCCGTTAATGGTGGTAATGTTATTTTTCCTCCATGACAGCAATTATTTGCCACCCTTCCTGTTTCATATTTGAACCTTTCTGCATTGCAATGTTTACATTTTACGTTCATTTCACCCTTGTGTAGTTGTTCTACAGTTTTAAAAGTGCCTTTTTCAATATCCCCGTTGTAACGATGCTCAGCAATGATTGATTCACTGTTCATTGCTTCCACTCGTTCTCTGTTTCTGTCTAATTCCAACCTGTCTCTGTTATCTTCTATTGTTTGGCTGAATACACACAGTTCCTTCTCCATCGATTTCAACGTATCACTGTCACTTAATATTTCATCACAAACATGAATTTCCGACACGTTATTCTTGCTTATAAGTCGTCGACACACGTTTTCGTCTGTCGTTTTATCTCATTGTCTCTTGCTATCCACTTCAATTCCTTCTATGCTTGCTTTTCTTTTTTTCATCAATCTAAGCTTCCATTCGTTGGTTGAAAATTGGTGTTCCTTCTCTATTGGTATCGATCTATCTCCTTGACTTGCTGAATTATTTTTGCTACCGCTCTGCCCGTTATTCTCCAAAATCACCTTCTTTATATTATTTTTTTCTCTATATTTGCGTTGCTGTTCACTCCGCAAAACACGTCTTTCTTTTGTGGTTAACATAGATCCTGGTCGTCCTCTTGCCTGGTTATAGAAATATTTGTTTATTATTCTTCTCTGGCTTATTTGGTTATTCGCACTTACAATTTTATTTTCCTTTTTCTTTTGTGATACGTCCGACCATCCACCGTCTCCATCGCCTTGTCTGCTGGTTGAAACTCCTCCTTTCTGTTCGTTGGTTGAAAAGCCAGTATGATATTTTTTGTTCGCTTCCCTATATTTTCGCTGCTGTTCTCGTCGTCTAATTTTTCGCTCTTCTATGTCCATCACATTGGTTGGTCGTCCTCTTGATTTATTTTCCAAATCAATCATCACAATTTTATTTTCCTTTTTCTTTTGTGATAGGTCCGACCATCCACCGTCTCCATCGCCTTGTCTGCTGGTTGAAACTCCTCCTTTCTGTTCGTTGGTTGAAAAGCCAGTATGATATTTTTTGTTCGCTTCCCTATATTTTCGCTGCTGTTCTCGTCGTCTAATTTTTCGCTCTTCTATGTTCATCACATTGGTTGGTCGTCCTCTTGATTTATTTTCCAAATCAATCATCACAATTTTATTTTCATTTTTCTTTTGTGATACGTCCGACCATCCACCGTCTCCATCGCCTTGTCTGCTGGTTGAAACTCCTCCTTTCTGTTCGTTGGTTGAAAAGCCAGTATGATATTTTTTGTTCGCTTCCCTATATTTTCGCTGCTGTTCTCGTCGTCTAATTTTTCGCTCTTCTATGTCCATCACATTGGTTGGTCGTCCTCTTGATTTATTTTCCAAATCAATCAGCACAATCGATTTTTCCAATTCTTCTACACCCTTCGTTGAATCATTTTTACTACCGCTCTGCCGTTGATTCTCCAAAATCACCTTCTTTATATTATTTTTTTCTCTATATTTGCGTTGCTGTTCATTCCGCAAAACACCTCCTTCTCTTGTGGTCAATATCGATCCTGGTTGTCTATATATTAAAGAGTCTTGGTGATCGGTCAATTAAGAAAACGTAATTTTAGTTAACGTTTCGACCCGGATATGGGCCCTCCTCAGAACGATTTATTTAAAAAACTGTCAAAAAACAAAAAAGAAAGGAAAAATAGGATTTTATACTATAAATAATGGTACTAGTAGTAATCGGACATAAATATTGTAGATGTAATATTCTTAGAGCTATTAAATATTGTTGATAGTAAGAACCTTATGATTAATTGTGATAAGGATGTTTTTTGGTGTTATTTACCTTTTTGAGTTAAGTAAGTGTAATAAGATGTAGTCGAATTCACAATTGCAATTGGCGGAAACAGTGTTCTTTTGAGTGACGGTAGACAATGTCAATCTTCCAGTTGTTTTTGTAGGAGTTAAAAGTTGGTAGTCATTTATTTAAAAAAGATTAAAGAACTAAGTTTTTTCACAGTCAATATGTCATAGTGTTAAAAGGTTATTATAGAAAGTCAATTAGCAATGAAATTAATTCACAGGTGTCAATTAGGTGGAGGTAAGCTCTTTATAATTAAGTTCTACATGTCTAACGAATTATTGTTGGTTGAACCACTTGGGTCAACAGGTGGATAACGACTGATGGAGGAAAACAAAATAATCCAGAGTGAAGGTGAACATATTATAAACATTATACAGAAGAACAATAAATATTAGGTACGAAAGGTTATGTAGAAAGAACTGTAAATGGAGACTAAATAATTTTTTTAAAAAAAAATAAAAAAATTAGTTTAGGTTAAACAATATTTGTTGTGTGGGCAGAGATTAGAGGTTTGTAAATATTGCTTAAATGTTCAACGTCTTGTCTGAGATTAACCGTATTGGTATGACCTACAATATTGCACATTTCTAAAAGCAATCTTCTGTAATAATTTTGTTCTTCACAAAGGATGTTTGTGTTGTCGTAATTGAATGTGTGTTGTTTATCAATCCTATGTTTCGTTAGAGCTGTGTGCCGTTCATCTGTCTCATGTATGTTACGTTGGTGTTCCCTAATTCTGGTGTTGAGATGTCGACCGGTTTGACCTATGTAGACTTGATTACAGTCATTACATGGTATTTTATACACTACATTTGAACGTTTGCCTATGGGGATCTTATCCTTGCCGGTATCAAAAACAAGTTTTAGGTCTTTTGAATTTTTTCCAACAAACTTAACATTATATTTATCGAATAAACGATTAAGTGACTCGAAAAGGCCGGCTATATATGGAATGGGGATATAAGTAGTAGCAGGTCTATTGTTATCTTCGACAGAAGCAGAGTCGATATAATGGTTAAGTATGTTGTTGATGTAGGAGCGTCTCTTATTAATTTGTTTTTGTAATAGGCCATGAGGGTAATCATTAGCTCTTAGTACATTGTATATGAGCGCCAAGTTTTTTTCATGGAACTCTGTACTAGCAAGTTTTATAGCTCTATCAACAAGGCTAATGATGGTGCCTATTTTGAAGGACAAAGGATGGTGAGAGTTGAAATTCAAGTATCTTTGTGACCATGTTTTTTTATGAAACCAATCTGTCTTAATATTATTGTTGCTGTGTATCAACAAAACGTCTAAGAAACTGATGGTATTATTCTCTTCTGTTTCGATAGTGAATTGTATTCTAGGATGATAACCGTTAAAAATATTAAGAATGTGATGTATTTTTTCATTTGGAACGGCAGTAAGAATATCATCCACGTATCGAAAGTAGAACGGCAAATTAAAACCTAGATCGTTTATGCAAGAGGTTTCAAGGTCTTCCATGACGAGGTCTGACAAGATTGGGGAAAGGGGAGATCCCATAGGTAAACCAAATTGTTGTGCATAGGTCTCGTTGTTAAATTTAAAAATTGCGGAGTCCAAACATATTTTTAAGGCTTTTTCTAGTTCAATCATAGGAATTGGGATCTTATTTTCTAGGGTAGCCCAACGGTTGTTTATTGCACGCAATGCGAGAACTGTAGGAACATTCGTAAACAATGAAATTACATCTAAAGATATTAACATGTAATTGTCCGGGATAATCAATGTCTTAATTTTATCAACTAATAAAAAACTATCCTTAACTCTCGAGATGGGGGGTTTGATGTTAGTGGTGAGCCATGAATTGATAGTTTGGGCTAAGGTATAGGTCGGGCTATTAACTCTTGTTTTTGATACCGGCAAGGATAAGATCCCCATAGGCAAACGTTCAAATGTAGTGTATAAAATACCATGTAATGACTGTAATCAAGTCTACATAGGTCAAACCGGTCGACATCTCAACACCAGAATTAGGGAACACCAACGTAACATACATGAGACAGATGAACGGCACACAGCTCTAACGAAACATAGGATTGATAAACAACACACATTCAATTACGACAACACAAACATCCTTTGTGAAGAACAAAATTATTACAGAAGATTGCTTTTAGAAATGTGCAATATTGTAGGTCATACCAATACGGTTAATCTCAGACAAGACGTTGAACATTTAAGCAATATTTACAAACCTCTAATCTCTGCCCACACAACAAATATTGTTTAACCTAAACTAATTTTTTTATTTTTTTTTAAAAAAATTATTTAGTCTCCATTTACAGTTCTTTCTACATAACCTTTCGTACCTAATATTTATTGTTCTTCTGTATAATGTTTATAATATGTTCACCTTCACTCTGGATTATTTTGTTTTCCTCCATCAGTCGTTATCCACCTGTTGACCCAAGTGGTTCAACCAACAATAATTCGTTAGACATGTAGAACTTAATTATAAAGAGCTTACCTCCACCTAATTGACACCTGTGAATTAATTTCATTGCTAATTGACTTTCTATAATAACCTTTTAACACTATGACATATTGACTGTGAAAAAACTTAGTTCTTTAATCTTTTTTAAATAAATGACTACCAACTTTTAACTCCTACAAAAACAACTGGAAGATTGACATTGTCTACCGTCACTCAAAAGAACACTGTTTCCGCCAATTGCAATTGTGAATTCGACTACATCTTATTACACTTACTTAACTCAAAAAGGTAAATAACACCAAAAAACATCCTTATCACAATTAATCATAAGGTTCTTACTATCAACAATATTTAATAGCTCTAAGAATATTACATCTACAATATTTATGTCCGATTACTACTAGTACCATTATTTATAGTATAAAATCCTATTTTTCCTTTCTTTTTTGTTTTTTGACAGTTTTTTAAATAAATCGTTCTGAGGAGGGCCCATATCCGGGTCGAAACGTTAACTAAAATTACGTTTTCTTAATTGACCGATCACCAAGACTCTTTAATATATTACATACGAGGTCGAGAATTCTTATTCATCAGATCCTGGTTGTCCTCTTACCTAGTTATACGAATATTTGATGGATATTATTCTATGGCTTATTTGGTTCTTCGCACTTACAATTTTATTTTCCTCTTTCTTTTGTGATACTTCCGACCATCCACCATCTTTATCGCCTTGTCTGCTGCTTGAAACTCCTTCTTTCTCCATTGTCATCGTAAATCCGGGCTGTCCTTTGACTGTTTGGTGATATATTTAGATTTACTATTATTTGATTGTTACTTTTCATACTTATTACTCACTATCTGAATTTTATTTTGGTTCTGCAAGACATCAAAGTGTCCACTGTCTCCGTCGCCGGTAAAGAGTAGTGAGAATTGTATTTCATTTTGTGATCCGATCCGGTGCGGATGAATTTGTTCTTCGCGATACACGATTAAACATATTTTAAAAATGTCCGCAGCTGCAGCTAATTCTGCTTCTCCCCCATATATTCCATTTTTCTTCATGTGTGATTTGTAATCACCAGGTGACCTAATCACAGCACCGTTTGACTCATTACCTGTAATAAAACCCGCAAATGTAGACCAATTATCCACTATATTTGAAACGATACTCAGTCTCACCTCTGCGTGTCGATCTTGAGTCCCGTATACACAATACGCCAACGCGCGAAAAAGACAATTCCCGTCGGGAATCATCTTGATAATTTTCATTTGCATTGTCATTTTTTGCGCGTCAGAAACAGATACCTATGAAGATATTTGTCATAAACAGCCGATGACAGCTGTCAAAGGGTTTCCTAGATGCTTTTTGTTTTGTTTTCGGGATCTCGGCCCACCGCCAACTTCATGCGTATACTATTGTTATTATAATCTTTTTTTTACTATTGTTATTATAATCTTTTTCTACGTTCATTTGTTCGAAACTTTTTTATTAGATAGAGTGATACATTTATTCAGTCAATAAATTCAAATTCTGGCGTATAGTTGTAATAGATCTTTTACTGTAAGAATCGAGACTCAAATATACGGGTGAAATTCGCAAGATTCCACCACGTATGTGGGTGGAAGACGAGTGTTGTCGTGGAATTCAGGCGGAAGATATTTTCTAAGTTTCTTATGTTCGAATTAATGCGTACAATAAGTTTCGCGTATACGGCCATAAATATTGTTCGTCAATTATTTTGCTGTAATCGCAACCCTCCCGTAACTCCCCGTCGTGGGGGTGCGTTGGAGGTTGTTCATATTAGTATCAGGGTAGAGCCCTTACGCGGATCTCGGGGTGTGCATGAAGCATTTATCCAGCTCTAAAAAAACAAAATAAAATAAAAAAAGGTAGCGACAGACCGAGAAAACCGGAAATAGTCAAGGAATATCATCGATCAGAAAAAGTCAGATAATTATGATAAACCATTGAGAAAAACGTACTTTTTTCGTGAATCCTTTTACAAACTTTTGCAGCAAGGCTTCGTAATTTCAGTTCAGCTAACTTTCGGAAATGGTATCGTTAAATTTATAATCAGCTGTGTGAAGCAGAGAATTACTTTTTGTTTTTAGATCCAAATTTATATATTCAAGGTACACAACTTAGAGAGCTTTTGGTGGTAAAAACTGCTCACCATTATCTAAGTTTTGTGTTAAAAAGTTTGGAAATTCTGCATCTTTTGACGGGAAAAGTCAAGGATTTTTATCTGAGCAAAATTGTCGCCACCCTAGCTGTTATATGTCACACGGATAACTCATACAAAAAAAAAATTAAGCTTGCGAAAATGGTGTAATGAAATCCATTGTCAATTCCCGGGCTTCTAGTGCGCTACTATGCAGCGAGAAAAGTACGTAGAGTAGATATCGAGCCTGCGTACTCTTGAAAAAAACGGGCCTGCGAGTAGGTTTGCCAGGCGTCCGGCTTTAGCCGGATATATTTGGCTTTTCACGATCATATCCGGCCAAATATTCACGTGTCCGGCCTGTCCGGCTTCTGTTAGACTTTTTGTCAGTTTTACTTATCGCATGCATCTGCAACGGCTCACCTTTTTGTTTGTAGTACTCGCAGTAGGTTTTGTTTTTAGTGGGCGGTAAGAACGCGTGGTGTGCTCAGCCTATGCATTTCGAATATCAATCAGCGGTAACCGTATTTTTAGTGAGTTAGTTTTAAATAAATACCAAATGATGATGGGACTAATTATTGATGGTTGCTAGTTAAACTGGTTAATTTTGGAACAGAACTGTGACTCAAACCGCACATCATCCACGAACTTAACTACAGCAGTCTGCGTACTCATGCCTTGCTGGAAGCCGGTTTGACGCGAATCTAGGACATTGTAATCGTTCAAAAAGCGAAGAACTTGATCTAGCAAAACACGATCACACACCTTAGAAATTGCACAAAGTATTGAGATCGGACGCATTTCTACGACAGACTGTGGACTACGAGTTATAGGTATCGGTGTGATAAGCTACGAACGCCATAGCGTCGGATAGTACCCGCTGTTTAAAGATAAATTCACTAAATCAGAAATTGATGGCCCGAACAGATCTTTAAAGGTCTTCGGGACATGATTTGAGAGACCATCAATTCCCTCTGCACGCTAAGTACCAACAGAGACACACTTGATAACGTCACTAACACGGACATGAGCAAAGTCGAACAGCACACCTGCTATTTGTCTCGACAAACCAGCCACTACTTCATCAAGCGACGGAAGTTTCCTACCATCAACCACAGTAGCATAATAGTCACTTAGTTCTTCAATGCCAAACCTTAACACATCTCGCGATTTTCTAGCTTTCACTGTTAGTCCAAGCCTGTCCATTTCACTCCAAAATTGCTTCGTGTTTCCCACGCGATTAAAAACTGTTTGCAAATAACTCGCTTGGCTTTTTTGCCAAAGCGACTGGGCTTCACGACGAAATAAAACATATTCTTCCCAAGCAAGGCGATGACCATTCCTTTTGAACCGACGATAGCACCTATCACGCTGTCTGCGGACCTCACGCAGCTCCCGCGTAATCCAAGGAACTGGGCTTTGCGTAGGAATAAATTCACGAACGGGGACACATTGATCTACAACGTCCTTGAACAAGTTATTCAGCTTGCTTAGACGCGAGTCAACAGATTGCAGCAAACTGGTTGATCCTCATCGAATTCATGCAATCTTGCAGCAACCAACTCAGCTACTGCAGCAAAATCAGGTTCCCTCCACGATAAGCACTTTATCAACCGCCTCTCAGATTTAGGATGCTTATACTTGAGGCAAATGTAAATCAGATCATGAGATGACAGGAAAGGCTGACCTGACTGCCCCCACGAGTCAAGAGCTGCCAGATGACTGACAGCACAGACGTCAATCCAATTATCTGCATCCATAGTGTGATTAGTGGGCTGAAGAGGAAGAATACTCATGCAAGTTCTGACGAAAAAGTCACGTAACCTAAGCGCCTTGTCGTTATTGACTAGAAGGTCTGCATTAAAGTCACCAAGAACACACACAAATCTGTATCTAACCATCCTAGGCGCAAAGTCATCCTCAAACACGGACATTATAGCCTGCTTTTGGCGGCCGATGAACAGTAGCAATCAGGATTTTATGTTGCGACGAACCCCATACCTCTGCGATGAGATACTCTGGCAATATAACTTCTCCAGCTCTAGCTGACGAACTAAGTAGGCGAGCACTAAGCTCCTTTCTCATATAAAGAGCCACTCCGCCTCCACGCTTGATATGGCGGTCAACGCGCAGCATTGTGTATCCCGGTAAGTCAGCTGAACAGTCTAATATCGCATCACAAAGCCATGTCTCGACAACTCCTATCACATGGTATGGGTTTACCCTGAAGAACTCTTGAAACTCGCAGAAATGCGCTATCAATGATTGAGCATTTAGTGAGCAGATGTTCAGCACAGTAAGGTCAGCATTGTTATCGTTATTAGTAGCAATTAACGTTGGAAGAGACCCAAAAAGTCAAATAGCAAGCTGTTGCAAATCCGTGGAAGGTAAAATTTTTACCGGCCGATCATCTCTTGATTTTCTCAGAAAAACAGCCCCATCAGAAATCCAAATGTGTTTACGATCCACATTAGGAAACGCTCTTAACACACGATCTTTGAGCTGATGTAGCTGAGCTGGCTGACGAAAATTAACATGGACCTTGGTTTCTGGCAGAGATTGGTCCAACTGCTTCGCATTTAAATCCGGCTTACCCTTTTTAGCTTCAATTAATTTCTTGCAAGTATCCTTGCTCTTAAAAGATATGATGACCGAGCGAGGCCCAACGAGGCCGCTACGACGCGATCCTGTAACACGGCGCCTTTTTCCGATCCTGAAGGCGTCTACCAGCTCATCTTCATCCAGCGCAGCATCAAGAACTCCAATCAATGACTTGGACAGCTTCCTAACATCTTCACCATCCACCTCAGGTACCCCACTGACAACGAGTTGATGAGCAACCTGATTACAAGCAGCACGAAGAAGGAGAGCCTCATCAGCTGCTGATAGCTTGTACTCAGCTACATTTGATTCAACGGCATCGAGGCGATTCTCCAAGACATTAGTCTGCGCAGAAATAGTTTCAACTTTGGTATCAGTAGCAGTTTGATTAACAGTAAGCTTAGTGAAGTCCTTGCGAAGCGACTTAACTTCGTCGGCAACTTTGGTAAGCTGGTTTCCAAAGCTATCCATCTTCTTGTGGATTGACTCTAATAATGTGACGACTCTATTGTCAGTAACGTTACAAACTGGACACATTGTTTGTAGCTCGATTTGAGCAGCGCTCATATTTTCAACACTAAGTCTAAAAACAACACAGTCTGCATGATAGCTATGCTTTCATGATGCCCCTGAGGTAAGTCCTTTTGTGGAACGGTCGATGAACTCATAACAAGGTGCGCAAGTTACCTTAGCCATATTGATAATAACTTCTAAGCAGAACCAATAGATATCACTTCTTGATAATGATAGATAACCACACGGCTACATAACCTTGCTGCAAAAGTCGTAAAAAAACTGAGTTTATTCCGATGAGCAAAAGTTTAAAGTCAATATTCTAATAACCTACGTAAACCAGAACTTTCCACGATCACGATGATACCAGTTTTATTTGCATTCACAACAAACCACTTACACACCTTAAGAAAAACTACGACCTCAAAAAAAGAAGCGTACACTCTGTAAGAATCAGCCCGATGATAATAATGATGATGATGATGACGATGACGATGACGATGACGATGACGATGACGATGACGATGACGATGACGATGATGACGACGACGACGACGACGACGGCGACGGCGACGGCGACGGCGACGGCGACGGCGATGGCGATGACGATGGCGATGACGATGACGATGACGATGACGATGACGATGACGATGACGATGATAATAATAATAATAATTACCGCAGGTGGCGGGGGGGTTAAATCCCCCGTTCGGGAAGTGACGACCCCGCGTACATCGAGTAAGTCACCCGCGTACATCGAGTAAGTCAAGGGGGACTGAAGTTGGCACAGGCCCAACGGATGGCCCCCGAGGCGGCCTCAGGAGGCGGATTGGGCGTAAAAACCTGGTCTGCTCGGGAAGTGACGATCCCGGGGTTTTCTAGTAAGTCGGAGGGGACGGAAGTCGGCACAAGTCCGACGGAAGGCCCCCGAGGCGACCTCAGGGGCCGTGCTATGTTCCGGCGCGGTACGGGGAGTCACGCCCCCGAGAGACCCGTAGCACTTAGGAACTTTTATGGAGATGCACAAGGTAAACAACGACATACCTCAGGTGGTAGCCCCAGCACAGGGGAAATCCACCCTGGGTTCCGATCGGATGAAAGCCCCGGTGGCCCATGGCAGCGGCACGGATTCTGAGGGCCGCAAATTGTGCAAGGACCAGGTGACAAAGATGGCAACAAGGACAGCGGACAAGAAAACTGGAACAGCGGACAGGACGATACTGGGACACCAACGACGAGACAGGACGGACAGCGTGTCGAGTACGGGCAGCGGAGCGAGTTGCGCTTCCGCTGTATCCACGATCGGCACGAAGACACGAATCACGGACGATATGGACCTGACGGACCTATTGTCACTGATCCACAGTACGGCGACAAGGATGGCCGAGGCAGCGGCCATCCAAAAAAACATGAGTATGTCCGTCAAACTGGGCATAAAGACCATTCTCGAGGCTGCCGACGTTGCGCTCAACAGGCGCGCTAAAGCAGCCCCGAAAGACCACAAGACGGACAACGAGACGACGGAGACGGACGTTGAGACTGACCAACGGACACAAAACACTCCGCGGACGAAACGGAAACGGGAGGCGACTGGAACCACTCCGGAATCCTCTCAGAAGAGGGCAACGGTTGTGGAACCGGTCGCTGACTGGCAGACAGTCACAAGGACAAGAAAGGAAAAGAAGAAACGGAAGACGCGGACGGACGAGACGAACGCGACGATGGACACGACGGCCGGGGCTCAGGGGCGCAGAGCGGCTCCCAAACATTGGGGGACGGCGGTGCTCGTCAAACCCGGGAACGACACGACGTACTCCGACATCGTCAGGAAGATACGGACCACGGTCGACCCTGCGAAGAGTCACGTTAAAGTGACGACTCTCAGGAAGACGAAGAATGGTCTGTTTCTTCTGAAGATAAAGACAGACGCCAACGGACGAGACGACTTCCGACGCGTCCTGCAGGACGCGGTCGGCGACGCAGGCAACGTCAGGACCGGGATCTCCAGGGTTCAACTGGAGATCATGGATCTTGACTGTGTCACGACCAGACACGACGTGATACAGGCACTGCGACGAGAGACGGGACGAGACGCGGACTTTGGGGTCCACATCTTCGGCCCGAACCGGGCGGAGCAGTTTATGGCCGTATGCGACCTGGAGTCGCAGGAAGCCAGAGCGCTGCTCGGCCGGGGACGGATCGGGATTGGATGGGTAGCTTGCCGCGTCCGACCACGACTGACGGTGACGAAATGCCACAAGTGCTTGGGATACGGGCACACTAAGGCAAAATGTAAAAATACAGACCGGACGAAGTGCTGCAGGAAATGTGGCGAGACAGGACACTACGCCACGGACTGTAAGAACAGACCGGCCTGCCCACTGTGCGCCGAGGCGGGACACGGCGATGCGGCGCATCTCGCGGGCTCCGGGAGGTGCGCGGTGTACCGGGTTGCGCTGGAGGAGTGCAAGAAGCAGGCCGGAAGACGGACAGGATAGTTCAGGGCAACCTGAACCGCAGTAGGACAGCAGACATGCTACTACCACAGATAGCAGACGAACAAGACGCCGACATTCTGATCCTGTGCGAGCCGTACAGAGTGCGACAAACGCAGGATTGGATTACGAACGAGACCAAGACAGCGGCTATCTGGGTGAGGGGCGCTGCCCGAGCCCGGATAACCGCTCGTGGCGTCGGGGACGACTACGTCTGTGCTAGGGTGGGCGCTGTCACTTACGTCAGCATCTACCTGACCCCAAACTGCGCTGCGGCGGAGTTCCGGGCGAAGGTTGCGCTCCTCGAGGACGGACTCAGGGACCTGCCCGGGGACCTCGTGGTCGCGGGGGACCTCAACGCGAGGGCGGTCGAGTGGGGCATGACGGCAACGAACAGACGCGGACGGCTGCTGCTGGAGATGGCCGCAAGGCTGGACCTAGTAGTGGCAAACACGGGAGACGTACCAACGTACAGACGGCCGGGATTTGGAGACTCCATCCCGGACGTAACGATGACGACGGACAGAACTCTTCCACGGATAGGGCGGTGGCGGGTGCTCGAGGGCTACACGGCCAGCGATCATCAGTACATCGCCTTCGAAGTGGCAGGAGAGACAAGGACGACACGGACGAGGACACGGCACCCCCCGCGGTGGAACGTAGACAAACTCGACGTACTGAAGTTCTCGGCGGAGCTGGCGGCAGCGCCGGCCCCAACTACCGACGTCCCCCCAGAGCTGACTGGCCGGTAAAGGGCGGAAAGTCTAGCGGACGAGACGGCCAAACTGACGACGCGGCTGTGCGACAGCACAATTCCAAAACGACGGTACGGACGTAACAGACCACCACAATACTGGTGGACGGACGAGATAGCCGAGCTGCGGAAGACTTGCCTGGCAAAACGACGACGGGTTACGAGGGCTGGAGGGAGACCCGAGAGGGAAACCCTTCAGGCCGAGTACAAGACTGAACGGAAACGACTGACGTACGCCATCAGAGACAGCAAGACGCGATGCTGAAAGAAGCTCTGCGAGGAGGTGGACCGCGACCCCTGGTGTGCCGGTTACACGATTGTGACCGGTAGGCTGGGGGCCCGAATCCCGCCAGAACTCAAAAATGCTGAAACCGCACGACGGATCGTCGACGGACTGTTCCCGACGCACCCGACGCGTACGGACGCGACAGACGACGACGAGACGGCGGCGCCCCCCGTCTTCACCGCCGAGGAGCTCGTCGGAGCGACCAAAGCAATGAAGAGGGGTAAGGCGCCAGGACCGGACGGGGTACCGGCGGAGGTTCTTCGGCTGATGGCGAGCCTGAGGCCGGAGATACTCCTTGACCTCTACAACACGTGCCTTACGACAGGGACATTCAGTGACCGGTGGAAGGTGGCGAGGCTGGTCCTTATCCCAGAGGGTAAGGGTGACCCCAGCACGCCGTCGGCCTACCGGCCGCTGAGCTTACTGGACACGACAGGGAAACTGTACGAACAGCTTCTGCGACCACGACTTACGGACGCGATACGGGACGGCGGAGGCCTCTCTGACCAGCGGTTCGGCTTCCGGAGGGGTCGATCAACGATTGGAGTGATCCAAGAGGTGGTTGACTCCTTCCGGTCGACAGACAGACATTGCCACGTTGTGCGACCCGTCGCGCTGCTGGTGACACTTGACGTTAAGAACGCCTTCAACTCGGCCAGGTGGGTGGATATCCTAGGGTCGCTGAGAGGCGACTTCGGGGTCCCGCCTTACTTGCTCCGAGTCGTTGAAGACTACCTTCGGAACAGACGACTGACGTACGAAACGACCGAAGGCCAAGTGACGCGACAGATTACCGCGGGGGTCGCTCAAGGTTCCATACTAGGACCCGACTTTTGGAACGGGATGTACGACGGCCTGCTCAGACTGGAGCTCCCACTCGGCGTTCGCCTGGTCGCTTACGCTGACGACGTGGCGGCAGTGATAGTCGAGCGAACTTCAGATCTGGCACAATACGCACTGAACCGGACAATGAGACGAGTCGGACGGTGGATGACTGACCACGGACTGCAACTCGCGACGGAAAAGACAGAACTGGTGCTTCTCACCAGGGGACGAATACCGACGACATTACGCATGACGGTCGGGACGGACGAGACCGTGACCAGAGGGGAAGTCAAGTACCTGGGGGTGACCCTGGATACGAAGATGACCTTCTGGCCTCACATTCGACGAACGGCTCAGAAGCCGGCTGAAAGGATAGCATCCCTAAGCCGCCAGATGGCACACACGAACGGACCGAGACCAGGGAAACGGAGACTTTTGATGTCGACGGTGAACTCGATCCTCCTCTACGGTGCGGAGATCTGGGCAGACTCCCTGAAGTCTGAGAAATACTGTCACGCAATGACAACGGTACAGAGACGAAGCGCGTTGAGGATCGCTTGTTCCTATCGGACGGTCTCAGCACAGGCCGTTCTGGTGGTGGCAGGCGTGATTCCCATAGACCTTCTCGCGTTCGAGCGCAAGAGGGTCTACGGAAGAGACGCGGACGTGACCCGACGGGACGCGGCAACGACGGAAAGAGACGCGACGATACAGACGTGGCAGGAACGGTGGACGGAAGAAACAACGGGAAACTGGACGAGACGACTTATCAAGGACCTGAGACCGTGGATCCAGAGGGGGTTTGGGGATGTGAATTTTTACGTCACCCAGCTTCTGACGGGCCACGGCTATTTTAGACGGTACCTACACAACCTGAACCGAGTACGGACGCCCAACTGTACGTACTTCGGACACGAACGAGACGACGCGGAACAACGTTCTTCGAATGTGACCGCTGGACAGATCTGAGACAGAGACTGGAGACGGTCGTGGGAGGCATCACTCCCGAAAACATTGTCGTGGTGATGCTCCACAGTACAAAAAGGTGGCAAAACAAGTTGCCACCTACACAGAGACAATCCTACCACGTAAGAACGCGGACGGCTGCCTGACGTGACGTAACTGACGGACTGCCTGCACGGGACGGACGGACGGACAGACAGACGAGACACACACCGACAGAGCTCCCAGCTAGAAGTAATATCACCATGGTCCTTGGCTGTGGGCGTTGCACAGGAGGTGGCGGTTTAGTGGGTAGGCCACCCTGGAGTCCCACATCCGCACTGGCCCGTATGGCTGGCGTGAATCCGTAACTTTGATTCCGCAAATCCTCGGAAAAAAAAAGATAATCATAATAATAATAGTAATAGTGATCATAATCATAATGATAATGGTCATAGTTATAATAATCTATGATTTTTCGATACGATTAATGCTCATTGTATTTTTTAGTAAACTTTTTTTTATTTTCGGACATTTTTTTTCGTTTTCTGGAAACTTTTTTTCGTTTTCTGGAAACTTTTTTTCATTTTCTGAAAACTTTTTTCCGTTTTCTGGAAACTTTTTTTCAATATTGGAAAACTTTTTTTCGTTTTCTGGAACTTTTTTGCATTTTCTGAAAACTTTTTTTACGTGTTAATCGAATGAGAAAAAAGTTTTCGGAGAACTTTTTGTCGTTTTCTGGAACCTTTTTTTCATTTTTCGAAAACTTTTTTCCGTTTTCTGGAAACTTTTTTCGATTTTCTGAAAACTTCTCTTGTGGTGAACAAATAAACATGAATAACTGTTTAATATATTATTGATAAATGAATGAACAATTGGTGAATACATGAATATACATAGTATTCGAATTTTGAAACTTCTATCTGCTTAATATCGTATTGCTGGCGAAACGTCTCTGCTTCATAAAGTATCGCCCTGGGTGTCAAACACATATATTTACAACGGTTCTATGCCCTCAGTTCCAGCCTACGGCTAGTTTATTGCGGGGTTGCAGCACACCCCCCCAAGTTCAGGTGCCTGTTTGCCCAAGTATCGGTTGCATATTACCGTTTTGTAAACTCATGATCAATTTTTCAGTACATTGGGGCTAACCTCGCGTGTTTTACTACGTATTAAACACTGTCGGGTGGATTAACTCCAGGTCAGCCCCTCAGACGGTTCTTATGATCATTACACGTAATAATATTTATCGTTGCAGCTTTCGCATCCCATGACACGTCTGCTCACTTTGATAATGTTGATATGTATCGTTTCGTATTCAACCGTGGTGGTTAATGTGTATAGTTTCGCACGGATCTATCGTATTGTTGAAGAACTTTCTCTGTTTAATGATGGGGTTGTCCTGACAGCAGTTCTATGCCCTCAGTTCCATCCTACGGTCAGTTTATTGTAGGAGTGGTGTTCAACCCCTCGAGGTATTGCGCCTGTTTGTCCAGGTACCAGTTGCATATTACAGTCTTGCCAACTCAACGTCAATTTTTCAGTACAATGGGACTAACTTCATGTTTTTTACTACGTATTAGGCATTGTGGTATGGACCAACTCTCTGTAAGCCTCCCCATGCGATGCTTATAATCGTTAAGCGTGACGGTTTTTAACGTTGCACTTTCGGCATCCTTGACACGTTTGCTCACTTTGATGGTAAATGTGCTCAGTTTTACGTGAATCCCCGATGAATTCGGTCATGATTTTTCCATTGTTCCCATCCTTTATCAGAACCCGAGGTGCGAAATGCTCGAGGCAAAAAAATTATAACCTTTATGATTCTTGCGAAGCTCTATGGGATATCCGGATATCCATCGGTTCAGGATGTAACCGATCAGTGGGTCGTCCGAGTGAGTTGATATATCGATAAGATTATGCCACCACTCGAAAAAACCGCATAGCTTGTTTACGTCAAAATACAAGAGATACGATTCCACGTTACAAGGATCAAAATCTTTCCCCATAAACCTGTTATTGGCCCGAGCATGTAAATCAGAGTTTTGAAAATTTACCCCCGTGTATTTGAGCATAGCGTCGAAAGCAAGTCCCGGCACTGTGTAGTAGTGCAACGGATCTAAATCATATGTTCTTAGACATCTGGTCAGATCACCGTTTTGCATGTATCAATCTCTATAGTTCTTCATTAGCCCTAAATGGAATTCTCCCCAAACATTTTTAGCATGCTTGTAATCGTCGTTTGAAATATTTTCATGACATAAGTGTGAGTAGATATGCTTAGTTGCAGGTAGCCGAGTTTCATCGAGCTTCTCCCAGCAATCAACGTAATCATGGGGAAAACGTCGTTACCAGTCATCAAACTGAACTGAGTCTGGTTATTGCAGAATTCACGAGTTGTATGTTTATCTGCATCATTCAAATATGTAGAAAGTTTATGGAAAGGATGCTGCTAGCCATAAAAATCAAAACAAATCGATGAATCTCAAGCACATTATTGTTCTAGCAACCGATTCGTTAATGAGATTCATTTTTCCTTATTTATTGGCAGCAGCGTAATTTTATAGGAAGAAGTTGATGCTAGGGATTTCAGTAAAAATTGTGTATCGAATAGGGTTGATAAATCGTGTAAAACTGATCGAATTGTGAATTGTGTTAATGTTTATAACGGCCAGGAATATGAATATTTTTACGTACGTTGATTCTGAATAAATCTGTCCTGAAAGACATATCTCAAATCAAATTATTGCTTTACATAATGTCATCGTGCTACAACAATGCGGATTGGAAAATGTTATGATGCATACCGCACTCTCGACAGCTCCGCTAGGATCTACTTAATTCGTATTTTCGAACATGAATAAGCCCGGTTACATTACCTATATTGCATGAGAAGTAGTACGTGTAACAAAATGAGAACCAGTCGATGACAGAACAAGTAAAAGGAGCGAATGTGACCAAGAGCTTCCCCGTCTATAGAGAAAACGGAAGTCTTTCCATGTTACCGGGAAACCTGCAAAAGATTGAGTTATATCAGGTTGGCTACGTTGTACAGTCTTAATTTGGGATAGGTCATATCAAGTTGGGTTGTAGTGTCTTTAGTCAAGTTGGGTTATGTTAAGTTGGAGTAACCTTGACGTGGGTCAGGTTGTAGAAACAACAAGACCGTCGCGCCGACCGCGAATTGCTTAAGAATCATTGAACTATCGAAGCTAGCTATCAAGCTTGATCGAAAAAATCGTCTCAGAAAGTATTTTATCACTTTAGGTCAGGTTGGGCAGTCTTGGATTAGAATAGGTTATATTAGGTTCGGTTGTAGTGTCTTGAGTGAAGTTAGGTTACGTTAGGTCAAGTCCTACCGTCTTAGGTCAGGTAAGCTTCTACTCCGCTGGGTTAGGTCGGGTCAGAGCTATAAATGATATAGGCAGGGGGGACTATCCCCACGTACGGTAAGTGTCCGTAAAGCCGAGGCAAAGAAATTAAGATTGCGTCGCTGCGTGAAAAATTGTATCCATTTTTCAAATTTCACTGGGTTGACGAGTTACAAAAGTACATAGTTGGAAAAGGAAAAAAAACGTTTCTTGAATTACAGAAGAATTCTGTGAGTACCAAGTTTCATCATCTTGCTTGTTATAAATGTTTTTATCGTAACATATTCAAGAGTTTTTGAATCGTTCAATTATTTGTGTTTTTATGTGCAAAGAAAAAGTATTCAAGTTTTGGGAGTTCTTCATTTTGATTTATTGTTCATTGTTCATGATAGTGTTGTGCGGCGCTTGGTTTTCGCTCTTTCTATTCAAAGTGTTTGTGTAGCAATTTAATTCAAATTCTGTTGTTTATCCTTGATCACAGTATCTGCTGAGGACTCTAGAGTCCCTAGGGTGGGTCAGTATAAAGGATTTCAAGAAACGCCACCAAGGTGGGGCGGAAATTCGAAGCGAAATTGCATATTTTCGAGGGCTAGCTGGCGACTGCCGATGGCAGGGTGACGATTTCATAGACTTCTTCGGCATCAGATGGTTGATCGATGGGTGTTGGGGGAAACGCTGCCCCTTCGAGGATTAGGATCACCTGGTGAAGCACGCGCCGGAGGCATTGTGGGCGGTTCACCTCCCGAATTACTAAACATCTCCCCCAATGTCTCTTTTTTAAAATGCTTTCAAATAAAAACAAAGAGTTACATATCGGCCTGTTATATATCATATTTGCTTGTGTCCACGAATTAAAACTCATTTCCTCTCCAAATAACTTGTAAGTTAGTTATAGATTATTTTCAGGTTCAGCTGTGAAATTTTTCAAGTACAGCGTCGTTTATCTTGGTTACATAACGTTGGTAAAATTTGGTTCGGTGTTGTGTCGTAATTTCTTTGTTAGGGGACTCTTCTGAAAAATTTTTAATGGTATTTTGATTTACTTGAACGTTTGTACTATTTGTAATACCGTTCATTGTTTGCATTTCGACGTATTGATTTTGATCTGGTGCTCGTCTAGTATCGCCTGATTAACTTGGTATTTTTGCCAGATCGTTATCTATACATGTACGGAGATTCAATTATTGCTGTTGTTGTTTTTGTTATTATTGTTATTATGATTGTTGTTATTATTATTATTATTAATGATGATATGTTTCACCTGTATGCATAAGGGAAGAGAATGTGGAGATATTTTGTATAATTGAATATTTTATTGTAGTTCTGAGACGATTCACAGTTTCCGTGTAAAAAATATGCATGCATCGGGTTGCAAGCCGGTGTGTTCACCGATCCAGGATTGTGAGTGGGGAGAGCTTGTTAAATTGATCAATATGACTGTTTATGTGGCTGAGCAAAAATCAAGAACCTGCACACCACCAACCACCGTTGGGTTATGCGGTGGGGAAAAAATCGGTCAACGAAAAAGCAAGTAGTGGGCAGCGCGCAGTAGTGGCTGGGTGAAGGGTTGCAGTGGTGGACCACCGCAGCCATCAAAGAATGAAAAAATTCTATGACAAACAAGTCTGAGTCTGCACACGCAAACCCTAATCAGCGTGGGGCATGTGATGGGAAAAATCGGTCAACAAAAAGCAGGTAGCGAGCAGTGTTTGGCGTGAGAAAAATCTTGTCTTGTCGACTCTTGACCGGATGCTTTGTGCACATACAGTTTCGGGGTTTATGACTCTTTATAGCGAACAAGTCCGAGCCTGCACACCCCCAACCATACGAGCGTGGAGCATGTGATGGAAAAAAATTGATTATCAAAAAAGCAGGTAGCGATCTCTTGAGAAAATTTTCCCAGCTTATACTGTTGTCGCGTTACATTTTTGCCTGTATGTCACGAGGCGTACACACCATGAACGATGGGTGATTGGTATTTGCTCGGTAAATGGTGAGCGTGTCTCCTTTCATACAAATCCGAATAGCTGTTCGAACTTTCTCTAGCATTTTGAAAAATCTCTCGTGCAGAAACAGGGTTTTGACGAAGTGAGTTGAGAAAAAAGGTGTTCATTCGAAAACCCGACGACTTTAACGAGTTTCTACTTTTGCGTGTACTCTATAGAATATATATAGTGCTACATCAATCCTCTTACGAAACTGCGGATGGCGATTCAATTTCCTTAATGATCATCACATTTGATTAGTATGTTAACGAAATTTTTCGATTTCTTTCAAATTTTCAGTATTCAGCATCATTCCCTTCCTTCCTCTCTCTCTCTCTCTCTCTCTCTCACTCTTCCTCTCTCTCTCTCTCTCACTCTTTTTATCTATTCATCTATTCATTTTATTTATTCTATTCGTTTCATTTATCATGTTTATCATATTTATTGTATTTATTTTATATATTTCATTTATTCCATTTGTTTCATCAATTTCGTTCATTTGATTTATTTCATTTATTTCATTTATTACATCTATTTATTTGATTTGTTTTTTTTTATTCATTTTATTCATTTCATTCATTTTATTTATTAGATTTATTTCATTTATTTTATTTATTTTATTTTTTTTATTTATTTCATTTTTGTTTTGTATTATTTAATTAATTTATTTAGTTTCGTATTAGTGTGTGTATGTGTGTGCGCGTGTGTGTGTGTGTGTGTGTGTGTATGAACCGTGGGTCGTTGGGTGAGCTAAGGGGGAGCTAGGGGGGAGCGCGCCATTGTTTGGTCGAGAACCGTCCGGCATCGGGCTGAGGGGGGGGAGCTAGGGGGGAGCTAGGCGGGAGCGCCGCCATCTTTGGATCAGAATTCTCATATATACACTACTGCCACTTCGACGTCATTTTCCCAGAATAATCGATTCAGCGCAGTCACAATACGCTGCTTCTAACGCATCAAGAGTTAAAACCGAAAAACGAAGAATTTTGCTCGCTTTTTCATTCCTGTCCATTTCACGCTCATTTTGCTACGTTTTCTCAGTTCCTGGGGGTCCAATTAGTCAGAAAAAGGTCATTCCAATCAAATCTGGAAGTAGCAATTTTCGGCTCCAAAACTGAAGAAATGGTAATGCATTTTAGACGAAATTTTCGCCATGTTGAGAAGTGCTGAAATAGGTTTTCCCATGCGTAATTCTGACCCAATTTTGCGCGAGTTATCGATTGGGTGCAGTCACAATGCGCTGCGATTCACGCATCAAGAGTTACAAACAAAAAACGAAAAATTTTGCTCGCTTTCTCTCTTCTGTTGATCACACGCTCATTTCGCTGTGATTTCTGTGTTCCTGGGGGTCCACTCAGTCAGAAAAGGGTCATTGAAACCGAATACGAGACCAATCATTTTCGACTCCAAAACTGACGAAATATGAGGCATTTTCGGCGAAATTTTCGTGATTTTGACGAGTGCTAGAACAGGGTTTTTAATGCACTATTCCGACGTCATTTTGCCAGAGTAATCGATTGGGCGCATTCACCATACGGTGCGATTAACGCATCAAAAGTGACAACCAAAAAACGGAGAATTTTGCTCCTCATTACTTTCTTGTTGATCCCGCGCTCATTCAGCTGCGATTTCTGAGTTACTGAGGGTCCACTTTGTCAGAAAAGGGTCATTCATATTGAATAAGAGATCAGACATTTCCTGCTTCAAAACTGAAGAATAGTAAGTAAGGCATTTTGGGCGAAATCTTCGCGATTTTGACAAGTGCTGGAATAGGTTTTTCCGTGCACTATTCCGACGTATTTTGCTAGAGAAATCGATTGAGCGCAGTCTTCATACGCTGCGATCAATGCATCTTAAGTCACAACCAATAAACGACGAGTTTTGCTTATCATATCTCTCCTGATGATCCATCGCTTTTTTCGCTGCGTTTTCTGAGTTCCTGAGGGTTCCATTGTTCAGGAAGGGATCATTCGAATCGAATCTGAGACTAAACGTTTTTGGCTTTGAAACTGAAGAAATATAAGGCAGTTTTGGCGAAATTTTCGCGATTTTGACAAGTGCTGGAATAGGTTTATTTCATGCACTTCTCCACAGTAATTCTTCGCGAGAGATCGATTGTGCGCAGTCACAATACGCTGCGTCTAACGCATCATGAGTTACAACCGAAAAACGAAGAATTTTTCTCCACATTTCTTTCCTGTTGACTCCACGCTTATTTCGCTTTGTTTTCTGAGTTCCCAGGGGTTCAATTGGTCAGAAAAGAGTCATTTCGATCGAATCTGGGACTATGAATTTTTGGCTCCGAAACTGAAGGAAAAGTAAGGTATTTCAAGCAAAGTTTTCGCGATCCAGACAAGTGCTGGAATAGGTTTTCTCATGCACTGTTCCGACGTAATTTTGCGACAGAAATTGATTGTGGGCAGTCATGATACGCTGCGATTATCGCATCAAGAGTTACTTCCAGAAAACAAAGAATTTTGCTCGCTATTTCATTCCTGTTGATTTGACGTTCATTTCGCTGCGTTTTCTGAGTTTCTAGGGGTCCGATTAGTCAGAGAAGAGTCATCTCAATCGAATATGAGACCAATCATTTCCGGCTCCAAAACTGACGAAACATAAGGCATTAGTAGTGTATATACGCCGGTTCTAATCCACACAATGGCGTGCTCCCTCCTAGCTTCCCCCTAGCTCCCCCCTAGCTCCCCCCTAGCCCCGTCCCTTGACCCCCCCCCGCCCCGCCCACACACACACACACACACACAAATGCAAAAATGAATTAATTAATTGATTGATACAAAATAAAAATGAAATGAATAAAATAAATGTAATAAATAAAATAAATAGAATAAATAAAATAAATGAAATAAATAAAATAAATAGAATAAATGAAATAAATAAAATGAATAAAATAAATGAAATAGATGGAATAAATGGAATGAATAAGATAGATAAAATAAATAAAGTAAATAAAATTAACAAAATAGATAAAATAGATTATATAAATGAAATAGATGAGTAGTACAGCAAGGCCGGTTCTACACGCAGATTCCGGTTACCGACACTTACCGACCGAGCCGACCAGTCCGCCTATACATTCTCCCCAGACTCAAACCCTTTTCCGCTCCGCGTAGCCCAGACGCAAACCCTTTTCCGCGATGACGTCACAGTCTGCCGTACCGAAGGTCGAAACCGTGCAACCTTACCGACAGTTGTATCGATCGAGGGTCAAAATCGTGCTGTCTTACCTACAATCTTACCGACAGTTGTATCGATCGAGGGTCAAAATCGTGCTGTTTTACCGACAATCTTACCGACCGAAGGTCTGTAGTGCTCGCCTGTCCCACGATAGGACTGCTGATGTGTAACATGAACCACTCCGAATTCCTTTTCCACGGTAGGACTGCTGATGTGTAACGTCAACCACCTCACATTCCTTTCCCACCTTATCAACCACGTGACATTCCAAAATTAATGGTTCCGAGAATTTGCTGATGTGTAACATGAACCACTCCGAATTCCTTTCCCACGGTAGGACTGCTGAATTGTTTTTCACTTACTCGGTTTGATATCCAAGGTCGACCGATAGTCGCGGTCAGAGCCTGCGGTGTCGGGTTACTATCGCTCTTGGAATGCCAAAAGGTGCGCGCGCATCCGTACAGCTGCTCTATAAAAAGAACGCTCATCACTGCAAACGATCATTACGTCACAACCTGTCAAGCATACGTGAGGAAAGAGTTCAAGATGGAATCCGCGAAGTGTTTGAGATTGATCGATATTATGGAATCGGCGTTCAAGATTTTATCGGAAAAATCGTCGCCGGCAGAAATTGCAAAATGGATTCGACTCGGAACCCAAAATATCAGGCTTTTGAATAAAATCTTACGCAACAACGCCTCAACGATCGGGGAGAAGACAAGAATTTTGACTACAATTGGAATTCTGAAATCGTTGACAGTCAAATTTCAACAATTGCAGAAAGTGGGTGACGGATTACGAAGCCGACGAAGAAGCGATCGAGTACGGTGGGAAGATTTGGAATCAGCTTTCGAGAGTAGAATTCGAACTGGATCCATCGTCAATTTGAAGCATAAAGACGTGGAGAGATTTCTAGAAGACGCAAAGGTACTAGCTGTGACGAGACTGAAAAACGCTCTGAAGAAAGACGGGAGCTTGAAAGCCAACGTTATCCTGGCTTGTAAATTTGAACTCAGAAAAGTTGATCGCACGGTGGAAGAGATCAAATTTTTTAATACGAGAAATGAAATCATCCTCCAGACAACGGATATCAGCGAATGGTTCATCGAAAACGCGACGGAGCGTTTGTTGAAAAAGGTGGAAGATTTCCAGGAAAAGGATTCGGGCTGGTCGCTGACCGAAATAATCAATTTGACTGTGAATATCAACAAGTACGTGCCACTACGAGGCGGTGTCTTCACATACACCCCGTTACCTAAGCATATCAGTGATAAGAAGGCTGTAGTAAACATCAGAAACAACGACTCTTACTGCCTTCTTTGGTCGGTCACCGCAGCTCTGTTCCCAGCCGACAACAACCATCCTAACGCGACCAGCTCGTACCCACATTTCAGCTCAGTGCTACGGTATGATGGTATAACGTTTCCTATGTCTCTAGACAAAAACACCATTTCAAAATTTGAGAAGCTTAACGACCTATCAATTAACGTTTATGGTATAGACCAAGGTGATCGGAAAAAAGTGAAATAGTACCGATTCACCTGAGTCAGAACGAGTCTGATAAACCTACAATTCATCTTTTGGCGATAGAAACTGAAACCACTGACGATGACGATGATGATGAAATGGTAAATTATGAAAAAAATAGAATCTTTCATTTTACATGGATTCGAAATCTGTCTCGATTAACAAGTTCCCAAATTTCCAAACGCGCACATCAGACGTGGTTGTGCGATAGGTGTCTGTCTCATTTCAATTTCGAAAGATGTTTGTTGAAGCACCGAGCTGATTGCATGAATTTAAACAAAACCAAAGTTATTCTACCTACAGATGAGGAAAAAATACTGAAATTCAAAAATTTCAAGCACAAAGAAACCGTTCCATTCTGCATTTACGCGGATCTCGAATGTTTACTGCAACCCACACGTGAAAGTTTTGGGGAAAATAGAACAATTTATCAGAAGCATCTTCCGTATAGTATAGCTTACTATCTGCATTGCGCGTTTGACGATTCGCTTTCAAAATTCAAAATTAACCGTGGAGAAACTTGCGTTCAATGGTTTGTGAACGAGTTAAAGGAATTGGCACTTTCGTTAGAGGGATACTACAAGACTGTTGTACCGATGGAACCACTAAATTTCAATCAGATCAACGAATTTGATTTGTCGGCGGTCTGTCATATTTGTGAAAAACCGTTTACGCTCACAGACGTGAAACATCGGGATCACTGTCATTTCACAGGAAAGTACCGTGGTGCTGCTCACCGCAGCTGTAATCTAAATTACCAAAATTCGCACACCATCCCAGTGATATTCCACAATCTGTCGGGTTACGATTCACATTTCCTGATCAAAGCACTGGCTACATCGTTCGAGGGCACAACTGAGCTTCTACCCGTAAACAAAGAAAAGTACATTTCATTTACAAAATACGTCGAGGGGACAGATATAAAGTTTAGATTCGTAGATTCGTACCGCTTCATGCCCAGTAGTCTTGAGAAATGAGCAACGTATCTCGGTGATGATCAGAAATCAATCACACGAAAATTTTATCATAGGTCAGATAAATTTCAGTTATTGACCAGAAAAGGAGTGTTCCCGTACGAATACATAGACAGTTGGGAGGAGCTCGAGGACACACGGCTACCATCCAAACATCAATTTTACTCAAAATTAAATGATCGGGATATATCAGACGACGACTATGCACATGCATGTAAAGTTTGGCAAACTTTTAACGTTCAAACTTTGGGAGAGTATTCGGACTTGTATTTACAGACGGACGTGTTTTTACTGGCCGACGTTTTTCAAAACTTTCGACAGAGCTGTTGGACGACGTACAAACTGGACCCGTTACATTACTACACAGCGCCCGGTCTGTCGTTTGATGCAATGTTGAAATGTACAGGCATCGAACTCGAGCTTCTCACCGACATAGACATGGTTATGTTTATCGAAAAGGGTATTCGTGGTGGTGTATCACAGTGTTCGAACAGATACGCAAAGGCCAACAATAGATATATGGGAGAGGAATTCGATCCTGAGGTCGAAGAATCTTATCTCATGTACTTTGACGTTAATAATTTGTACGGTGCTGCTATGAGCTTTGCTCTGCCATACAGTTCTTTCGAATGGTTATCAGACTTCGGACAATGCGACGTTCTAACCATCTCGGACGACGCGGAGTTTGGTTACATACTGGAGGTTGATTTGGAATATCCTGAGGAACTGCATGAAACTCATAAGGATCTACCACTGTGTCCGGAGCACTATGTACCTCCGATTTCGACCAATAAACAGCCAAAATTGACACCCACGCTATTTTCTAAGAAAAACTACGTTGTTCACTACCGCGTTTTGAAACAATGTTTACAATTAGGTTTAAAATTACTCAAAATTCATAGAGTTCTCAAATTCAAGCAAACTCCGTGGCTGAAAAAATATATAGATTTAAATACCGATTTGCGAAAAAAATCTGACAACGAATTTGAGAAAAATTTTTACAAGCTAATGAACAACGCAGTTTTTGGCAAAACTATGGAAAACGTGCAAAAGTACAGAGATGTTCGATTGATCACGAAATGGGATGGACGGTACGG
Source organism: Neodiprion lecontei (assembly GCF_021901455.1). NCBI lineage: Eukaryota > Metazoa > Arthropoda > Insecta > Hymenoptera > Diprionidae > Neodiprion > Neodiprion lecontei. The sequence continues at coordinate 15,195,223 of NC_060262.1, read as the reverse complement.
TGCGAGAGCTACCATAGCCAAGCCTAATTTTCACAGCTGCACCGTTTTCGACAAAGATATAATTATCGTTGAAATGAGTAAGATGAAAGTCAAGTTGAACAAACCATTGTACGCAGGCTTCTCCATCATGGATCTAGCTAAAACGTACATCTATGATTTTCATTATAATTATATTAAACAGAAATTCGGTAACCGAGCAAAATTAATGTACACAGATACAGATAGTTTAATTTACAATTTTACCGTCCCCGACATTTACGAACACATGAAGGAGGACTTGCATAAATTCGATACTTCTGATTATCCGCTCGACAACGCTTATGGAATGCCTCGAGCGAACAAAAAAGTTCTCGGTTTGATGAAAGACGAGAACAACGGCAAAATCATGCTCGAATTTGTAGGGTTACGAGCTCAACTGTACGCATTCCGAGTCATGGGAGATGAGACAGACACTAAACGTGCCAAAGGAGTCAGAGGATCAGCGTTAAGAAAAATAACCTTTAACGATTATTTGGACTGTGCGTTGAAACGTGAAAATCTATCCTCAAATCAGCCTTTGATCATGAGTCGAAAGCACGAGGTATACACCGTAGAACAGCAGAAAGTAGCACTGAGCTGGAATGACGACAAGCGGATCGTGTTTCAAAATACAACCGACACGCTTCCGTGGGGCTACAAGCCTAAGCTTTGTAATTTATAACTGTACCATGTCTGTCGATTGTCTAAAAAAGACGCATACTTGTTGTGTATCGGATATAAAATAAAGAGGGACATACGTTTTTACAAAAAATTCATTTATTAAAATGTTACATGTCCGATTCGTTTATCCAACTGTTGTGTGTATTGTCAAAACCTAACCATTTAACGTATATTTTTCTTCCACGCTTCTTGAGCACCTTCTCCACCAGATAGATATCCGGATGCTTAACCTTGAGGAGCTCTTGTTCGTAGAAACCACCAGCGATGGGTTGATCTCGGTAGTCTTTGAGCTTGTACGTCACAGGATGAGTATTTTCCACTCGACTTATCGTGAATATTTCAGTCGTCCAATTGGGAGTGTAACCTTTCTAGAAGACATTTTTGAATTTGCTGATTCGAACTTTGTCGCCGGATTTGAACTTTGCCGATACGGTAGGTATCGCTCGAAGCCCTCCGTACGCCTGACGTAACAACAGCCTCTCGTTTGCAACGGTGACATCCGACGGTTTCATTCTTATGGTTCGGTGTTTGACGTTGTTGTAAGCCGAAACCAAATCGGATAAGATATCGAGCCACTTGTAGCTTCCTTGCATGCTGAACCGTGTCCACATTTTACCTTTCAGCGTGCGATTGAAACGTTCACAGATCGAAGCCTTCAAATTACTGTACGTGGAGTAAAGTTTGATTCCGTAGCGTGTCATAAGCGATTCGAATTTCGAGTTGTAAAATTCCGTTCCTCTGTCGACGTGTAAATTTTTCGGTACCCGTCCTTGGACAAGCACAGATTCCATTGCCTTCGTAACATCATCTCCAGACTTGCTCTTTATCGGTACAGCCCACGCATACTTTGAAAAGATATCAATGACTGTGAGCATGTACTTGTAGCCTTTGTTTTGCCCAGCGTACGACGTCATATCAACAAGATCCGCCTGCCAGGTCTCGTCGATGCCGCGCACGTCTACACGTCGACGCGGGTAATTCCGGCGTGCAGGCTTATGCAGTTCCGTCACCAGTGCTTGCTTTTCCTCGTTCATATTCCAACGCTATTAGTCTGGTGTCCAATTTGGAAATGATTTCCGCGTTTCGAATCGACAAGTCTCTGCCTGTTTTAAAGTCTGTGTAGAAGGTATCCAAGGCTTTCTCCGTGGTGATCTCCAAAGCTTTGATCATTTGATCGAGGTTGTCGATTCGTTTTTGCAGCACGCTGAATTTTCGTCTCAAGGTTCTTAAAGTTACAGCATTGTTCGGCTCTGCGGGATCCGCGACGTTGCACAGTCTCTTGTTCCGTATATCGTAATGCCCGTCCGCTGTTATTTGAAACCCGACACCCGGAGGACCGCGAGTGCTCGCGGTCGTGTTTTTATTCAGCTGACGTCCAAACACGTCGACGCTCATCTCGGTAATGAATGCAAAAATGACGGGAGCTGCTTAATAAATGATTCCTGCTTCGCGTAGCTCTTCGATAATGGAGATTATTTCGTTATTGTGACTCGGATTTCCCGCTGCCTGAGATGCCAGGAGTAAACGAAGACGCTCCACCAACTCGTTTGGATCATCCCAGAAGACGTATTCCGTTTCAACACCTTGTCGAGTGATCATAGCTTGCGGAAGTAGACCTTTACCCTTTCGACGAGGTGACGGAGAATAATCCATCAATTCGGCAATGACATTTCTAAATTTGTAACTGTTATCGTTTCGAACGGCCCCGTCGGATGAGTAATACTTCTTATGCGCGTTCGTTGCGAGGATTATGTTTTTAAAATTTTCCCGATCTCCGGCGCTCACAGAAGAACCGTCGGGCTTTTTTTTGAACAAAAGTTCCAGCAAACCCTTCGTTTTCGGGTAACGCGTGTCGCCAATACGAACGTAGTCACTCTCAAAAGATATCAACGAATCACCGATCATCAGTCCGTTTGAGAGGTTGCGTACACCGTACACGTTGTCCAATTCGCCTTTTGTCTTCGCATCTCTCATCAGTGCGAAATACTCGTCCTCGACCGGTGTTTCTACGACTGTTTCATCCCCCGCCGAAGCAAAGGAATCGTCCATTTCCGAGACAGTTTCATTTTTCGTTTCATTTTTCATCTCCTTTATTTCTTCTTTAATTTCTTCCACCTCTTGTTTGACAGGTTTGGTGTCTTTTGTAACATTCACCAGTTCTTGCAACGGAGTCACTACTGGTTTGAAAACGTCACTCAATTTCTGAGTCGTAGATTCCCTGCCCGACTTGAGCAATCTGTGTTTTCGACGGATCGCAGCACTTGCTTGAGCGATCTGATGCAGGACATCTTTTTGCTTGGAAATTTCAGAGCTCTGCATGTTGACACAACTGAGTCTGCAGCGCTACTGCGTCTCTCGCTCGAAAACGCTAGATTTTGTTCCTTTTCCAGGCTAACAAAAGAATCGAATCCCCTCCTGTATCGTCCTTCGTTGAGCTCACTGTCTTTGTCGATCACCAGAAACCCGTACTTCTCACCGTTCCAGCATGCAGAGCACACACTTTTAAACTCTGTGTAAGACATATCGGTGTTCACATGATCGTTGTATACGTGTCTCAGGTTCATATCGTCTTGTTTGAATAACACGAGTAAGTTTACGTTGTCGCGCACGAGATGTTTGGGAATACGCGCGTACGTCTGACAGAGATAGAAACAGTCAACGTCGTGATGTCTACCCATGCAAAAGTAGGCTCTAATATTGTCCTGCTTCTCGCACGCTACATCGTCAAATATGATTATTGAGTTGGGCCGTGCTTCTTCCGGTGGAATCACTTGCTCACGCTCGGTAAACGCAAAATACTCCGTACTCTCAACATGGTCCAGCAATTGCTTCAACAATCGGTATTTAGGTTGGTTGAGAGATTTCGAGTAGATGTGGATATTTTCAAATCTGAGTCCGTTGGGATGGGTTATAAGTGTGAGCAACGCGTTAGTTTTACCACAATTCGACGGTCCACAGAATATCGCACGTACACTGTTCGGGAGTAATTCACCGTGCCGTTTGTGCTTTTCGACATTTTGCTCCGAAAGTTTGTCAAAATTCATCACGGGAAGCTTGGTAGGTTGTTTCTCAAACCGCATCTCGGACATGACTGATCGGATTTGCTATAAATACCCCGTTTTAAAGCACTTTTCTTCAGTCAACGCACGAACATGATCGCGTACAGAGGTAAACGAAGCAGCAGCAGGCGGCAACATCGTGGCAAGGGTCTGGTGAATAGAATCATCAACAAACTTCCGATCGAGTTGCATGTTCCCGGTTACCAATACTGCGGTCCCGGTACGAAGTTGACGAAAAGACTCGCGAGAGGCGATTCCGGTATCAATCCTCTCGATGCAGCGTGTAAGGAACACGATATAGCGTATTCGAAAAATCGTGAGAACCTTGAGGTTAGAAACGAGGCTGATAGGGTGTTGGCTGAGAAAGCTTGGAAACGGGTTCTCGCAAAGGACGCAAATTTGGGTGAGAAGGCAGCCGCTTGGGCAGTAGCTAATACAATGAAAGTAAAATCAAAACTCGGAATGGGAATGCGAAAGTCAAAAAATGTGACCTTGAGAAAAATTGTGAATGCTGCAAAACGTTCCATGGTTCCAAGCAACGATGCAATAGTAGCTATCGAATCTGCGCTGAAGGGAGCTGAGAACGCCGTTAAAAAAGCGGGTGGTAAATGTAAAGTGCGAACACCTCGCGTCCTACCGGTACCTTCGAAAGTCGGTGGTTTTCTACCGTTTCTGATTCCTATTTTTGCCGGTCTCAGCGCTACGGGTGCGTTAGCCGGTGGTGCGGCAGGTATAGCAAAAGCTGTGAACGATGCGAGCGCGGCTAAACGAGAATTGGAGGAAAGCAAACGACACAACAAAACTATGGAAGCTATCGCGTTGGGCAAAGGGCTTCACATGAAACCGTACAAAACAGGTCTTGGTCTCCATCTTTCAAAAAACTAGATGCGATGCTACCACGTCGAGCGTTGACTGATTGGGACTTGTTGAAATATGCAAAAATCTTGAGGGTTCCGCATTTCCGCGGTGTTTTCATGCGAAACGAAATGCCCGGAAACGGTCCACGAAAAAACGAGTCAGCTATAATCAACCTTGACGACAAAGACGGTCCGGGAACACACTGGGTTGCGTACAAGAAACGCGACAATAATATCGATTACTTTGACAGTTTCGGCAACCTTCAACCACCCTCGGACCTCATAAAATACCTCGGCGTTGGTAGCGTCAAATACAATCATGAGAGGTACCAGGATTACGATACATTTGAATGCGGACACTTGTGTCTGAAATTTCTAAGTGGAGAGCTATATAAACATGGTGCGTGATTCGTCAAAGTCAGTCTACCACTCGCAGTCATGGATGATTCGTTAACGTTAACGATTTCGGGAACCTCTTCGATACTCGAGGCACAATATTTCCCACCGATCGAACTTGCTCGTGATGAAAGTTATGCTCTTGGCTTGGTAGAGCTGTTAACCTTTAATTCGATTCCCAACGTTGATGTCGGTCACAATAAAATTTACGTAGCTGACAAAGTGATCACCATACCTACCGGCAGCTACGAGATCGAGGACATAGAGAAGTATCTTCAAAACGTGCTAAGAAATACAGATATCAGGCTCGCCATCAAACCCAACAATAATACATTACGCAGCGAAATCACATGCAACCACACGATCAACTTTGAGCCGAATGATTCCATTGCTCAACTTTTGGGATTTACACCACGTGTACTGGAGGTTGACAAAACTCACGAATCGGACGTGCCTGTAACTATACTCAAGGTCAACGCGTTGCGAGTCGAGTGTAGCATTACAACGGGCGCCTACGTCAATGGACACAAAGTACACACTATTCACGAGTTTTTCCCGACCGTCCCACCAGGATATAAGATCGTGGAAGTACCGTCGCACGTCATTTACCTTCCGATCACCGTCAAGACCATAGATCACGTTCAGCTCCGGTTAGTGGATCAAGACGGAGACCTGGTTAATTTTCGTGGAGAAGTTATCACTGTGAGACTACACATCAAATCGCGATAAACGATGGGAATCGTATATAACAGACTGTCAAAGAGTAGGTATATCAGTAAGTCGACATGCCCCGATCAAGTCAGTCGTCGTTCGATTCCGGAACCGCTAACACCTCGAAACGTGGAGTTCCTGATAGCTCTGGGTCTGAAACTGACACCTTTTGGAAGAGGAATTTCCGACAAATAAAAATCCGATTTTGCTTTTTTATCATCTGCTACGTGCCATGGAGGAGGAAATCTTGAGCATTCAAACACCAGTCGTCTTTGACGAATCCGTTGCGCATTACGAGATTCACGCTCACAAACCTTACGCCTCGTCAACTTTCAACAACAGCGATGAAATTCGAATCACCGTTCAGCATCAGGATTTATGCATATTACCCAGCAAAAGTTCGGTACATATCCACGGACGACTCCTCAAACCTGATGGTACAGCTACTGTGAACACACAGCTCGTAAACAACGCCATCTGTCATCTGTTTGAAGAAATTCGCTACGAAATTAACGCAGTTGAGGTTGATAGAAGCAAGAACGTTGGCTTGACAAGTCTCATGAAGGGTTACGCTTCCCTGCACCCTGGTCAGACTTGGCTGATGGAGAACGCTGGATGGCTCGATGTAGAAGAGAAGAAAAAATTAACCGATACCGATGGTAACTTTGACGTACTGATACCGCTCAGCATGATATTGGGTTTCGCCGAAGATTACCGCAAGATCGTTGTCAACGCTAAACATGAGTTAATTTTGACGAGATCAAAAACTGACGTCAACGCAATCATGCAGACTCAGGAGGAGGAATTCAAAATCACGATCAATGCAGTGGAATGGCTAATACCGTATTTGAAACTCGCGGATCAGAAAAAAGTTGACCTACTAAATTTCATTCAGAGAGATCCGCCGGTTTCGATGAGCTTCCGCAGTTGGGAATTGTACGAATATCCCTTACTTCCCACGACATCGAAACACGTTTGGACTGTGAAAACTTCCACTCAGCTTGAAAAACCTCGGTACGTCATTTTGAGTTTCCAAACAAGTAGAAAGAATAAGGCCGGTAAGAACGCAAGTCATTTCGATCATTGCGATATCACGGACGTCAAGCTATTCTTAAACTCTCAATCTTATCCGTACGGTAACCTGAACCTCAACATGAGTCGTAATCTCTACGCGCTCCTGTACGAGATGTACGCAAACTTCCAAGCTACCTACTACGACAAGAACCCCGAGCCGTTGCTGACAAAGAGTGAATTCCTTCGAGACGTCCCCTTGTTCGTTATCGACTGTTCGAAACAAAACGAATCTTTGAAGTACGGACCTGTCGACATCCGTCTTGAATTTGAAGCTAAAGCCAACTTTCCCGCTGAAACATCGGCGTACTGCTTGATCGTTCACGATCGTATTGTCGAATACAACCCGCTCAGTAGTGGGGTGAAAAAGTTGGTATAAAAGCTGACCCGTTTCCACCATCTCGCACAGTTCAAAGATGGAGCTCATCGTTGACGTACAAGGCTTTCGTAGACCTCTCAACACCTTCACGTTAAAAGAATTGGCTGTAATTTCAATCTACTCGGAAGCATCTCCTTCAGTGTTTTTCTTCAAACCACCTTACAAATGGAATTTACTGGACGTCAAATATAAAAGCCAAAATTCTTGGTTAGAACGCGATTTTCACGGCTTACGTTGGAGCTGTGGAACCGTACCTTTTGAGGAAGTTGAGCGGACCATTCAAGACAGGCTGTGCAAAGCTCAAACCGTGTACGTAAAAGGAGAAGAAAAACGAGATTGGTTGCTCAAAATCGTTCCGAAAGTTGAAATCATCGATATGTTGGACTTTGACTGCCCGTCGCTTGAAACCCTGCAAAAAACTTCAGCTGTGTCTCTGAGATGCGACCTTCACACAATACCCAACGCAATCTGTGCAGCACGCAACGTTTGCATACTCCAGAATTGGCTACAAAATCATCGTACTGTCCGGATGGCGAGGCTGTACGATTTGTGTTACTGCGCAGAAGCGTCTACAAGAACGGTCCCGCATTCCTGGCGAATATATCACCCTGGTCATGACACTGTTGAATAGAATTATTGTACTATTTTTTTGTGAAGTAATTGTCAACCGTACTCTAAAAATTGTACTCAATAAAACTTTTAAAGAATATTCATGAAATAATTTTATACCTTCACCTTAGCTCTTAAGAGAGAATTTTTTTCAGAAGCTTATGTAAGATTCGACCTTGCTCTCCATCCTTGACCGAGCTGTACTCAAACCGAGTTTTGCATTCCTAGAGCGATAGTAACCCAACACCGCAGGCTCTGTACCGCGGCTATCGGCCGACCTTGCACTCCGGTCTGAACCCGTCCAAATACTCATCGTAGAGTTGCAGCTCGAAACCCTCCGTCGTTGCTTAGTGGTGTTCGGACATTTTCTTAGATTTTGAGACTTAATTCTAGATACAAAACGTAGGATTAAAGGTATACAGGATGGATAAATGAAAAAATATTCATAATTTCAATCTTTTTTTGTTTATTAAACGTAAGACTTACACAGAACATTGTTTGAATATTATACGTATACAAATTCGAGTTGACTGTAGGGTCCGCCAAGATAGCGTATATGCAACCGTATCTCCTTACTGGCTGCTGTCACCTTCTGGTACAAATCTTCGTTTTCGTGGAGGGCTTTGTTCAGTCGGTTGGGCAGAAAAATCGTGAAAGCGTCATCTAAGTCCAGAACGATTTTGTCTCCAAATTTCGTTTTGACTCGACGAACACCGCTGACTCTGTATTCGAAGTAGGCTTCAAGATCCGAAACTTTTTTCAACGGCAGAAACGTCTCCAGCCGCGCGATTTCGTTCAGTTTTGAGAAGTCCATTGTCGTTACGGTCCAGTTGTAGGTGCTCGAAATCTCTTGTAAGTCGATTGAGGTCGGATCTGATTTTCAGGAGATGTTTTACTTCTCCGATATTCTTGAGGAGCAGTTCTAATCGTTTCTTCAACTCACGTTGTTCCAGAGCACTTCTCATTTGCAAGAAGAACAGCTTCAGACTGACGATGAACTTTTCACTTTTCGCTTTTATAACGTTCCCCCACCACATAATTTGATGGAGGGTAAGGAATGTCACGGGACTGATATCAAATACGTATGCGCGCGCACCTGACAAGTTTCGACTTGACGGTGAGCGGCACGCGGTCAAAGGATTCCGGTGCGACGTTGGGACAAACAATTCTCGGAACTATTAATTTTGGAATGTCACGGGGCTGATAAGGTGGGAAAGGAATGTGAGGTGGTTGATGTTACACATCAGCAGTCCTACCGTGGGAAAGGAATTCGGAGTGGTTCATGTTACACATCAGCAAATTCTCGGAACCATTAATTTTGGAATGTCACGTGGTTGATAAGGTGGTTAGACAAAACAATGCGTTCGACAAGTTTCGACGGCGAGCGGTATGCGGTCAAAGGATTTCGGTGCGACGTTGGGACAAACAATTCTCGGAACCATTAATTTTGGAATGTCACGTGGTTGATAACGTGGGAAAGGAATGTGAGGTGGTTGACGTTACACGTCAGCAGTCCTACCGTGGGAAAGGAATTCGGAGTGGTTCATGTTACACATCAGCAGTCCTATCGTGGGACAGGCGAGCACTACAGACCTTCGGTCGGTAAGATTGTCGGTAAAACAGCACGATTTTGACCCTCGATCGATACAACTGTCGGTAAGATTGTAGGTAAGACAGCACGATTTTGACCCTCGATCGATACAACTGTCGGTAAGGTTGCACGGTTTCGACCTTCGGTACGGCAGACTGTGACGTCATCGCGGAAAAGGGTTTGCGTCTGGGCTACGCGGAGCGGAAAAGGGTTTGAGTCTGGGGAGAATGTATAGGCGGACTGGTCGGCTCGGTCGGTAAGTGTCGGTAACCGGAATCTGCGTGTAGAACCGGCCTTGCTGTACTACTTAGATGAAATAAATAAAATGAATAAAATAAATGGAATAAATGAAATAAATTTGATGAATAAAACGAATAAAAAAAATGAAATAAATAATAGAAAAGATAAGGAGAGAGAGAGAAAAAGGAAGAGGGAGGGTGAGGGAGAGGGAGAGGAAGAGGGAGAGGGAGAGGGAGAGTGAGAGGAAGAGGGAGATGAAGAGGGAAAGGAAGAGGAAGACGGAGAGGAAGAGGGAGAGGGTGAGGGAGAGGGAGAGGGAGGGGGAGAGGAAGAGGGGGAGGGAGAGGCAGAGGGAGAAGGAGAGGGAGAGGGAGAGAGAGAGAGAGGGAGAGAACATTTATTTGACTCTGGAGCAATGCTCCCTAAGGGCCACAGGCAAATTGCAAAGAATACATGTATATCATAAAATAAAATAAAATAAAATGCGATCATATAGATAGTATAAATATAAAAATAAAAATGAAAAATATAAAAATAATAAATGTACATAAAAATATAAAAAATTGTAAAATATAAATACATAAAAATATTAAAATATTAAAATATAAAAAATGAATTGAACTTCAAACTAAGGTTACAATAGAGATTAAAAGTAGATTACACTCCGGTCAATCACCCGGACATCCCAGCCTCGCGCTCCTCCTCGGATAGCAGCTAGTTAAAAACAAGATGGCGAAAAGTTAAAAGTGTGGAACCACAAGTGATTTTTGGCGGCAAGGAGTTCCAGAATTGGATTCCAGTAACCAGAAAAGATTTCTGGAATGTAACCGTCCGGGCAGAGGGGACATAAAGCGTGTCCGTCCGGGTCAAATCACGGCGTCTCACCAGGTCAGACCTAAGTTGAAGCTGGTCACCGAGGAGTCCCGGCTCACCCAGACACAGCGTTCTAAAAAATATACAGCCAATAACAAGCCTTCGACGGTTAAATGGTCTGAGCCAGCCGAGACCTCGCCGGTAAGCTGAAATGTGCTCGTGACGAGGCACCCTTAGTAGGAATCGAACACAGTTGTTGAGTGAGACCTGAAGTTTGAGTTCCAGCCCTTCTGACAGATTGGTGAGCGCAGCCACGCAGTAGTCGAAATGGGGGAGGACCAGGGCAACAACCAGGCGACGCCTCAACTCTAGAGTAAGATGATTGTCGTTCATTCGAACGCGATAGAGGGCACATGCAGCCTTGCTGCACACCTGTGCCACATGCTGAGTCCACGACAGGGTACTGTCAAGCATGACCCCGAGGTAGCGAAACACTGGCACAAAGTCAATAGACTCCCCACGCAGTGAAGGTGTCGGTATTGATGAAAAGTCAAAGTCGTTGATAAACTTAGAGCTACCAAAAGTCATTGCCCTGGTCTTACCCGCGTTCAAGCGCGGATGGCTTTCGAGACACCAAGATACGATAGACTCAACATCCTCATTTAACAAATGCATACCTTCGGCGAACTGTGCAGGCAGACAACGAAGGTAGATCACCAGGTCGTGCGCATAAAGTAGGTGCGAGCAGTGACGAAGACATGAGGGTAGGTCGTTTAGAAAGAGCGAGGACAGGAGAGGACCCAGAACGCTGCCCTGCGGAACGCCTGACCGAATAAAGAGCCAATCAGAGAGACCATTCTCACCGTCGCGAACCGCTTGGAGGCGGCCGCTTAGATACGAACAGAACCATGAGATCGAAGTCTCCGAGAATTGCAGGCCTCGAAGCTTTTGGAGCAGTGATAAGTGGTCAACCATATCAAAGGCCTTGCTGAGGTCAAAAAACACAGCGATAGTGACCATACGGTCGTCTATACCTTGCCGGATGTCATCCACTAGTCGCAGGAGAAGGAGAGATAGAAGGAGAGAGAGAGGAAGACGGAGAGGTGGAGGGATAGGGATAGGGAGAGGGAAAGGGAGAGGGAGAGGGGGAGGGAGAGAGAGAGAGAGAGAGAAAGGGAGAGAGAGTGAGAGAAAGAGAGAAAGGGAGGGAATAATGCTGTGTACTGGAAAATTGAAACAAATCGAAAAACTTCGTTAACATACTGATCAAATGTGATAATCATTACGGAAATCACATCTGCATTCGCAGTATCGTAGGAGGATTGGTGTAGCACTATATATATTCTATAAAGTATACACAAAAGTAGTAACTCGTTGAAGTCTTCGGGTTTGCGAATGAACACCTTTTTTCACCACTCACTTTGTCAAACACCTGTTTCTGCACCAGAAATTTTTCAGAATGCTAGAGAAGTTTCGAACGGCTATTCGGATTTGTATAAAAGGAGACCCGCTCACCCTCCACCGAGCAAAAACCCATCAGCCAATCGTTCATGGGGTGTATGCCTCGTGACAAACAGGCGGAAATGTAACGCGACGACAGTATAAGCTTGGAAAATTTTCTCAAGAGATCGCTACCTACTTTTTTGATGATCAATTTTTTCCCATCACATGCACCACGCTCGTATGGTTGGGGGTGTGCAGGCTCGGACTTGTTCGCTATAAAAAGTCATAAACCCCAAAACTGTATGTGCACGAAGCATCCGGTCAAGAGTCGACAAGACAAGATTTTTCTCACGCCCAACACTAACCGCTACCTGCTTTTCGGTGACCGATTTTTCCCATCACGTGCCCCACGCTGATAAGTGTTTCGGTGTGCAGGCTCAGACTTGTTTGTCATGAAATTTTTTTATTCTTTGATGGCTGCGGTGGTCCACCACTGCAACCCTTCACCCAGCCACTACTGCGCGCTGCCCACTACTTGCTTTTTCGTTGACCGATTTTTTCCCCACCGCATAACCCAACGGTGGTTGGTGGTGTGCAGGTTCTTGATTTTTGCTCAGCCACATAAACAGTCATATTGATCAATTTAACAAGCTCTCCCCACTCACAATCCTGGATCGGTGAACACACCGGCTTGCAACCCGATGCATGCATATTTTTTACACGGAAACTGTGAATCGTCTCAGAACTACAATAAAATATTCAATTATACAAAATATCTCCACATTCTCTTCCCTTATGCAGACAGGTGTAACATATCATTATCTATAATGATAATAATGACAATAATAATGGTAAAAATAACAATGACAACAACAACAACAACAACAACAACAACAGTAACAACTACAACAACAGCAATAATTGAATCTCCGTACATGCATAGATAACGATCTGGCAAGAATACCGAGTCAATCAAACGATACTAGACGAGCACAAGATCAAAATCAAGACGTGGAAATGCAAACAATAAACGGTATTACGAATAGCACAAAAGTTTTAGTAAATCAAAATACTATCAAAAATTTCTCAGAAGAATCCGCAAACAAAACGATCACGGCACGACATCGAACCAAATTTTACCACCGTTATATAACCAAGATAAACGACGCTTTACTTAAGAGGATTCACAGCTAAACCTGAAAACAATCCATAACTAAATTACAAGTTATTTGGAGAGGAAATGAGTTTTAATTCATAGACACAATCAAATATGATATATAACGGGTCGATATATAACCCTTTGTTTTTATTTTGAAACATTCGAAAAAAGAGACATTGACGGAGATGTTTAGTAATTCGGATGGCAAAACCACCCGCAATGCCTCCGGCGCGTGCCACACCGGGTGATCCCAATCCTCGACGGGGCAGCGTTGCCCTCACCACCCACCGATCAACCATCTGATGCCGAAGAAGTCTATGAAATCGACACCCCACGATCGATAGTCGTCAGTTAGCCCTCGAAAATATGCAATTTTGCTTCGGATTTCCGCCCGACCTTGTCGGCGTATCTTAGAGTTCCTTATACTGACCCACCCTTGGGACTCTAGAGTCCTCAGCAGATACGGTACACAAGGATAAACAACCAAATTTAAATTAAAATGCTACACAAACACTTTGAATAAAAAGAGCGAGAACCATGTGCCGCGGAACACTATCATGAACAATGAACAGTAAATCAAAATGAAGAATTCCCTAAACTTGAATACTTTTTCTTTGCACATATAAACACAAATAATTGAACGATTGAGAAACTCTCAAACGCGTTACGATGAAAATATTTGTAGTGAGCAAAAAGATGAAACTTAGTACTTACAGAAATCTTCTCTAATTCAAGAACCATTTTTTTTCTGTTCCAACTATGTACTTTTATAACTCGTCAACTCAGTGAAGTTTGAAAAATGGATACAATTTTTCACGCAACGACGCGATCTCAATTTCTTTGCCTCGGCTTTACGGACACTTTCTGTACGCGAAGATAGTCATCCCTGCCCATATCATTCGTAGCTGTAACCCGACCTAACCCAGCGGAGTGAAAGCTAACCTGACCTAAGAAGGTAGGACTTGACCTAACGTAACCTAACTTGATCCGAGACACTACAACCCAACCTAATATAACCTATCCTCGACCAAGACTGCCCAACCTAACGTAAATTGATGAAATACTTTCTGAAATGATTTATTCAATCAAGCATGATCGCTAGCTTCGATAGTTCAATGATTCTTGAGCAATTCGCGGTCAGCGCGACTGCCTCGACGTTTCCACAACCTGACCTACGTCAAGGCTACTCCAACTTGACATAACCTAACTTGACCCAAGACACTATAACCCAACCTAATATAACCTATCCCAACTCGAGACTGTACAACCTAGCCAACCTAATATCACTTAATCTTTTGCAGGTTTCCCGGTAACATAAAAAGACTTCGGTTTCCTCTATAGACGAGGAAACTCTTGGGAACATTCGCTCATTTTACTTATTCTGTCGTCTACTGGTTCTTATTTTGTCACACGTACTACTTCTTATGCAATATAGGTAATGTAACCGGGCTTATTCATGTTTGGAAATACAAATTCAGTAGATTCTAGCAGAGCTGTCGAGAGTGCGGTATGCATCACAACATTTTCCAAACCGCATTGTTGTAGTACGATGACATTCTGCAGAGCAATAATTTAATTTTTGACATTTATTTTAAGACAGATTAATTTAGAATTAACGTATGTGAAAATATTCATATTTCCGGCCGTTATAAATATTGACACTATTCACAATTCTATCAGTATTACACAATTCATCAACCCTATTGGATACGCAATTTTTATTAAAATCCCTAGCATCAACTTTTCCCCATAAAATTACACTGCTGCCAGTGAATAAGGAAAAATATATCTCATTCACGAATGCGTTGACGGAACAATAATGTGCTTGAGATTCATCGATTCGTTTTGATTTTTATGTCTAGCAGCATCCTTTCCATAAACTTTCCACATATTTGAATGATGCAGATAAACATACAACGCGTAAATTCTGCAATAACCAGACTCATTTCAGTTTGATGACTGGCAACGACGTTTTCCCCATGAATACGTTGATTGCTGAGAGAAGCTCAATGAAACTCCGCTATCTGCAAAAATGCATTCCTACATACACCTATGTAATGCGAATATTCCAAACGACGATCACAAGCATGCTAAAAACTTTTGGGGACAATTCCATTTAGAGCTAATGGAGAACTATAGAGATTGATAAATGTAAAACGGTGATCTGACCAGATGTCTCAGAACATATGATTTAGATCCGTTGCACTACCACACAGTGCTGGAACTTGCTTTCGATGCTATGCTCAAATACACGGAAGTAATTTGACAATATTCTGATCGACACGCTCGGGACAATAACAGGTTCATGGGGAAAGATTTTGATCCTAGTAACGTGGAATCGTATCTCATGTATTTTGACGTAACCAATCTATACGGTTCGTTCGAGTGGTGGCATAATCTTATCGACATATCAACTCACTCGGACGATCCACTGATCGGTTACATCCTGAACCGATGGATATCCGAATATCCTATAGAGCTTCACAAGAATCATGAAGATTTTAATTTTTCCGTCTCGAGCATTTCGCACCTCGGGTTCTGATGAAGGATGGGAACAATGGAAAAATCATGACCGAATTCATCGGGGATTCACGTAAAAATGAGCACATTTACCATCAATGTGAGCGAACGTGTCAAGGATGCCGAAAGTGCAACGTTGAAAACCGTCACGCTTAACGATTATAAGCATCGCATGGGGAGGCTTACAAAGCGTTGGTCCGTACCACAATGCCTAATACGTAGTAAAAAACATGAAGTTAGTCCGATTGTACTGAGAAATTGACATTGAGTTGGCAAGACTGTAATATGCAACTGGTACCTGGACAAACAGACTCAATACCTTGAGGGGCTTACCACCACCCCCACAATAGACTGACCATAGGATAGAACTGAGGGCATAAAACTGCTGTAAGGACAACCCCATCATCAAACAGAGATAGTTCTTCAACAAGTTTCCAGAGAACATTTTTCCCATTTAATTAACACGTAGAAAAAGTTTCCAGAAAACGAAGAGAAATTTCCGAAAATGAAAAAAAGTTCACCGAAAAATAAAATGATTATCAATCGTATCGAAAAATTATATATCATTAGGACTATGACTATCATCATTATTATTATTATTATTTTCATTATTATTATTATTATTATTATTATCATTATTTGAAGGCCTTTGGTCACGGCAGGCGATGGTGGCGGTGCCCCTTGCTACCAGGGTCCGGCACCATCGACGTCAAGGCCGCCTGCAGCCCCTCTCTGCCGCAGTCGAGGAGGATCTCTAACCTCGCCCCTTCCAAGGATGTCGCAGGAGCTGTCCTTGCTCGTGCAGTAATGACCTTTGGAATGAGAGTCCACATGATTGTGGTACGCATTTGACGTCCTGGCGCGGAGCTTCGGTCGGCTCTACGGGCGGCTGTGCCCCGCCCCGAAGCTGCACGCGGCAGCCGTCGAATGCGTGCCACAATCATGTGGACTCTAAATCCAAGGGTCAAAACTTTCTTTCATTTTCTGAAAACTTTTCTCGTGGTAAACAAATGAATATGAATAAATGTTCAATATATTAATAATAAATATTCAAGTAATTGATGAATAAATGGATTTACGTGGTATTCGAATTTTAAAACTTCGATCAGCTCAATATCGTCTTGCTGGCGAAACGTCTCTGCTTCATGAAGTATCGCCCTGGGTGTGAAACGCATATATTGACAACGGTTCTATGCCCTCAGTTTCGGCCTACGGCTAGTTTATTGCGGGGTTAAAGCACACCCTCCAAGTTCTCGTGCCTGTTTGCCAAGGTATCGGTTGCATATTACCGTCTTGTCAACTCATGATCAATTTTTCAGTACATTGGGGCTAACCTCGCGTTTTTTACTACGTATTGAACACTGTGGGGTTGATCTACTGTTGGTTAGCCCCTCGGACGGTTATTATGATCATTGAACGTGATGTTATTTATCGTTGCAGTTTTCGCATCCCTTGACACGTTCGCTCACTTTGATAATGTTGATATGTATCGTTTCGTCGTCAACCGTGGTGGTAAATGTGTATAGTTTCGCACGGATCTATCGTATTGTTGAAGAACTATCTCTGTTTGATGATGGGGTTGTCCTTACAGCAGTTCTATGCCCTCAGTTCTATCCTATGGTCAGTCAGGGGGTGGTGGTAAGCCCCTCAAGGTATTGCGTCTGTTTGTCCAGGTACCAGTTGCATATTACAGTCTTGCCAACTCAACGTCAATTTCTCAGCACAATCGGACTAACTTTATGTTTTTTACTACGTATTAGGCATTGTGGTATGGACCAACGCTTTGTAAGCCTTCCCATGCGATGCTTATAATCGTTAAGCGTGACTGTTTTCAACGTTGCACTTTCGGCATCCTTGACACGTTTGCTCACATTCATGGTAAATATGCTCATTTTTACGTGAATCCCCGATGAATTCGGTCATGATTTTTCCATTGTTCCCATCCTTCATCAGAACCCGAGGTGCGAAATGCTCGAGACAGAAAAATTCAAATCTTCATGATTCTTGTGAAGCTCTATAGGATATTCGGATATCCATCGGTTCAGGATGTAACCGATCAGTGGATCGTCCGAGTGAGTTGATATATCGATAAGATTATGCCACTACTCGAACGAACCGTATAGATTGTTTACGTCAAAATACATGAGATACGATTCCACGTTACTAGGATCAAAATCTTTCCCCATAAACCTGTTATTGGCCCGAGCGTGTCGATCAGAGTATTGTCAATTTACTCCCGTTTATTTGAGCATAGCATCGAAAGCAAGTTCCAGCACTGTGTGGTAGTGCAACGGATCTAAATTATATGTTCTGAGATATCTGGTCAGATCACCGTTTTGCATTTATCAATCTCTATAGTTCTCCATCGGCTCCAAATGGAATTGTCCCCAAACATTTTTAGCATGCTTGTGATCGTCGTTTGGAATATTTGCATTACATAGGTGTAAGAAGGAATGCTTTTTTGCAGGTAGCGGAGTTTCATTGAGCTTCTCTCAGCAATCAACGTATTCATGGGGAAAACGTCGTTGCCAGTCATCAAACTGAAATGAGTCTGGTGATTGCAGAATTTACGCGTTGTATGTTTATCTGCATCATTCAAATATGTGGAAAGTTTATGGAAAGGATGCTGCTAGACATAAAAATCAAAACGAATCGATGAATCTCAAGCACATTATTGTTCCGTCAACGCATTCGTGAATGAGATATATTTTTCCTTATTCACTGGCAGCAGTGTAATTTTATGGGGAAAAGTTGATGCTAGGGATTTTAATAAAAATTGCGTATCCAATAGGGTTGATGAATTGTGTAATACTGATAGAATTGTGAATAGTGTCAATATTTATAACGGCCGGAAATATGAATATTTTCACATACGTTAATTCTAAATTAATCTGTCTTAAAATAAATGTCAAAAATTAAATTATTGCTCTGCAGAATGTCATCGTACTACAACAATGCGGTTTGGAAAATGTTGTGATGCATACCGCACTCTCGACAGCTCTGCTAGAATCTACTGAATTTGTATTTCCAAACATGAATAAGCCCGGTTACATTACCTATATTGCATGAGAAGTAGTACGTGTAACAAAATGAGAACCAGTAGACGACAGAATAAGTAAAATGAGCGAATGTTCCCAAGAGCTTCCTTGTCCATAGAGGAAACCGAAGTCTTCTTATGTTACCGGGAAACCTGCAAAAGATTAAGTTGTATTAGGTTGGCTAGGTTGTACAGTCTCGAGTTGGGATAGGTTATATTAGGTTGGGTTATAGTGTCTTGGGTCAAGTTAGGTTATGTCAAGTTGGAGTAGCCTTGACGTAGGTCAGGTTGTGGAAACCTCGAAGCAGTCGCGCTGACCGCGAATTGCTTAAGAATCATTGAACTATCGAAGCTAGCGATCATGCTTGATCGAATAAATCATTTCAGAAAGTATTTCATCAATTTACGTTAGGTTGGTCAGTCTTGGTCGAGGATAGGTTATATTAGGTTGGGTTGTAGTGTCTCGGATCAAGTTAGGTTACGTTAGGTCAAGTCCTACCTTCTTAGGTCAGGTTAGCTTTCACTCCGCTGGGTTAGGTCGGGTTACAGCTACGGATGATATAGGCAGGGAGGACTCTCTCGGCGTACAGAAAGTGTCCGTAAAGCCGAGGCAAAGAAATTGAGATCGCGTCGTTGCGTGAAAAATTATATTCATTTTTCAAACTTCACTGAGTTCACGAGTTATAAAAGTACATAGTTAGAACAAAAAAAAAAATGGTTCTTGAATTAGAGAAGATTTCTGTAAGTACCAAGTTTCATCATTTTGCTCACTATAAATATTTTCATCGTCACGCGTTTGAGAATTTTTCAATCGTTCAATTATTTGTGTTTATATGTGCAAAGAAAAAGTATTCAAGTTTAAGAAATTCTTCCCTTTGATTTATTGTTCATTGTTCATGATAGTGTTCTGCGGCACATGGTTCTCGCTCTTTTTATTCAAAGTGTTTGTGTAGCATTTTAATTCAAATTTGGTCGTTTATCCTTGTGTACCGTATCTGCTGAGGACTCTAGAGTCCCAAAGATGGGTCAGTATGAGGGATTTTAAGAAACGCCGCCAGGGTCGGGCGGAGATCCGAAGCAAAATTGCATATTTTCGAGGGCTAGCTGACGAACGCCGATGGTAGGGTGACGATTTCATAGACTTCTTCGGCATCAGGTGGTTGATCGATGGGAGGTGAGGGCAACGTTGCCCCTTCGAGGATTGGGATCACCCGGTTTGGCACATGCTGGAGGCATTGCGGGTGGTCTTGCCATCCCAATTACTCAACATCTCCCCTAATGTCTTTTATTTTAAATGTTTCAAAATAAAACCAAAGGGTTGTATATAGACCCGTTGTATATCGTTTTTGATTGTGTCTATGGATTAAAACTCATTTCCTCTCCAAATAACTTGTAATTTAGTTATGGATTATTTTCAGGTTTAGCTGAGAATTTTTTTGAGTATGGCGTCGTTTATCTTGGTTACATAACATTGGTAAAATTTGGTTCGATGTTGTCTCGTGATCTTTTGTTTAGGGATTTTTCTGAGAAATTTTTAATGGTATTTTGCCTTACTAAAACGTTTGTGCTATTCGTAATACCGTTTATTGTTTGCATTTCCACGTCTTGATTTTGATCTTGTGCTCGTCTAGTATCGTTTGATCGACTCGGTACTTTTGCCAGATCGTTATCTATGCATGTACGGAGATTGAATTATTGCTGTTGTTGTTGTTGTTGTTGTTGTTGTTATTTTTATTGTTATTATTGTTGTTATTATTATTGTTGTTGTTATTATTATTATTTTTGATGATGATATGTTACACCTGTATGCATAAGGGAAGAGAATGTGGGGATATTTTGTATAATTGAATATGTTATTGTAATTCTTAGACGATTCACAGTTTTTGTGTAAAAAATGTGCATGCATCGGGTTGCAAGCCGGTGTGTTTACCGATCCAGGATTGTGAGTGGGGAGAGGTTGTGAAATTGATTAATATGACTGTTCATGTAGCTAAGCAAAAACCAAAAACCTGCACACCCCCAACCATCGTTGGGTCGTGTGGTGGGGAAAAAAATCGGTCAACGAAAAAGCAGGTAGTCGGCAGCGCGCAGTGGTGACTGGGTGGAGGGTTGCAGTGGTGGACCACCGCAGCCATCAAAGAATAAAAAAATTTCATGACAAACAAGTCTGAGCCTGCACACCTCCAACCATATTAGCGTGAAGCATGTGATGGGAAAAATTTGATTATCAAAAAAGCAGGTAGCGATCTCTTGAGAAAATTTTCTTAGCTTATACTGTTGTCGCGTTACATTTTTGCCTGTATGTCACGAGGCGTACACCCCATGAGCGATTGGCTGATGGGTTTTTGCTCGGTAGAGGGTGAGCGTGTCTCCCTTCATACAAATCCGAATGGCTGTTTGAAACTTCTCTAGGATTTTGAAAAATCTCTCGTGCAGAAACAGGTGTTTGAGAAAGTGAGTGGTGAAAAAGGTGTTCATTCGCAAGCCCGAAGACTTCAACGAGTTTCTACTTTTGTGTGTACTTTATAGAATATATATAGTGCTACACTAATCCTCTTACGATACTGCGAATGCCGATATGATTTGCTTAATGATTATCACATTCGATTAGTATGTCAACGAAGTTTTTCGATTTGTTCCAATTTTTCAGTTTTTAGCATCATTCCCTCCCTTCTCCTTTCCCTTTCATACAAATCCGAATAGCTGTTCGAAACTTCTCTAGCATTTTGAAAAATCTCTCGTGCAGAAACAGGTGTTTGACAAAGTGAGTGGTAAAAAAAGGTGTTCATTCGCAAACCCGAAGACTTCAACGAGTTTCTACTGTTGTGTGTACTTTATAGAATATATATAGTGCTACACTAATCCTCTTACGATACTGCGAATGCCGATATGATTTCCGTCATGATTATTACATTTGATTAGTATGTCAACGAAGTTTTTCGATTTGTTCCAATTTTTCAGTTTTTAGCATCATTCCCTCCCTTTCTCTCTCTCTCTTTCCCTCTCTCTCATCCTATTCATTTGTTCATTCATTTCATTTATTTTATTCGTTTCATTTATTATATTTATTCTATTTATTTTATTTATTTCATTCACATTATTTATTTTATTTATTTTGTTCATTTTATTCATTCCATTTATTTAATTTTTTTATCAATATTATTTATTTTATTCATTTTATTTCTTTTATTCAGTTTAATCATCTTATTCATCTTGTTTATTTCATTTATTTGATTCATTTCACGCATCTCATCAATATCATTCATTCCATTTATTTTATTAATTTTATTAATTTTGTCGATTACATTTATTCTAGCTATTCTTTTTATTGTGCGAGATAGCGGGCTAGATTTGGTCACGTGAGGCTGGCCAAGATTGCCAGTAAACGAAAATTCAAATCCGCATGTACGGAGCTGCTCAGAACAAGCGAGCCAAAAGACGATTAGTCGGTCACCAACCACCTATCCGAAAGGACCGCACCATTTCTTAAATATTCCACGTAAACTGATCATTCCGTTGCCGAGTAGTCTGGAGGACAGGAGATATTCGTGAACAAGAAGAAGGAACCTGGCCCACAAAGAAGACCCCGGGGTTCCCAGTAGCTCTGTGTTGTTTTGTTTTGTCCCTCTTATTATTTATACATATTTATTTCGTTCTTTTTTTGGTTCCGCTCTTTTTAATTCTCTTTTGTGACGCCTATTGGCTCATTTTATCTTTTATAACCTTAAGCCCGGCCGTTTTTTTTTGTCTTTAGATTTTAGTTATACATGGATCGGCCATTGTAAATTTATTTATTAATTTATTCTGTCCTTCTATTTTTGTGCCTGGTATATCTTTTGTTACGACTATTAGCGTTCTTTTTCGATTTTACAATCGGACACGCCCATGTTAGAAAGGTAAGTTTACCTTTTTCTTGTTTTGTAGTGTATGTAGTTCAATAATAAATAAAACGAGGTGGCTGTTTTAACTTTAGGTACGACCCGCTTACAATATTATAATTACTGATAGAAAATCATAAAGAATCATTACATTATTTTATATATTATATTCATTTTCTTCATTATATTTATTTTATTTATTTCGTTTATTTCATTTATTTCGTTTATTCAATTCATTTTATTTATTTCATTTATTTCATTCATTCTGATCATCTCATTTATCTTTCTCATCCTATTTATTTCATTCATTCTATCCATTCCATTTATTCCATCTATTTCATTTATTTTATTAATTTTGTTGATTTTATTTATTCTATTTTCTTATTTCATTTATTCTATTTATTTCATTTATTTTATTCATCTTATTTATCTTATTCATCTTATTTATGCTATTTATTATATTTATCTCATGTATTTTATTTATTTTATTTATTTCATTTATTTTATTTATCCTATTCATTCTATTCATGTTATTTATTCTATTCATTCTATTCATTTTATGTATCACATTTATTTCATTTATTTCATCTTTTTTTATTTATTTTATTTATTTTATTCATTCTATTCATTTTATTTATTTTATTTATTATATTTGTTCTATTCATCTTATTCATTCTATTCATGTTGTTCATTCTATTCATTCCATTCATTTTATGTATTTTATTTATTTCATTTATTTTATTTATCATATTTATTTCATTTATCTCATTTATTTTGTTTATTTCATTTTTATTTTGTATCAATTAATTAATTAATTTATTTTCGCATTTGTGAGTTTTTGTGTGTGTGTTGGGGGGGGGGGGGGGGGGGGGGTCGAGTGATGGGGCTAGAAGGGAGCTAGGGGGGAGCTAGGGGGGAGCGCGCCATTGTGTGGATTAGAACCGGCGTATATACACTACTGGCATTTTTGGCGAACTTTTCGTGATTTTGTCGAGTGCTGAAACAAGGTTTTCAATGCACTATTCTGACGTCATTTTGCCTGAGTAATTGATTGGGCGCAGCTTCATACGCTGCGATCAACGCATCCTAAGTTACAGCCAAAACACAATAAATTTCGCCCGCTACATCGCTCCTGTTGATCCATCACTATTTTGGCTGCGTTTTCTGAGTTTTTGAGGGTCCTATTAGTCAGGAAAGGATGATTTAAATCGAACCTGAGACCAAACATTTCCGGCTCTAAAACCGACGAAATATAAGGCATTTTTGGCGGAACTTTCGCGATTCTGACAAGCGCTGAAATGGATTGTCTCATGCACTATTCCGACATAATTTTGCCAGAGTAATCGATTGGGCGCAGTCACAATGCGCTGCGTCTAAGGCATCAAGAGTTACAACCGAAAAACGAAGAATTTTGCTCGGTATTTCATTCCTGTTGATTCCACGCTCGTTTCGCTGAGTTTTCTGAGTTCTTGTGGGTCCAATTAGTCAGAAAAGGGTCATCTATATCGAATCCAAGATCGAACATTTTTGGCTTGAAACTGAAGATGAGTAAGGAAGGCATTTTTGGCGAAATCTTCGCAATTTGACAATTGGTGGAATAGGTTCTTCCGTCCAACATTCTGACGTATTTTGCCAAAGGAATAGATTGGGCGCAGTCTTGATACGCTGCGATCAACGCATCTCAAGTTACAGCCGATAAACGAAAAATTTTTCTCGCAATTTCTTTCCTGTTGATTTCACGCTCATTTCGCTGCGTTTTCTGAGTTCCTGGCTATCCAATTGGTCAAAAAATGGTCCTTTGAATTGAATCTGAGACCAGAAATTTTTGGCTCCGAAACTGAACAAATAGTAAGATATTTCAGGCGAAATTTTCGCAATTTAGACAAGTGCTGAAATAGGTTTTCTCATGCACTATTTCGACGTAATTTTGCGAAAGACATTGATTGGGCGCAGTCACAATACGCTGCGAATAACGCAACAAGTTGTGACGATGTATACATTTGGATAGACGATAGTAAGAACCGAAGTTCGGACGGCTCAGCGGATCAGCGGATCAGCAGATCAGCAACTTAGTAGGCCTACGACTTCAGAAGGAGAGAGTTGTGTATGGATGTGTCAGTAAATAATAAAGTGTGTGAAATTAACCCAAATCCTGATCAGGTAACAAATTAAATAAACAACCACGAATTGAAACAATAAAGAACGTCATACCATTTACAAATTATAAATACGATATATCAAATACTCTCCCTCCAAATTCTTTGAATAGTTGTTCCGCTCGATCTCATTTAGATACACTTTTACCGTCCGCTTTTATGTTATTGTTGCTATTTTGTTTCATTCTTACTCGACTATTATCTCTCATATCTTTCAGCTTATGCACCTGTGCCATCCACTTATATTTCTAAACTATCAAACCAAGTTTGTTGGGTTGCGACGTACAGGGACTATAAATTTGGAATTATGTACTATTAAATTATAATTGACTCATTAAACAAAATGACCCAAATGAATGCATAATTTTCTCTTTTATCATCAACAACTTTTTTTCGCAACTGTTAATTTATTCACCTTACTTTTATATTTGACTTATAATCAATAAAATTCATCACATTTGGCGCCCGAACAGGGACTTGATATTTGTTAGAAATTTTAATTATCACGTTTAATATTCAAATTATTTTCACTTATTGTTTTTATTCATTTATTTGTATACGTGTTAATTTATATTGTATTTTCTTGTGAAGTCATGTTTACATTACAAATGGGAAAGACACCACGTACTCCTATAAATAGAAGGTCGCATACTGCAAATAGTCCATACCAACTTACGCCTGAAGAAAAAAGAAACACATCAGTTAATAAGGCTGGTGTTATTTCAAGATGTAAAGAGATTAGTCACTTAAATAAACAAAACATTGAACAAAGGTTAGGCATGGAAGAAGAAATTGAAACATTGCGAAGGGAAAATGAGAGACTGTTAGCTCAAAATAATGAAATTATACAAAACAATCAAGCTAATGCCGATGTAGTTAATGAATTACAAAGAATGAGACTAGAGTTGGAACAGCAAAAGGCAGAAATGAATAGATTTAGAACTGATATTGTACCTGTAGTAGCTAATGACAATAGAGCAGGAGGGGCAGATATAGCAGTTGATCGATTAGTATAAGATTTTCGGTTGGTCAACATTGAATCGAATTTGCCACGTTTTGACGATTACTTAACATCAAATCCCATGGAGTTCATAAGTAGACTAGAGAAGTATTTTGTCATCCAGAGAATTCCTGAACAACATAAACTAATGGTTTTAGAAAGTGGTTTAGAGGGTAGAGCAAAAATCTGGTTCGGTGTGAATCATTTTCATAATTATGAGAAGTTTAAAACGAATTTTCTCAAAGAATTTTATTCAATTCCAATTAGAGTAAATTTCAAAACAAAGTGGTCGTCTCGTAGGTTTGGTTTCCAAGATCGAAATTTACAAGTATATTTTTTAAAATAATCGACAGAAGTCGAATATTTTGAGCCGAAGTTGAGTCAATTCGAAATTAACTATAGTATAGTTCAACAATTTCGTTATCGAATAAAAGAAGCATTAGCAACGGTAAATTATGATGACTCAAACTCAATCACACAAGCTCTAGCACAATTAGACCTAGTTCACGAAGAGAAAAAAAGAACTCAGAATGTCAATAATCACACTGGCAGTTCTAACAACCAATACAAGGCGCGAAGTATTCAAACTAAAAGGAATACCGAACAATATCACCGAAATAGTCTAGAGCAACAAAGTTTCAATCAAAACAGTATTAATCATAATCCATCGAATTCACCTTTTTATAGAAATTGTAATGTACAAACAAATCAACAACAAAATTCACCACAATTCTCGACAGTACAACCGGTCAACTGTTTTCATCCATCTAATAGCTTCAATAACATGCAAACGAGTAAACAATCATACGGTAATCCGATTGTTAATACCAGTATTCCTCTGCCTTCAATTATGGGAATGATTAGTTATAACGCCGGAGATCATAATTTAAACAAGTAAGCAGCGTCTTGAAAAAAGGTCCAACAAAACGCTGCAATCATCAATATGATTTTGGGGAGGACCTAACTGGTTTAGATCTTCTAAATGACGCAAAAAATGAAACACCAGCACAGATGAAAATAGTGATAGATTTCTTCACATTATAGTGGAAATTTTTAAGATGCCTATTTCAGTTCTAGTTGATTCCGGTAGCCAGATTACATGTATTTCAGAAACATTTCATGATTACTTGAAAAAGCAATTTGAACTCACAGAATTACCCGTCACAAATGTGGTTGTTCTAGCAGCGATAGGAAAAAAGCTTACTCCAATAAAAGAACAAGTTTTATTAGATTTTAGAATTGGTAATTGTAGCTTGACGTATCCTTTTTTGGTAATTCCTCGATTGACGTCCAATATGATTTTTGGTAACGACTGGTTGATAAAAAATAAATTAGTCTTGGATTTTGACAACTTTCATATGTTGATCGATGGTTATCGGGTTCCACAGGGTTTGATCCTGTGCGATCGGATGACGTCGAGAAGGTTGTCATCAAACAAACAGGGTGAGACAACAGTTATCCAAATTCTTGAATACGTCACAAATAATGGAACAAGTATACATAACCGAGAGTTGGATGTATCTTGTAATAGGTTAGAAGCAGATAAAATAGAGAAAAAAAATAAAAAACGAAACGAATTGGTTGAACATGAAGAAGTTGATAATGTTGATTACGATTCTATGAATTTATTGTTTAATGAAAATTTTATTGATGTGGATTCTTTTCATATATGTACCGATATGTTAAATTTGTCATGTAATATTTCTGCAAATTCTCATGATGATTGTGTTATTGAAGATGACGATGAAACCCACGTACATTTATTTCAATTGTATACACAAGGGGAAGATGACAATTTTTTCGACGATGTTCGATCGATCGTGTGTAAACTAACGGGTTTGAACTCTGTGGAGCAAGAAGCCCTAATCACTATGTTAGGCAAATAGAAAAAACTTTTTTCAAAAAAGACGTGTGCAGCAGGCACATATGAGCATAAATTAACTTTAAAAGACAAAAGAGCTTTCGTAAAAAGATCTTATCCTGTTCCGCTTTCTATACGCAAACAGGTAGACAACGAAATAGAGGATATGTTGAGAAATGGAATAATCGAACCGTCCACCAGTCCATTTTTAATGCGCTTAGAATAGTTAAGAAAGGTGACGGTCGAATTCGTGTTTGCTTGGATGCGAGGAAGCTAAACGAGATAATAGAAGCTGACAATGAATCCCCACCGTTGATTGCCGAGATCATGCAAAGATTTCATGGTGTGCAACATTTAACTACAACAGACTTAGCTAACGGTTATTGGCAGATTTCGCTAGATAAAGACTCTCGCGCGTATACCGCTTTTTTGCATGGTACGAAATTATATCAATTCCGACGGATACCTTTCGGAATCAAAACAGCGGGCAGAGGATTTATTAGAGCGCTTTCAATTGCTTTAGGTAATGAATACGACACCTTCTTGACTCGGTATATAGATGACTTATTAGTGGCATCCAGCAATTTCGAACAACACATTAATCATCTAGATCGTATTTTTTAAAGATTAAAAAGTCAAAATTTTACGTTGAGATTAGACAAATCACATTTTTGCTGTAGTTCTGTCAAGTTTTTGGGATACGAATTATCAATCAAAGGAATCAGACCGGATCGTGATAAATTAGAGGCAATAAGAAATTTCCAAACACCAAATGACCAACAGCAATTACAAAAATTTTTAGGAATCTGTACTTTTCATCGTCAATTTAGCGTACGTCATGCGAATTTTATTGAGCCATTTAAAAATTTGTTGAGAGCCAAATCTGAATGGAAGTGGACGAATGAGCATGACAAAGCATTTAAAAATTTAAAAGATAATTTCGTGAATAGCATCATGCTACATCATATAGATCTAAACAAGACTTTTAAACTTCAAACCGATGCGTCAAATAAGGGTATTAGTGGTATACTATATCAAACCGATGAAGACGAGAATCATTATATCATTTCTCTAGTTAGCAAATGTTTATCCACGGCTGAGGTGAATTACACCACGACCGAGAAGGAATTATTGGCAATTGTGTATTCTGTAACTAAGTTGAGGACTTATTTGATGGGAGTACCATTTAAGGTCATTACTGACAATAAAAGCTTGACTTTTTTGAGAAGTATACGATTTCAAAGTTCACGCTTGATTCGTTGGAGCATTCTGTTACAACAATATTCGATTGCATTCGAACATTGTACAGGCAAGGATAATCTAATCGCTGATTTTTTTAGTCGAAATCCGGTTGGAAAATTTGAATTAGAGGATGAACCTGATAAAGTTTCAATAGCAACGCTTACCTCTGGTATACCTATATCTATGAATTATCAATATAACTATTTAGAAGCAATAAAGAAGGATTCCTTTCGTTCGCAAATAAAAAATTTCAGTAAATTACAACGTGAAGATGATCAAATCGAATCATTCATAGATCAAGTTGAAAAAAAAAAATCAACTGATAAATTTTCTCTGCATGATAATATTTTACTTAGGAATAACGAAGAAGCAAGTAGTTGGCAGCTGGTAGTGCCGAGATTTTTAGTGAATTTAATAACCGAAACAGTTCATGTAAAACTAGGACATCCTGGAGTATTTAAAACACTCTCTTATATAAAACAATTATATTGGTGGAAAAAAATGCATGCAGACGTGAAAAAATATGTGATTTCTTGTGATTCGTGCCAATGGGTTAAGCATTTAACTTATAATATGGAACGGAAATATTTCAGGGTAAAATCTGATGCCCCAAATGAGTTGGTCACAGTTGATAGTAGTGTATATACGCCGGTTCTGGATCATACAATGGCGCGCTCCCCCCTAGCTCCCTGTAGCTCCCCCCAAGCTCCCCCTCGACCCACGGCGTTCACTCCCGCTCTCTTGCTCCCTCTCTCTCTCTCTCTCTCTCTCTCTTAATGGTTTGACGTATGTCACGATGACCTCTGTAAACCCGTTCAATTCACCCGAGAAGGAGAGATCAGTTTTTTATTTTCTATGGCTCATCAGATGCCTAATTCAAGAATTTATCAGTAGCCGTAATTTCTGACTCGCGAGTGCATTTTTCAGTCTGTTATCAAGTTTTTCCACTTGCCTGTTTCAATCTCGCGATAAACGGTTTCGACAATACCGTGCGCCGATTTACTGCGCACACGTCTTTATTGTGTAATGATCAATATGATACATCCAAAGGGTTTGAATGTGCATAACTCTGAGTAACCATATTGTGTACATAGACTTATAATAAACAATCGTGTTGCTGGCGCCCGTCGCAGCTAGGTCGTGACCAGCTCGACGTTTAAACCGTGAAACCAGTATTATGAGTGTGAGTTATCGAAATTTTTGCGCTTGAGATTACGCGGGCTTATTTTCGTGTGTCGGCGTGTACGTGTGTCGATCTCTTGTTGCTGACAAACATTTGCTCACACTAACAGCATTCAGTGCGTGTTGTGTATAGTGACTTGGACCTTTTAACTCTTTCGCTGTTCAATTTTTGCTTATACGGAGCACATTACAGTGTGTGTGACGATGTTCTCTTCGTACCTTCAACTCTTCGTGCCATGAAAAACTAACTCGTAAATATAGAACCACCATCAGAGACTTAATTTTACGATTCTCGCGCGATTATAATATCAACGCACATTATATTGCATTACAACAATAATTTATAATGTCGCGCTGCTCGGTCTGCAACAAAACGACGAGAGGACTGAATACTGTCGATTGCATGAGGGATTGTGGTGCCATAATCCATGCCGAGTGTGCCACAAACAGACTAGGGTACGACCCTGATGGCGTGAATTCATTAGACAGTGTCTACTGCGAACCTTGCGTCATGCAACGTTCCACAACCATTCCACGTTCACCTATAAAGAGCCCATACATCGATCGATCCTCCAACGCACAAGGAAGCGGTAGATGACACAGGATCGCACGACAAAATCACTCTAGAGGATCTTATGCGTCAATTAAAATCGATGAGCACAATCAACACCGGCCAATTCAAATGTCTTCAAACGTCAATCTCGAGTGTAGAGCAAAATATTGCCGAACTCCGTGTTGACGTTTCAGTTCTTTCATCGTCGTACGAAACGCTCAACAATCGTATCGGGACACTATAACTCAATTCCGAAGCTACAAAGGTGGTTATTCAAACGATCAGGGAAGAAAACTCTGCCCTTAAGTCGCAAGTCAACTTACTATCGAATCGTCTTACTAATAACGATTCCAACAACACGAGTGCAGAGATCACGATATCTGGACTGCCGATTGATATCACGGATACACCGAATATAATAGTCGACAAGATTTTTAAGGCACCCGGAATTCTTAGATTAACTAGCGACGTTCTTGAAATACGATAAATACCTTCGAAACAGCCTCTGGCCGATGGGGAACGTCCGCATACATCCACTACGACTCAAGCTGCTTTGGGGTCTCTGATTGTTTTACTAAAGTCATCAAGAGTTCGCGATTTTATTATCCAAAAAAGACGTGAGAAAAAGGAGTTATCCATCAACGAAGTTTTCGCACTTAATAGAAAAGGAAACATCTTTATCAACGAATTCCTGCCGTCAGCGACCTATAACTTGCTTCGCCGCACAAAATCTACAGCTAAAGAACTGGGCTACAAGTTCGTATGGCCGAAGGCCGGGAATATTTACGTTCGAAGGGGTGAAGAGACCGAAATTATCCAAATCAATGCCGAGAGTGACTTGGACTCACTCACATGACTGAAACCGAAGTCTTCCAACGACAACGTTACGTCAACGCCGCCAAAAATTAACTCGTCTTACTTTAATCTCAACATTGCGCATTTTAACGCGAACTCCCTATTGGGTCACATCGATCTTGTCCGAGCTCACTTATCTAATCATAACTATCATATCATCTCAATATCTGAGACTTGGCTGCATCCTCTAATACACGATGATCTGGTTCAACTAGATAATTATTTACTCATGAAGAACGACAGGCACGGAAAACGGGGAGGTGGAGTGGCATGCTATATTCATAAATCTCTTACTGTGAAGATCTTAACCGCTTCACCAAACCAATTTTCAAATTCACCAGAATACATTATCCTGGAATTACGCTGTCAAAACAACGAATCTCTTATGTATAGAAGACCTAAAGGGTTCTTATTTGCGATTTTTTCTCTGTTTTCGATCAGTTTGCGTTTGCGTACAAAAATATAATTATCAGTGGTGATCTAAACTGCAATCTTTTAAGTTCGGGTTACGAGGCTGAGTTTCTAAGAGAATGTTCTTCATCTAAATCATTGCACATAATAGAATCTAGTGCCACTTTTCACACGAACACATCCTACTCTTGGCTTGATGTTTTTATTATCGATTCTTCTTCTAAGAAAGTGTCATTCTCCGAGTCTGACGCTCCATTTATTGCCGGGCATGACTTGATCGAATTAGTCTATCAGTTCGAATCACCACCTATTTTAAATCGCACGATCTCTCGGCGTAATTTCAAGAGATTCGATGACTTGGCGTTTCGTAGTATGTTTTCAGTCGAGCTCCGGACTAGCCAGGCGTTATTTTCAAATCCACTTTTGTCCAGTTTTAATATTGACTCTTATACGAATTCTCTTTCTATTATGATCTCCTCAATCTTGGATATCCAGGCCCTGAGGCAAACGTACAATATTAATAAACGTCATGCGCCTTGGCTAACCGAAGATCTGAAATCACGTATTAAGAAACACAACTCTCTTTACAAACAAGCGAAAAGGTCAGGTAGTCTCCTCGGGTTAGCGATATTCAGAAAATTCAGAGATGAACTTAGCAACAACATAAGCAGCTAAGAATAATTTCTATTTGCTAAGAATTTCGTCAATCACTGACACTGCTAAATTATGGAGAGAACTAGCCATTATGGGGCTTGTAAAATCGACTACGTCTTCTCCGCTCAATTTTTTCTCTCTAGAAAAATTGAATAAACACTTCGCGAGTATTTCCTGCTCTTCCCCAGCGTGTGAACTACATGACCTTGACGACATTATCGCCGATGAATCGCATGATCATCCGCAATTTGAGTTTGTACCGACCACTCCTGATGCCGTTCAACTAATTATCAATTCGTTTTCCTCGTCTCATTCTGCTGGCCCAGATGGCGTTTCGGTTTTTTTGATTCAAAAAGCACCACCTCTTTTGTCAGAAATCTTAGCGTCCTTGTCCAACCATTGTTTTCGATTATCGTGTTTTCCGACTTCATGGAAGCGTGCATTCATTCGGCCATTATTGAAGGTGAATCCTCCCCTGTCTCCGTCTGACTGCAGGCCAATAGCCAACTTATGTGAACTCTCTAAGATAAACGAGAAAATAGTTCGCAAGCAAATCAATGATTTCCTCTCAGCGAATAATATCCTTGATTCGTGTCAATCGGGCTACAGGCGAGGCTTTAGCACACACACTGCTTTGTTGCGCATATGCCATGATGTTCGACGAGCTGTTGATGAGAGACAGCTAACAATCCTAGTGTTGTTTGATTTTAGTAAAGTATTTGATACAGTCTCACATTTCAAACTTCTCACAAAATTGCAAAAAATTGGCTTTTCGTCCAACGTGCTACACTGGATATTTTCCTATCTAACGGGCAGGCAGCAAGCTGTAGTGGATAACCAAGGTGGATGCTCCGTCTGGTTGAAAACAACCGCTGGAGTTTCCCAGGGGTCTGTGTTGGGTCCGCTTCTGTTCTCACTTTTCATCAATGATATCAGCCTGAAATTGAAATTTACAAAACACATGATTTTTGCAGATGACACACAGATTTACCTGAGCTGTCTGCCCTCACAACTCGATGATGGTATCGCTCGTATCACACACGATGTCAACGTGATTGCTCATTATGCGAAAGATAATGGGCTTAAGCTCAATCTATCCAAGTCCAAGGTCCTAATACAGGGAAGTAATAACTACATTAGCCGAATCGATGTCACCTCTCTTCTTCCAATTCTCGTTAACAACGTCATTCTTCCCAACGTTAACGAAGTACGAAATCTCGGTGTGATAATGTCGTCAAACCTCTCATGGCGGAAACACGTAGTTTCAATCTCCAAGAAAATAAATTTCTCTCTTCATAAGTTAAAATATCATAGGAACGTTTTATCACGGGAACTAAGAACTACACTAATCGTCTCACACTTATTCCCACTAATTGATTACTGTTGCCTAGTATACAATGATATAACTTCAGAGCTCAACAACAAGCTCGAAATAGTCGTAAACAATGGAATAAGATTCATATTTAATTTAAGACGCGACGCCCACATTACACCGTATCGACGAGTACTTGGCTGGCTCACTGTGAAGTCAAGACGACTGTATTTTCTTGATATATTAGTATACAATGTATTGCACGGAAACTCTCCTTCATATCTCATAGAGCTATTCACCGAACGAAATCAGCCAAATCACCCATCACTACAACGAACAACGGACTATTTTTTCATACCCCAACACCGCACAACTACCTACAGGGACTCTTTTTTCCTTGCAGCTATTTATTTCTGGCATTCCCTCCCTGAGGAAGTAGTAACGTCATCTTCACTTTTGATCCTAAAAGTCCGGCTACGAAGCCACCTTTTTTCCTTAGACGGAATCATGGCTCAGACATTTTTGACATGTTGACTTAGACATGTTGCATAAATCAGTATTCTGTTATTCTCATAATATCAGTATCATTTAAGTATTTTGTATTATTAGTACTAATTACTCACTATTTTTCATTAATATCTTCAGATCTTTATTTCAAATGCATTTTTATTTTTATTATTATGTTACTTATTTTATATTATTTTTTCTTATTCTCATTTATTTCTTTTCTACTTATTATTCTAAACCTAATTACCGACTTATTTTCAGTTATTCCATAGCTTTGTAATTTTCCTCAGGGTGCTACCAAGGCATAATGAACTGAACAATCAATCTCTGTCTCTCTCTCTCTATCTCTCTATCTCTACCTCTATATCCATATCTCACGCTCACCCCCCCCCCCCCCCCCCCCCGCCTCGCCGTTTGATCATTTTCGCGATTGGCCGCAAGATCGCTATTTTCATAGGATTTGACACACACACACACACACGCACGCGCGCGCGCGCGCGCACGCACACACACGCACACACAAGATAATTCCTGTCGAGACTTGTTTTCCGCCGAACGTCATAAACGTAGGTATTCGGGGCAAGGGCTCTGGGCCGATTTTTTATACCTACACCGCTCACTACCTGCACTTCGTTGACCGATTTCCATTGCATGCTAGGGAAACTATACATTGCTACTCTACTCACAGCATTTGCGCAGATTTTTATACTCAGGTGGACATCCATCGTAGGCGGCGGTGGGTTCGCGGAAAGGGGGAGGGGGAGAGGATGCAAACCTGCTCCAATACGCTTTCAGGCATGTCATGCAAATATTTCGCAACGATTATATATGTATTTATATGTTTATTCAAACAGAGAATTGAATGATAATTGATAACAAAAAATGGTAAAAGGAAGTGTTAACGTTATATTATATTAAGGGGGTATTCTAGTGTAGAGGCATGAATTTGAGGTGTTTTTTGAAGTGCTATAAACAAAAAACAAAAAATATTTTTACCATCCATTTTTTTATCAGGCGTTTATTATTATTTCACGATTACAAAAAAAAAAAAAACAAGTCAAAAAATACAAAATTGAAAGTGCTATGAGTTGTTGAAGGGGGGGGTACAAAAAAAATGGCGCGCCAATGTTGTCACGATTGCAAGCATTTTCAAAATCAGAAAAAAAAAAAAGATTATTAATCTACATCAATGCAGCTATCGTTCTAACTAAAAAAAAGTCGAAAAAAATTTTTTTTTGCCAAATTACGGCTGTCCGAAAAAATAATACGTTTTTTTTTGACTTTTTTGGACGTTTCTGAATTTTTTAAAAATAGTAAAAATTATTATTTCCTTATAATAATAGTTCGTGCGATAGAGACATGTATTGAGAAGATTCTCACCAAATTTCAAGTAAATCAGTTCAATAGAACTTGAGAAATCATGTCAACCGTTTTGAAAAATGTAGTTTTGAGAAAAACGCGTTTAAAGTTTCGAGTAAAATTCGTTCCAGCCGAGCCAGTATTGAAGACGTGTCACTCAAATAGCTATATCTCTGAAAATAATTGAAATTTTGACTTGTCCTTTTAAGGACACATTCTTGAAAGGTTAAGCTTTGAAAATATAAAAAAAAAAAATCGATTTTTTCAAATTGCTACACTAGAATACCCCCTTAAATTAGATGTGCGTTACGCCTGGAAGCAGCATTGAAACTGCTCGCACGGCCTCTCGCCGGGCTCGGCGACAGTGCATATGAAGTGCATAATCGCGTAATTTGAGCACTGCTGCCGATAAGAAAGCCAAGCGCATAAGGCGGGCCACGCTGCATGATAAATTTTGCACTCATCTAAATGATCCCCGGCATGTTCCTACGAGAGGATATAAACTGTTACATTTCATTAGAAATGTTCCAGCTCCATCACATCCCCCGACGAAGACAAAGGCGCGTCTCTGCGGCTTCTGATTTCTCGTAGGATTCTTTCGTTACGTTTAGCTTGTGTCTCAATCCTGCGTTTTAATTTCCTTCGTTCTACTACTTCCAAAGCAGAGGGATTCCTTTGGCAACAATGTCCGGCGAACGCCGAAATATAGGTGGGTATATTAAATTTCCACAGCAAGAGTAGAATAGACAAGACGGATATCGTTCCAGAAACGGCAGCTATTGATGGGATCCCTATACCTTTGAAGTTAGCCCATATATTGTTTACCCGAAGGGTCGCTTCGTTATTCGCGAGGACACTCTCAAGGTCTAAAATGGCTTGTCCTTGATCCTTGAGGGTATCCAAGTTAATCACGTGATGCAATACAATTTCCCGGCCTGTTACAAATTTGTTTAGCGGGGAAATGGTATCTGCATGTATTTCTGTTGATTGAGAAGTCATATGTTCTACGATTAATTTGACTCGCGTTTTCAGAGTTTGGAGTTCGCAGCTCTGATTCGTGGTTATCAAGGATGGCTTGGTGATTTGAATAATAAAAGTCTGCATTGAAGCGCATGTTATGGTTACCTCAATTGGCTTCGAAGGTGAGATTATTTGCGATCCCTGCGTTCTTATGTAAGCAGTATCTGTGACGAGAAAACGACTCAGAGTGCATCCTCGTGGTATGGGATCAGTTATTTTCTCACAAAGTTCAATAGTATCGTTGCGATGTCCCACATCGCGGTAATCACCAATGAAATAATCGGTTATCTGTTTCAGTTGAGAAAATGTGACTTCTCTTATAAAATTCTTACGTACTAATTTCAAAGCATATGTTGGGTTAAGCGTTACATAAGTGTGATTTATTCTTACGGGTACCGGGGTATTCTGAATTATTACCCAAGGTTCCTTTTCTAAGTAAGGCACTGTGAGTATATAGATAAGTTTGCCTTTATCTGTGGTTATAGTTAAATCACTTATTTTAATAAACTTCTCGTAATTTTCCTCCTCAATAGGCATTAGTGTCTTTTTGTCATTGGCGTCGAAAGCTTGAAGAGCTGTCATAAGCTCCTTTGGAGTAAAAAGGGTGTTATCGATGATACCATGCCTTCCTAATTGCACGGCAGTCATTACCAGGTCGATTAGTCGTTGCAGTTCCTTAATTTCAAATAAACTTAGAGTTATAGCTTCCATGTATTCCTGATAAGCAAGCGTTTCGTTACCTTTTATTTTTAATGATTTTTATTGTCCCCATACAGTTTCCAAAGAGTGTTTAAGTTTGAGCTGATTTGTATTCAAGATATTAATTTGGACTTGATTTATGTGCAAGGACTTGGTTACAACAAGATTTAGAGTGTCCGTTACATTTTTTAGTGAGGCTAGATTCCCATTAATTATTTCCAAATCATCCGCGTCAGCAGTTCCATAGATTGATTTTTGGATTGTTCCTAAAAAGTTAAACATTCCTCTTTTCGGTCTGATGTTTGGCGTGAGATAAGATTTCCTTAGGGGATACATTTCATTTGCCAGGCCCGTCAGAAGGACATCGTTTCCAAATACCGCCTCAGCTTCGCGCGAGGCTTCGTAAGTAACGTCGCTCGACGCGAGCGCTTTCGGAGTACTTGTTTTGGTTCCGTGGGATTGAGATTCCCTTAATTTAGAGGGGCGGCGCGTCATTTGAAGAATAGGCGCACCCAAGTCTAAAAAGACTTCCAAAATATTCTTGTGTGACGAGGCACGGGCAAATTCTAAATCTAAAGCGTCCAGGGCGGACTGGGCGAGGGATCGCTGACCAGGGTTCCAATGGTCCAGATAGGTATCCCGTATCGTCTGGAGGCCTCCGAGTTTGTCGTGAATGTCGAGTAATGGTTTGGTGAACCCACTTGCGTCAATGGATTGGAATATCTTCCATCTTTCCTGGTACATGTATACTTTGCCCACTTCCTCCTGGAGTAGAGTCCCATTGATAACTGAGACATCGAAGTAGGCTAGGGACAGACTGCTACACCTATAACAAAAGAAACTAAGACTCCATTCCGTGGAGATCCAATCGTTGCCCTGAACCCGTTTTAGTTTAATTCTAGGGATTGGATCGTTTTCCCTTGGTCCGGTGTCGTATTCGTAGTACGGTTTGGTATTATTCAGATGGGTCTTCCAATAAGACGCTGTGGAATCATCCGCGGTTTTCTTGTAACTGATATTTCCTTTTTGTTCGTTGATCTCGACGACGAGGAATGGTCCATTCCAAATCCTTTCCAAGGCGTTCTGTCGCGGATGGTTCTTGATCATTACTTTATCTCCCACTTGATATAAAGGAGTTTGTCGTCGTGTTCTTTGGTCCACTTGTTTTTGGTTTTTCTCTCTGGATTTGGTAAGCCAGGCCAGAGCTTTCTCGAACCGTTCCTCCCATTTTCGTACCCACAACATTTTCTTACTAATCACGGTTTCCAATCGGTTTTCGCGGAAACCGTCAGGATTGTTGGCTTCGTGACAGAACATTAGGTTGTGAGGCGTTTCACCTGTTGATTGATGAACCGAAGTGTTATAGGCACGTGCCATTTCTATTAAAACCTTGTCCCAAGTGTGTATTCTCTCTTTGCAAGCAGTTCGAATATAGTCTTTCAAGACACTATGCATTCGTTCTATAGAGCCGTTCGACTGCGGGTGATATGCGGTTGTGGAGATATGTTTGATATTATAGTGTTCGAGAAAGGAATCGGTCAGCTCGTTACAAAACTCCTTTCCCATGTCCGTCAGGATTACTTTGGGGCACCCGAAGTTACCTATCCAGTACTCTGATAGAGCCTTGATAACTTCTGTCGCGGTTTTGTTCGTAAGTGGGGCACATTTAATGAATTTAGTTATTGAATCCTGCATCGTGAGGATATATTGGTGTTTATTCCAAGATTCGACCAGAGGTCCGACGATATCTATTGAAATTTGATCGTTAGGTTTTTCAGCAAAGGTTTCGAAAAGAAGAGCGGGTGATTTCATTTGTATCCTTTCCTTTTTATACATCTGACACGTGGGGCATGCCTGGATAAAGGAATTGATATCATTCTCCATACGTGACCATACGGCCGTTTCTTTTACTCGGTCAATTGTTTTTGCTAGGCCAAAGTGTCCATTGATGTCGTTGTGAGCGCTGGCCATGATTTCTTTCTGTTGCTGTTTGTTAGGCACATCCTTTCCTGTCAAGCAAAATGATATGTCTGCACCTGAGTCCTGACGTATCCTCTTGAGATCTTCAATGATCGAATTGGTTTCTTCTTTGGTGGTTTTCTTAGGGTCCATCCAGAAGTATATCTTTTCGTACCTTTTCGGATGAATGTCGTTTCTGAGTTTCTCACGTCTATCAGTCTGATTCTTTGGTATAATCAGGGTGTTGTCAGAGGCATCCTTTCCTTCTAGGGTAATCTTCACCCATTTGCCGTCCTCCCCTTTTCGATTTCGGTTGGGAACGAGTTTGACGTGAGATTCTGTTCTGCCTGTTGTGAGTGATAATCTCTCGATGTCAATGTGGCGTGCGGCAATATGGTGGACCCACTTGGGATTCCTATCAATGGGTGTGATTTCGTATAGTCCCTTTTCCAATTCGGTGAGTTTTCCGAAGATCTCTTCCTTTGTGCGAAAGACTCTAGATAACTCATCCGCTACTACGTTACTTTTTCCCGAAACATGTTCTATCAGGAATGAGTATTCCTCCAATCTTAGTCTCCAACGCAGCAGGCGTTGACTAGGGTCTACGCAATTTTTCAGCCATACTAGTGCACGATGATCGGTGCGGATGATAAAGGGTTTATCTGGTGTATTGAGCAAATATACTCTTAGTCTCTTGACGGCCCATACAACAGCAAGCATCTCCTTCTCCGTCGTGCTGTAATTCCTTTCCGCATCATTCAGGGTTCGAGATAAGAAATATATGGGGTGGCCGTCTTGAGATAGTACCGCTCCAATTCCATCGTTTGACGCGACGGTGGTTACGACGTATTGTTTAGCTGGGTCTGATCTCACAAGTATCGGTGGTGTGACCAACTTTTCTTTCAGGGTTTCGAAGGCTTCTTGGCAGGCTGCTGACCAATCCCATGGGGTGTCCTTTCTTGTTAACCTTGTTAATGGTTTCGCTAACATTGAATAGTTTTGTATGAACTTCCGGTAATACCCCGTCAAACCAAGGAAGGATCGAATCGTCTTAACGTTGACTGGAACGGGTAATTGTTGTATCGCTCTGGTCTTTTCCGGATCTGGTTTGCTTCCTTCGTCAGTGATGACATATCCGAGGTATCTCACTTCAGTTTTCATGAAGGCGCACTTCTCCGGCTGGAGTTTTAAGTTACATTGTCTTAAACGCTGAAATACGGTTCTTACATTTCGATGGTGTTCTTCCTCCGTTTCACCAAAAATTATTACGTCATTAATGTAGACGCAACAGATCTTCTGATTCAATCCTCTCAGCGCATCGTTCATCATGCGTTGGAAGGTCGCAGGAGCGTTCTGTAATCCGAAAGGCATTCGTTGGTATTCGAAATGCCCGTCGGGGGTTGAGAAGGCAGTATATTTCTTGGAGTCAGTAGCCATGTTGATCTGGTGGAAACCTGCGGCCATGTCGACAGTAGTAAAGAACTTGGCCCTTCCCATGTGATCGAGTAAATCCTCGATTATTGGTATCGGATAAGAATCCTGAACGGTAAGTTCATTAATCTTCCTGAAATCGATCACAATTCTATACTTGGGCTTTCCGTCGGGGCCCGGTTTTTTGGGTACAACCCAAACTGGCGAGTTGTATGGCGACTCGGATTCCGTTATTATTCCGTGTTTCAACATTTTCTCTACTCCCTCTTTTACAACCTGCTGGTGCAGCTGTGGAGCACGGAAACTTTTCACATTTACAATGCGTTGAGGATCTGACAACTCGATGCGATGGTCAGTCATTGAAGTTCCATTGACCATGTCTTCCTCCTGTAAGGCAAAGATATTGCTGAAATCCTGAAGAATACTCCAAATTTCTTTCTGGTACTCCTCCGGTAGGTGTTTCAAGTCGACAGTATGTTGGAGCGCCTGCTCTCTTTCATCACGTGGTTGTTGCCATACACCCGGGGTCGACATACTCTTTACTCGGTGGACTTGGACGTTCTCCAGTCCGAGCTCGATATCTTCGTCTTCAGCGGTGGTGATGATTTCATAAGCCGTACCATGATCGTTCGTGTGTACAATCTGCACCGGGATATTTTCCATAGGCATTCCGTCTTTATAGACCATGCGTAACATGAGATCGAGATTCTTTTCGTCGGTATCGATGGCAATTTTGTTCACCGAATTTGGTTTAAATCGAATTTTTCGGACGCTACTAAGGTGGTGTATCTTATTCTTCAGGGTGAGCGTCGAGGCATTCAACTGGAAATCTCGCCTCCTCATAAACGGGTTTCCCATGATTCCATCTTCTTCGTCAGGCAGATAATCGTCTGGTATAATGACGAATTCGTCCTTTAGCCCCATGTGAGTTAGTACAGCAATTTCATTCGCGGAATTTAGCGCTTTGCCAGTCTTGAAGGAAATTTTGCGTTTGATAATTGGACAAATTTGTTTATCCGATGGATAAATAACCTTTCGTTTTATGAGGTTTATTGATGCACCTGTATCGACCATAAGGGCTACTCCTTGCTTTGTTTCTCCAAATTTTATCACAGCACACTGTAGTAACCCCTGTGA
Organism: Neodiprion lecontei; assembly: GCF_021901455.1. Taxonomy (NCBI): domain Eukaryota; kingdom Metazoa; phylum Arthropoda; class Insecta; order Hymenoptera; family Diprionidae; genus Neodiprion; species Neodiprion lecontei. The sequence goes on along the minus strand of NC_060262.1, from coordinate 15,153,423 downwards.
AACTGAACATACGCGGGCTCCTGTTGGCACTCGTCCTCTAGTTCGTCCTCCTGTCCCTCTATTTCCTCTTCCTCTGACTGGAGTTCCTCTGACGTGCAATTGACTTGGTCGTTGGGCGGTTTGTCTTTGAGGCTGGCGTTTTGAAAATTTGCGTCTCGCTTATTGCCGTTAGTATTAGGGCGTTGGTCGTTCTGTGGTCGGTGCGGAGCGTAGCAGTTCCGGCTGTAGTGTCCTCTGGTTCCGCAATTATGACATACTGCTTGTTGTTCATGGGCGGTCCGATGTGTGTTACAGGTGTGGCATTCACATCTCTGGAGTTCTTTATCTTCATCTTGTTCCGCTTCATCGTGGTGGTGGACAGACGCTGGTGGTCGAGGAGTTGACCTTGGCGAGTTCGTCGAGGTTCTTTGTTGTACCTGGAATCTTCGCGTATCTGATGCGCTGCCTGGCCCGTAAATTTGGGACTTGTTCCAAAACGTGGGTTTCGAGGCTGTGTCGTTACTGTTTATCAGCTATTGTTAATGCATTCGGAAATTCAATTCCTCGCCTTCGGCTTCTTTCGCGGCCTTCTGGGCTTCTAGTAACTTGGAGTACTGACGGTTTTTGACTTGATGGAATATCCTCGGATTAAGTCCGTACAGATAGTACTGGCACACTCTATTTTCGAGGTCTTGAAGATTAGGATCGATGTTCGCTCGTAGTTGTTATTCGAGAAGGCAGCTACGAGGTCTTGGTAGATCTGATTGAATTTGAGATTGTAGGCGTCCACAGTGTCGCCCTTTTGGCTTGTTCTGCCAAGCTCCATTTCCAATGTGGTGGCACTTTTCTCGACAATAACGGCTGATCTTATGACTTCGAGTAAAGTTGGGATTGTACGAGGTCTCCTCTGGTTGATGGTCTTCTGAAGAGCTCCTCCTGTCTTCAAGGTGATTACCATGCTCAAGAACGGGAAACGTTGGGTTGGCATAACTACCATATCGGCGGCTTTTACTTGCATGATCCAAGCGTGTACGTCGTCGCCTGCTTTTCCTTCCAGTCTGCAATCAATCATCTTGATGGCTTGAAACGCGGGTAGGAAATCTTGGATCGCATAGGGCTCGTCCGCTGGGCGATTTGGTTCTCCGGGGTATCTTCCGGCAGCATCGGGGCGTAGGCTGACATCATTCAAGTAAGCTTCTGTTCGTGCATACGGGCTTGGGTCTCTTGGATTCCGAGGGGGAAGCATGTCTCGGGGTGGCGCAGTTGCCGGTAGTTGAATTCTTGTTTGGTTTCTTCGCGCGAGTTCCTCAATGTTCCTCATTATCTCTTGCTGTTGGCGTAAAGCTTCGGGATCACTCAGCAACTGGGACATACTGAACGTCACAGTGTCCGGACGACGATGTGGTAAAGTAGCAGACATTTCCAAGGCTCTTCGAAGTTCATCCTCTTCTTGCTGTTCTAGACGACGACGCGGGACGTTGTTACGGGTATTGCTACCAGTACCTCGTGAGATTTCGTAATCCGTCGGACCATTAGGCCACTGTGGACTAGGCCTTGGTGTAAGGCGTACGTTTGGCATCCGTGATAAACGTCGGCTTTCCTCGAGAACGCGTTGCAGTGTCGAATCCGTATCCGATAAGATATCATGGTTTACATTGGCTCGCGCGGTGGAGAATCGGTCGTTTTCTAATGAGCGATTTTGGTGAGGGATCCGTATTGGCATCGCATTTATACCTTGATGGTCCGAGTCTGAATTGGCTGGGGAGCCCACCTCATTGATGCGCGGTGTCGGTGGCAGCAATCGGTTTTGAGCGAGCCCGTATAATGCCGAGTAACGTGGTGGGTTTGTTATGGTTGAGGGAGCTATCTGAGTAGGACCTTCCACCTCTGATTCAACGAGACGCGCGGTATCTAGTTGAATTCGCGGTATCGCTCCGGTATGGTTTCCGGGCGGTCTCAAAATATTAGAAACATTCGGATCATCGCTAGTTGTTAAGCGATGATATTTATTGATTGCGTCTCGATTGGTATTACTATTTGTAAGAGCTTCCTCTTGACGGTTTTCTTCGGTTAATTGGTTATTCGGTTGTTGCATTTCCAGAAACATTTGGTTGGTGACGCTTTCAAGCGTGTCTTCGGGACGCGGAACCGTTTCAGAGTTTCGATTTATTTCTACATTATTGCGACGAATGAAGTCGTGTTCACGGCGTTCTTGATTTCTCAATTGAATAAAACGGGTAACCTCTTCTATAGGCAAATCTTCGCGGCGAGCAAGTTGACGCGCAGTTAACCTCTCTCTGTTCAAGGGATCGTCTCAGTGTGAAATTTTCAAAAAATTGTTTTTTTTTTTTTGCATTATTGTATAGTATACACTGTTCTAAACATTCTCTCAAATTTTTAAATCGAAATTCAAATTATTACGGTCGCTACAGCGTTTCTTGTAGAAAGGGAACGGGTTTTCTACCTGCGCGAGTACTAAGGTGCTTAGGTTCTATAACCTTGCAGAATAAACTGTCCAAGCATTTCGGTTCGTTTTTGACATCCACCACGGATAGACGTACGAGAGAAACCCCCAAGAAAAAAATCAAGACCTGGCATCGCCGATTGATCGTAAGTAAACGATTTATATAAACTTTTCCAACTTCAATCTTTAAACGCGTTTTTCTCAGAATGGTGTTTTTCAAAACGGTTTCCACTCTCAAAGGAAGAGTTTTAAAGATATCTAGTTCCAATTTCGGGAGAACATTTTAAACGTCATTCTTTATCGCGCTATGGAAGCTTCTTTTTTTTTTTGAAAACTTCTTATTTTTTTTACGAAAAACTGTCGAAAAAAAGGGCCACATTCGACACTTTTTGTTCAAACCGCCGCCATTTTGTCAAATTTGAAAAAAAAAAAAAACCCTCCATAGCGCGATAGCGACTTTCCTACAGATCAATAATCTTTTTGAAATTTTTTTTTCAGATCAAAATTGCGGCCGTCATCGTGGAAACCGTGCAGCACCTTTTTTTTCACGTGAAATTACAACAATTTATACAACAATGATGCACTCAATAAATAAACTTTAAAGAAATCATTTTGTATTCTTCATAAACGTATTTATTTCTGAAAAAAAACCGGACCGATTAGTTTATGTGAACATTAAAAAAAAAATTCGCGAAAATCAGTGATTTTTCGGAGTGTCACACTGAGACGATCCCTTAATTGCTCTAGACCAAGACGGTATCTGCCCATTGCCGTTAAATCATTACGTTCGGTGGCTTCTTGTAGCCTATTCACAAGCTGAGTCATTTGGTTCGTCAAATCCCAAAATCTCTCTTCAAACCGGGATTCAGAAGTGACGGATTGTCCATCTTCTGCAGTCTCAACAATAGTGGGAGGTACTGCCGATCTCCGGTCATTGTTTTCGTTCACGTCCATTGTGAATTTATTTTTTAAATTTACCTTGAGTCAAGCTTTGACTTTATTTATTTGAATGATTCAAGTTTGACCATCAAATTCTTAGTTTCGATCACGATTTGTCCTTCGATAAGTTTATGGTGACTCGAGTAAGTAACAAAATGCTTGTACTTACGCTAGGAGTAGCCAAATTGAGGTGTGAAGCATCACACTCGAAGATCGTGGTAGCCGTCGGTACGAGGCTTCGATGTCCTGGAGTCTCTGACAGGCACCGGGGGCAAGAATATAAGAGCGGTTCGAGTCTGAGTGTCCTTATTCTCACTTCACTTCACTTAGACGGTTTAAACGCGAAGTTTATTGTATCTAAGGAGTGCAGAATTTTATACTTGCTTCCTTTCCAATAAATACACAAGTTCACTATGGGAATTGTCCAGTGTAGAATCAGGCGGTCTACACTCAGTCCCTGGTTGTCAAGCGGTCTACACGCAGTCCTTGATTGTCTACGCAAGGCGGCCTTTCACTCTATCCCTTGCTAGGTACAATTCGTAATAATTCCTTATAAACGCGTAGCCGAAGGTTCGCGCGTGAATTTATTGGGCTTATGCACTCACTTCCAAAGTTCGTCACTATGATCCGGCCGTTTGATACGCGCGCCGCGTTCGTTGGTTTAAACCGGATCCTGGCAGGATCGCCAAACTTGTCATGCAAATATTTCGCAAGGATCATATATGTATTTATATGTTTATTCAAACAGAGAATTGAATGATAATTGATAACAAAAAATGGTAAAAGGAAGTGTTAACGTTATATTATATTAAATTAGACGTGCGTTACGCCTGGAAGCAGCATTGAGACTGCTCGCACGGCCTCTCGCCGGGCTCGGCGACAGTGCATATGAAGTGCATAATCGCGTAATTTGAGCACTGCTGCCGATAAGAAAGCCAAGCGCATAAGGCGGGCCACGCTGCATGATAAATTTTGCACTCATCTAAATGATCCCCGGCATATTCCTACGAGAGGATATAAACTGTTACATTTCATTAGAAATGTTCCAGCTCCATCACAGGCAAGATGCAGCTGTGGAACCGGGTGACTTCAAACGAGCAATAAACTGCAAAAATTGAGGGATGGTGGGACGGGGACTGCGGACCCCGCCGTCTTTGACGTCATTTGTTACATGAATTGCATCATCTCTGCAGAGCCGGGAGAGCAATGAAACCCAAAAATTTAGGGATGGCGAGTCGGGTGAAGGGTGGACCCAGTCGACTCTGACGTCATTTTTTCCTCCTAGATGCGCAGAACGCAATGTGCATCGCATCTCTGACGTCATTTTTCCGTCCGAGATGCGCAGAACGCAGTGCGCACCAGCCCCAAATTCTTGGGATCTATCGGCCTATATACTATAAGCTCAACGCATCCGATGCAGACTCATCAGTCTTACACAATACGTGCAAGTCAAAAGCCTATAATTTTCATTCCTTGACACACAGTTGTTATCTATAACCGTTAAAGTCCTGGCCGTCGGAGCGTATATGGGACTTGCAGAGCAAATGGAGGGGACGTACAATTTGCTGAGTGAGCAACCACCCGGAGAAGAGAATGACGCTGTCATCAATCATTGGACTGATATTGGAATTGCGAATATCCAAGTTCTACGTGATGTTTCTATGCAACGAGGAACGACTGTTGGTGCAGAAATGCGGATCCAACATACTATCGCACTCCTGCAATCTTGGGTGACGAAGATCAGGCAGTTGCAGCAGCGCGCAGTGGTGACGGGTGGAAATATCGGTACTCCTGCGGGTGTACAGTGGGACGACATGGATAATGCTTTTGCCAGTCGAATCAGAACCGGGGACGCCATTTGGACGCCTTTCTGGACGATGTGCAGCGCGTCGTCACCCAGAAGTTGGAGCTGGTACTGCGCGAGGAGGGAAATGTGAAGGTCAACCTCATATTATCGTGCAAATTCAAAAATGTCTAGCACAAAGAGATCTCCACCGAAGTTAAGAGCTTCAACACCTCCAACGTGGCGATTCTTCTCCCATCGAGCGATATAAATGGCTGGTTTACACGTGCTCGGGGTGATCTGCTATCAAAGGTGGAAGATTTCGAGCAACGCGATTCCGGCTGGAGTATGATTGAGATCCTCAACATCGCTGTAAATATCAACCGCTACCAGCCTCTTGCCGCGGGGGCTTCAACATTCATCGAGCTGCCCCAGGACATTCGACATAAGAAGTCTGTGATCAACGTGAGGAACGAGGACGAAAAATGTCTTCTCTGGTCAGTCACAGCAGCCCTCCACCCGGTCAACATCAACACCGATAGGACTCACAACTATCGTCACTGTATTTCCGAGTTGGACTGTACAGGTATCAAATTCCCTGCTACTCTATATGATGTGAAAAAGCTTAAGAGATTGAATAATTTTCGCATCAATGTATATGGTATAGAATCTTAAACTTTTTCGCATCATGCAAAATCAAATCAAAGCGTCATCGTGCCAATTCAATTGAGTAAAACTTTACATAGCGTAAACATTGACACGATCAATCTTCTAATGGTTGAAAGTAATTCGGCAGACGATATGACTGGTGAGTTTGCACCGAGATTCCACTTTACTTGGATTAAAGATCTTTTCCGATTGGTAAGCAAACAATTGTCCGTTTATGAACACGAAACGTTTTTATGTTACAGATGTTTGTGTCACTTTAGCGTGAAACACGCCGACGACAATCATCGACAAGATTGTATTGTGCTAAATGAAGTACGCATGGAATTTCCCAAGTGAAATGATTTAGTATTTTCCAATTTTCAAAACAAAGGCACCGTTCCGTTTGTCGTATACGCCGATCTCGAATTTATATCAATCCCCGAACCTGTAGATGAATCTGAAACTCGTGAGACTTGTGAAATTCAAAAGCATGTCCCGAACAGTGTGGGGTACTACGTACATTGCGCGTACGATGAGACATTATCGAAGTTCCACAGTGAACGCGGTGTCGATTGCATAAATTGGTTTATGAAACAGCTTGAAGATTTATCAATTCAAGTAGAGTCACGCATCAAAAACATAATTCCGGTGATGGCTCTTACCCAAGTGCAACGAGATCGCCACATGCGCGCAAAGAATTGTTATATTTGTGAAAAACTGTTTACCCCTGAGGAGAAAAAGTGTTACGATCACTGTCACTTCACTGGTAAATATCGTGGTCCTGCTCATAATCGGTGTAATTTGAATTTCAGAGAGTCGCACACAATTCCAATAGTTTTCCACAATTTGTCCGGTTACGCTTCTCACTTTTTAATAAAATCCCTCGCGTCAACTTTCCCCGGTAAAATTACACTGCTACCCATAAATAAGAAAAAATATATATCCTTCACGAAACGCATCGATGGAACAATAATGCACTTGAGATTCATTGATTCGTTTCGATTTATGCCTAGCAGCATGGATAAACTTTCCACATATTTGGCCGATACCGATAAACGCATAACACGTGAATTTTATAATAACCCGACACAGTTCAGTTTGATGACCCGCAAAGGCGTTTTTCCCTATGAATATGTCGATTGTTGGAGGAAGCTCGATGAAACGCGATTACCTACAAAGACGCATTTCTACTCTCATCTCACCAATTCAAATATTAGGGACGCTGATTGCGAGCACGCGAAAACTGTTTGGGGGGAATTCCATTTAGAGTCATTGGGTGACTATTCAGATTTATATTTAAAGACCGATGTTCTTTTGCTTGCCGATATTTTCGAAAATTTCCGTGCTAGCTGCTTCAAAACATACGATTTTGATCCGTTGCACTACTACACTGCACCGGGACTTGCTTTTGACGTGATGCTCAAGCATACCAATGTAACTTTGCAACTTTTAGACAACCCTGAAATCGTGTTATTTATTGAAAGAGCCATTCGAAAGGGCGTAGCACAATGTTCTAATCGACACGCTCGGGCCAATGATAGATTCATGGGAAAAGATTTTGATCCGAGTAACGTGGAATCGTATCTCACGTATTTTGACGTGAATAACCTGTACGGTGCAGCTATGAGCGTGCATTCACCGGTCGGCTCGTTCGAGTGGGAGTATCAGCACATCGATATAACAAACCATCCGGACGATTCGCCGATCGGTTACTTTCTGGAGGCAGATTTGGACTATCCTGTAGAACTCCACGAGGATCACAAAGACTTACCTCCTTGTCCCGAACATTTTAATCCTCCAGGTAGTAAAAATGCCAAACTCGCGACCACCCTTCACCCCAAAACAAAGTATATATTGCACTATAGAAATTTGAAACAATGTCTGAGTTTAGGATTAAAAGTAACGAAAGTGCACAGAGTTTCAAAGTTTGCACAATCTCCATGGCTCGAGCCTCATATCACGCTCAATACAGACATGCGTAAGCGGTCTAGGAATGAATTTGAGAAAAGCTTTTACAAACTCATGAATAACGCTGTGTTCGGCAAGACTATGGAGAATGTGCGAAATCATGAAGATGTTAAATTGGTCACAAAATGGGAGGGAAGAGGTGGTGCGAGAACGCTTATTGCCCGAGCAAACTTTCACAGCTGCAACGTATTTGGCAGTGATATGGTTATCATTGAAATGAATCGTGTCAAAATTCACTTCGCCAAACCTATTTACGTCGGCGCATCAATTCTAGATCTGTCAAAAATCTTTCTCTACGATTTTCACTATAATTATATTAAAACCAACTTTTCGAATAAGCAAGCTAAATTGATGTATACTGACACAGACAGCCTTATTTATCAATTCAATATGCCTAATATCTACGATATCATCAAACGTGATGTAGATACAATGTTTGATACCTCTGACTATGCGCCCGATAATGTGTATGGTATTTCCCTCAAAAACAAAAAACAACTAGGGCTAATGAAGTATGAAAATAATGGTAAAATTATGACAGAGTTTGTGGGACCGCGAGCAAAGCTGTACACATTTACTACCCCATAGGTGAGGATAGGGAAAAATATGTCAGTGGCGTAAAAGTGAGTGAGCGTGCCAAGGGTGTGAGAAATTCATCGATAAATAGTATTACGTTTGATGATTATAAGCGTTGCCTGATAGCTTACCAAGAGTTGACTCTTCCACAGTGTTCAATACGCGGCAAAAAACACGAAGTAAGCACGATCGTACAAAAAAAATTGGCTCTGAGTTGGCAGGATGATAAGCAACAATTGATACCTGGACAGACCGACACCGTACCTTGGGGGTTTGTCCCAGCCCCCCGCCCAATAGCTATAGGATAAACTGTAGACGTAGAATTAATGTAAATATTTGAAGTTTAACGCCTTGATCCACCATCGGGTGGAAACGTTTCACGATCAATACGATATTTAATGGATTTGAAGTTTCGAAATGCGAATTCATGTACTTCTCAATTATTCATTTATTTATTATTGATATATCGAATAATTATTCATATTTATTCGTTCAACACGAGAAAAGTTTTCAGAAAATGAAGAAAAATTTTCAGAAAACGGAAAAAAGTTTTCAGAAAATGAAAAAAAGTTTTTAGAAAATGTTACGTCCTCCAGACTTCATATTCCTTTCCCACGGTCTTAGTTACCTTACGCTCTGTAGTCTACTCTTATCGTTCGCGAGTCAGCAGATTCTTCTGTAACTCGCGGCTAGCTTGCCTCCTACATCCCGCAAAACCAGGCAGATCCATCCCCGCGCTCAAGCAAGACACCTATCCCTCTCAACCAAGACCATACCTTTTTCCCTTGACGGACTCCGTTGCATCGACCACTTATAAACAAGCATATACTTCAAATCGTTTACCTTCCCTTAACACCAATCCCCTTCTATTCCATTCACTTCCTGCATCGGGAGTAGTAGCACGCGAGTGCATAGTCGACGTGAACAGACCCTACAATTGCCAAATAACACCTTGGCTGGGCGTGGAGTAAGCGCCGATTACCGCTCATCGGAGCCTACGCAATCTATCCCGTAACATTTTGGTGGCAGCGGTTTTGCCCGTCGACCTACCCGTCAGTGCAGTGCTGCATGTTTTCTACGAACGTGTTGAGTGCTCAAAATTTCTAACGCCGTACCAATCAGTGATAGCCGTGTTACGAACGAACTCTGGCCCACAAAGTACTGTGACAGGCATGCAGAAGCTATTCAATTCGCCACGGATACAGGCTCTGCAAGGAGTCCCCAGTTTCAATAACGCCGTCACGTTTTGGTACTATTGATATTCATCGATACGTACGACGTCGAATAACTGTGTAGCGAGTGGAAATTCAGTGCGATAGCCAAGTTGAGCCGCACACCGCATCTGAACACATCACCTTTCGAACCGACAAATATTGAATGGACCGTTCCCGCTCATTCGGACCCCTGCAACCCTGTTAAGACGAGAATCTGGACCCGAAAGTGACATCGCCCTAAGATCTGGATTACCACACTTATTGATCAACACGCCACGGAGTACCTCATCTATACCCTCCTCGTGCCGACGCATGACGTGTATTGCCTCTTCAAGTTTCACCTGCGTCCAGCTACCTAGAACCATGCTGTACTCTGTTTTTGCCTTTACCTTCGCCCTGTCAGTCTATTCTAAGGTCTATTCTTAGTGTTAAGTCGATGTTTTTATTCCTATACTTGCGATACCTTGCTTGAATCGACATAGCACCAACTAACGAAACCGGTTCAAACTTTTGGTCAGTAAAAGATGTCTTGCCGACAATCCCCCCTTTCGACGGCCACAACATGCCCTTTGACTCATTTGTAGAACAATTACGTCACGTAGAGACTCTTATAAAAGCTTCGGATAAAATGACCTTTGCCAAATTTGCGCAATCAAAGGTTAGAGGCCCCGCTTCCTAATATTTAATAGGCATTAACTGTAATGACGTCGAGGACCTCATAACTGCCCTTAGCCGAGCATACCGCCCCGATATCTCCATACGCCAGTTATCTGCTCAATTAGATAAAATTACACAACAACCATATGAGCGCATCATAGATTACTCGTGCAGAATAAGAGCAATATCAAAAGAAATAAGCACAGCGATCATAGCCAAGCACCCGCCAGACTTAGCAACGCTTCTACTGAAGGATCTAAAGGATACCTCTAGATCGGTTATTAGAGGGCTTCGGCCAGAATTGGAGTGGAGAATCGCTACTATCGGACCATTACCAACCTTCGAAACTGCCGTCAGCATCGCCGAAGGTAAAGAAGCCGAGCTAATTAACCGTCAGATGCAATTCTCTGCACAATATTTTACCCCCGCTATATCCATGTGCCTGCCGTTACCCCCCTATACTGCTCCTCCGTCTCAGGTGCCCTCCGCGGCCTCCTTTATCCCTCCCCTGATGTCATTGCCCACACCTGGTTACGCTCATCAACCAGCGCCTCGTACCGAGCCCAGATCTTACGCCCAAGCGCTCGATCTGAACACCTGTTCTGCTGGCCACGTTAATTCTCTGCCCAGCCGTTGTCAATTTTGTAACCACCAGGGTCACTCCATCACGAAATGTTACCGTCTGCAAAGTAAAAGATATCGTACCAAATGTCGCAGAATGGGCCACTTCCACAATGAATGCAACGTAAACCAAGAACTGCACTGCGACAATTGTAATCGCAGAGGCCACACAGTAGACCGATGTAGATCCTTTCCGCGTAATAACCAAGGCAATGCAGGCTCAAATAAACATTTAAACGGGAACATCGCCCGCGGGGAGAACGCGCCCGCGAGCAATGCAAACAACTAGCGTTCCGATCTTCAAGTCATATCCTCATAACAGCTTCAGCTGACCCTCCACTAATTTCGATCGACACCCCCAAGCTAATAAAAATATCTACGTTTATTATTGACACCGGTGCAGACGTCAACTTAGTCAAAGAAAGTTCCGTTAGGCCCCTCGTATGACGAACAACTGACGAACGTTTGACGCTGACTTGTATAACAGACGAAAAGACGCAAACTATCGCAAAAACGGTAATACGTTTTAATAATAAGTCCCATACCTTTCACTTGGTCCCTGACTCGTTTCCGATTCCGCATGACGGTATTTTAGGCCAGCCCTTCTCACGAAAAGAGAAAGCAACTATTTCTTTCAACTCAAACTCGGTGATGCTTGGATCCTCATTGCCAATCCACTTTGATAAATTCGATAAAACCTCGTCCACGCCCGGAAAAACGCGCGTAATTGCAATAGAGGCCCGTACCGTGAAAGCCATGCCACTAATAGTTGCGAACCCAGACACTGAAGTAGGCTACCTTAAACGCATCGATTTAGGCAACAATGTTCTATGTCGTGAAGCGTTAGTTGAAAACCAGAACGGCATCGCTTACTCGTACGCGTTTAATTGTAACGAATCTGCCGTAGAGATAAGACTCCCAATAGTAACCCTAGACGACTTCGACGAGCCACTGAGTACAGTCATGCCCAACACTACATCCACTGCACTGAGTAACCACCACAGCGATGCCCGCGCCAAAACCCTTGTTTCGCACCCAAGCCCTCTCCTTAGTAATTCATTAATCCTTTCTGCTGCCAAGCGTACATCGCGACCGACTAATAATCCCCCCTCCTGCCCCATCCAGTCCACTGACCTCGCGCAACTGCAATCCGATCCTCCTATCCCTGACGACAGTACACCCTGTCCCGGTGCCGCAACAGTGCTCTTGACTGACAGTAGGTCAGAAAGATTGGACGTCCTAAAGAGCAGCTTACATCTTGATCATTCAAATGACACCGAAAAACAATCTATATTTAACCTCGTAACAGAATTTAACCATCTCTTTCATCTCCCAGGTGATAAATTAGGCCACACCAATTTATCTCATCACACTATCCCCACAACGGACAATACGCCTATTCATACCAAACAATACCGTTTTCCCAAGATTTACAAAGACGAAATCGAATCCGAAGTTGATAAACTACTCAAGCAAAATCTTATTGAACATTCCTCATCTCCGTATAATTCCACGGTGAGGATCGTTCCAAAAAAAACCGGATAGTGACAGCAAAAAACGATGGCGTATGGTAATCGACTACAGAAAACTTAACGAAAAAACAGTCGGCGACGCGTACCCCATGCCAGATATCACGGAAATCCTTGACCAGCTTAGCTCAGTTAAATACTTTTCCACATTCGACCTTGCTTCCGGGTTCCACCAAATTCCCATGCTTCCGGATCACAGCACGAAAACTGCATTTTTGACACCTAGAGGCCATTATGAATTCTCTCGTACGCCCTTCGGACTAAAGAACGCCCCCGCCACGTTTGAAAGGCACATAGACCAAGTCCTCCTAGGCCTACAGGGCAACGAGATGTTTGTATATTTAGATGACATAGTTATTTACGCTCCAAACTTGCAAGAACATGATATCAAATTTCGGAAATTAATGAAGCGACTCATCGCTGCTGGTTTAACTCTACAGCCAGACGAGTGCGAATTCTTGCGAAAGGAAGTCGTTTACCTCGACACCTCAGAACTGAGTCAGGAGTAAAACCTGACCCGGGTAAATTAATAGCTGTAGAAGAGTATCCTGTCCCTAAGAGTCCCAAAAATGTTCGACAGTTCCTTCGCCTTTTAGGTTACTAGCGAAGATTTGTTCCAAATTTTGGGAAAATTGCTGAATGCCTCAACAATTTAACGAAGAAGGATACCCCTTCCATCTGGACGTCTGAACACCAGTTGCCTATGAAACCTTACGCGATTGTTTGTGCAAAGAACCAATTCTACAACACCCGGACTTCAACAAACCATTTGCACTCACTGCAGACACGTCAAAATTCGCGATAGGTGCAGTTCTCAGTCAAGATAAAGACGGTGTCGACCTACCGGTGGCATACGCATCCCGAGCCCTCAAGCTCGCTGAATTAAACTACTCGGTACCTGATAAAGAATTCTTAGCCGCCTACTGGAGTATGAATCACTTCCGCCCCTACATCTATGGTCAAAAGTTCACTTTAATAACAGACCACGAGCCACTCAAATGGGTAAAAAGCGTCAAGAAGCCTAATTCCCGTTTATTACGATGGAGCTTAGAACAGGCAAAGTACGACTTCGATACGAAATACAAGTCCGGAAAATCTAATACCAACGCTGATGCTCTGTTCAGGAACGCACCGCCCGACACCGCTCAAATTCTTCCTATAGATGCAAAACGCCCCCGTTCAACGACTGAAGCCTCTAGCGATAAACCAAAAAAACGCACTAAAAAGACTCATCAGTACCCCAGACGCCCTCGACAGACCACAGACGAGTCCACCAACCCAGCTCCGCTGAAACACCCTAAAATCTCACAGCCCTGTAAGATGATATACTCCTTTGATTCTTCAGATTTCTCTGATCTCTCCGACGATGAGTTCAGCGGTAAAGAAACCCCGTTGCTCCTCAAACCCCCCCGCTTAACCCCGGCGCCGATCCCTGTACATCGCCAACCTAAACGCCACCGCGAAACAAATTCTTCAACAAGCCCTGGGTCTCGTGAAAGACCATACCTGAGCTATTTTTCAGATTCTTCCCTTAGCTCGGATGATATACAGACCTCAGAAACTGAATCAGGAACTGATGACTTTGGTCCACCCACCGATTTGTCGGGCCCTTCTCATAGCGATTTCCTCATAGAAAGCAAAACTTTCCCTCTTATGCGTAATAGACGTATCAAAAAAATGAAAGCTGACCTATTAAAGCAAAAGGATAACTTGGCTCACTGCATATCCGCTGACTGCCAAATGTCAAAAGGAATCGCTTCAGAACTGACAGAACGTAAATTCATAAAACGCGAACAACTTGGGGAATTCGACCCGACTGTGACTGACGTTATTTCTGTAGTCCATGGAAACCGAAAAATCTATAACCTAGTTACAAAGCCCAAATACAGTGACAGATCTTTGCCACACGTTCTTTTTTTTGACACCTTGGTTGACTTTAGGAAAACCTTGCAAGAAGATGGCGTAACATTTGTCTCGATACCATTGATAGGTTGCGGACTCGACAAATTAGAATGGAGCGCGGTACGCAGAATGATCTATTATGTTTTTAAATATTCGAAAAGAAGTATCACCGTTTGCCGCCTCGACCCGCCGCTTTCTGCCACTGCGCGCCCCTACAAAACACCCCCACCCGTTTATACTAACCCCCCTGACCCTGTCCCTTCCACATCTGGACTACCCCCCCCGCCGCCATCTGCGAAAAGAATCGGAACGTCCGACTAAACCTGCAGCACCGCGTCCGATTCCACCTCTACCCCCACCCACTGACGTCATCATGCCCCCCCCCCCCCCCTGTCGGGCCTCCGCGGCCCGCTAGGAGATACCCCCCCGCTACTTCCAGGCCGACGAACCCTTCCTTACACTCGTGTTCCCCTCCCCACTCGCCTCTCCCGCCCACCTCTGATAACGACGACAGTTCCGACTTGCTCACGGACACTGAATCCTCTACGTGCACTCAACAATTCGACTCCCATATGGAAATTACTGACCATAACCATGACAGTGCTCTCAACACTCACGATGATCAAATTGATGACCCTTACGGTTTCGCATATGTTATTGACAACTTGGACGACAACATACCAGTATCGGACAATGTCAAAGATACCAATGATGGACTTTTGATGCTCAAAACAAACTGTGCGCACTTCATATCGACAGAATGCGCTTGGATCAAGGGTATACCAGCCCAACTTGCCGGCGAGAATATCGTTGACCCAAGAATAGTAATGAGGCCTCGTTCGCGAAAATTTGATATCATTGAATCTAAGCACAATAGTCGACGTATTTTCACCCTAGTATTGAGAACAAAAGGCTCAGATAAAAGCAACCTGTACGATATCTTCAAGCTATTGTCCAAACTGAAAACGGCTTTAGCCGATTCAAACCTAAAGTCTCTTGCCCTCCCGATAACCGATGACAGTTTAGACGCTCTCGATCCTCGCGTTAACCGAAAACTTCTATCCTATATTTTCGCAAACTTAGAAATTCAAATCATGCTTTGTCGAAACACGACTGTCATCCCAGACGAATGTTTACGAAAAGAAATAATCAGAGAATGCTACGAATCGTTGATCGGCGGTCATCAAGGTGTCACTAAAATATATAACCGCATTAGACAAAAGTATTTTTGGTCCCGTATGAAAGAACAAATCCAAGATTCCATAAGATTTTGCGAGAGTTGCCAAAGAAAAAAATTGGTCAAAGTAAAAACCAAATTGCCAATGATGATAACAGACACACCTGCCGATGCATTCGACAAAGTGGCATGAGATATTGTTGGACCTCTACCCCTTACTAAATCGAACAACAAACATCTCTTGACGATACAATGCAATTTGACAAAATTCCTCGACGCCATCCCTTTACCTGATGCCACCGCCAAAACTATAGGCGCAGCATTCGCAAAAGAATACATTACACTTTACGGTGCTCCTCGAGCAATACTTACAGACCAAGGACAGAATTTTATGAGCACAGTTATCAAACAACTTTGTAAACTTTTCAAAATTAAGCAAATACGAACCACAGATTACCGCCCACAGTCTAACGGATCGCTAGAACGCAGTCACCTTGTTCTCACTGAGCACATCAAACACTACACGGATGCTGGTTAAGACTGGGATGAATACATCCGCTTTGCAATTTTTTGTTATAACATCGCGAAGCACGAAGGTACTAACTTCACCCCCCACCAACTAATTTTTGGCTCTCAAGCCAGACTCCCAACAGATGCGAACCCTGCCAGCGCGTATACTCGTTCCTACGATTCCTTCCTTCTAGACTTGATCGCTAACCTATCCAGTATACGAAAACACGCCACGTTCAACCTACAACAAGCAAAGCATCGTTCCAAGACGTATTACGACCGTAATGTCAACAGCCAAAATTTCGAAGCAGGTCAAAAGTCTATCTCCTAAATGAGACCTGATCCAAATTAAACGATCACTATAAAGCAGTGTATACGATTAAACGTATAATTGACAATATGAACGTTGAAATTTGGATTACCCCCCAAAAAACTGAAATCGTCCATTTCAATGAATTGAAATTGGCACACTTAACCGACTAATTGACCTGGACCGACGCTTGAACGAATACGTACTTGACCTGTCCAGCTTAGTAGACGCTATCCCCTTCGCCCAAAAATGTATCGTCCACCCTGAAATTCGATCACCAGAACAAATTATTTCCAGCCTTAAACATATCCCTCACCCGCGTCGTACAAAACCCCAAATTCCTACGCGTCATGCCATCCACCACCCGCACCTAGAAATAATACCATTTCCCGATGACCTGCCTCCTCGCTCTTCGTCGCTGCTCCGGACCCAATCGGAAATTGAAATGACGGAACTAGGTATACCTAAGCCGCGTAAATTGCTCCCTGAGCAAAGCCTTAACGATAGCTCCGAACCATTCGAAGTCTGGCGCTAAGCGCTCCGCTATTAGCAATCATATTCTTTCATTGCCTTATTCTGCCCGTAATAATCTGCAGCCATAATATAATCATCAGCACGTTGCATAAGTTTCGTTTATAATATACACAATATCTATCATATATACCACCACATTTATAAGATGTCATTTGGAAAATCTTGTTCAAATGTATACTAACCCAGTTAAACGCGCACTAACATCTTGGCGCTAGATTTTGGGACCTTTCTTTGTGATATTCTGTAAGTGAGTCACTACGTTTTACGTGGCATTCCACTTTTTTCTGAATATCCTATTCCGTACCCTCACCGAATGTTCTTCCCCAAGGGGGGGGGGGGGGCGTGTTACGTACTCCAGACTTCATATTCCTTTCCCACGCTCTCAGTTACCTGACGCTCTGTAGTCTACTCTTATCGTTCGTGAGTCAGCAGATTCTTGTGAAACTCGCGGCTAGCTTGCTTCCTACATCCCGCAAAACCAGGCAGATCCATCCTAGTGCTCAAGCAAGACACCTATCCCTCTAAACCAAGACCATACCTTTTTCCCTTGACCGACTCCTTTGCATCGACCACTTATGGACAATCATACACTTCAAATCGTTTACATTTCCTTGATACCGATCCCTTTCTATTCCATTCACTTCCTGCATTGGGAGTAGTAGTACGCGAGTGCATAGTCGACGTGAAAGGACCCTACAATAGACAAATAACACCTCGGCTGGGCGAGGAGTAAGCTCCGATTACCGCTCTTCAGAGCCCACGCAGTCTACCCCGTAACAAAATGAATGAAATGAATGAAATAAATAAAATAAATAAAAAAAATTAGAGAAAAAAAACTGATGAGATAAATGAAATGAATAGAATACATAAAATAACTGAAATAAATAAAATAAATTATATGTCTAAGATAAATATAATCAATAAAACAAATAAAGTAAATAAAATAAATGAATAAATAGATAGGAAGAGAGAGACTGAGAGAAAAAGAGAGAGAAAGAGAGAGAGAGAGAGAGAGAGAGAGAGAGAGAGAGAGAGAGAGAGAGAGAGAGAGAGAGAGAGAGAGAGAGAGAGAGAGGAAGGGAGGGAGGGAGGAAATGATGCTGGATGCTAAAAAATTGAAAAAAATCGAAAAACTTCGTTAACATACTAATCTAATGTGATAATCATTACGGATATCATATCGGCTTCCGCAGGATCGTAAGAGGATTGGTGCAGCATTATATATATTCTATAAAGTACACACAACAGTAGAAACTCGTTGAAGTCTTCGGGTTTGCGGATAAACGCCTTTTTCCACCACTCACTTTGTCAAACACCTGTTTCTGCACGACAGATTTTTCAAAATCTTAGAGAAGTTTCAAACAGCCATTCGGATTTGTATGAAAGGAGACACGCTCACCCTCTACCGAGCAAGAACCCATCAGCCAATCGTTCATGGGGTGTACGCCTCGTGACATACAGGCAAAAATGTTACGCGACAACAGTATAAGCCAAGAAAATTTTCTCAAGAGATCGCTACCTGCTTTTTTGATAATCAAATTTTTCCCATCACATGCTCCACGCTATTATGGTTGGAGGTGTGCAGGCTCAGACTTGTTTGTCATGAAATTTTTTTATTCCTTGATGGCTACGGTGGTCCACCACTGCAACCCTCCACCCAGTCACCACTGCGCGCTGCCCACTACCTGCTTTTTCGTTGACCGATTTTTTTCCCCACCACACGACCCAACCATGGTTGGGGGTGTGCAGGTTTTTCGTCTCTGCTTAGCTACATAAACAGTCATATTGATCAATTTCACAACCTCTCCCCACTCACAATCCTGGATCGGTAAACACACCGGCTTGCAACCCGATGCATGCACATTTTTTACACAAAAACGGTGAATCGTCTAAGAATTACAATAACATATTCAATTATACAATATATCTCCACATTCTCTTCCTTTATGCATACAGGTGTAACATATCATCATCAATAATAATAATAATAACAACAACAATAATAATAACAACAGTAAAAACAATAAAAATAACGACAACAACAACAACAACAACAACAACAGCAATAATTCAATCTCCGTACATGCATAGATAACGATCTGGCAAAAGTACCGAGTCGATCAAACGATACTAGACGAGCACAAGATCAAAATCAAGACGTGGAAATGCAAACAATAAACGGTATTACGAATAGCACAAACGTTTTAGTAAGGCAAAATACCATTAAAAATTTCTCAGAAAAATCCCCAAACAAAAGATCACGACACAACATCGAACCAAATTTTACCAACGTTATGAAACCAAGATGAACGACGCCATACTCAAAAAAATTCTCAGCTAAACCTGAAAATAATCCATAACTAAATTACAAGTTATTTGGAGAGGAAATGAGTTTTAATTCATAGACACAATCAAATACGATATCTAACGGGTCGATATAAAACCCTTTGGTTTTATTTTAAAACATTTATGATAAGAAACATTGGGGGAGATGTTGAGTAATTCGGATGGTAAACCACCCGCAATGCCTCCGGCGCGTGCCTCACCGGGTGATCCCAATCCTCGGAGGGGCAGCGTTGCCCTCACCACCCTCGATCAACTATCTGATGCCAAAGAAGTCTATGAAATCGTCACCCTACCATCGGCAGTCGTCAGCTAGCCCTCGAAAATATGCAATTTTGCTTCGAATTTCCGCCTCACCTTGGCGGCGTTTCTTAAAATCCTTTATACTGACCCTCCCTAGGGACTCTAGAGTCCTCAGCGGATACTGTACAGAAGGATAAACAACCAAATTTGAATCAAAATGCTACCAAACACTTTGAATGAAAAGAGCGAAAACCATGTGCCGCATACGCTATCATGAACAATGAACAATAAATCAAAATGAAGAATTCCCAAAACTTGAATACTTTTTCTTTGCACATATAAACACAAATAATTAAACGATCCAAAAACTCTTGAGCGTGTTACGATGAAACATTTATAATGAGCAAGATGATGAAACTTGGTACTTACAGAAATCTTCTTTAATTCAAGAACCATTTTTTTTCTTTTCTAACTATGTACTTTTATAACTCGTCAACTTAGTGAAGTTTGAAAAATAAATACAATTTTTCACGCAGCGACGCGATCTCAATTTCTTTGCCTCGGCTTTACGGATACTTTCTGTACGCGGAGATAGTCCTCCCTGCCTATATCATCCATAGCCCTAACCCGACCTATCCGAGCGGAGTAAAAGCTAACCTGACATAAGACGGTAGGACTTGACCTAACGGAACCTAACTCGATCCAAGACACTACAACCCAACCCAATATAACCTATCCTCATCCAAGACTGCCCAACCTAACCTAAATTGATGAAATACTTTCTGAAATGATTTATTCGATCAAGCTTGTTCGCTAGCTTCAATAGTTCAATGATTCTTGAGCAATTTGCGGTCGACGCGACGGCCTCGAGGTTTCTACACCCTGACCTACGTCAAGGCTACTCCAACTTGACATAACCTAACTTGACCCAAGACACTACAACCCAACCTAATATAACCCATCCCAACTCAAGACTATACAACCTAGCCAACCTGATATGATTTAATCTTTTGCAGGTTTCCCGGTAACATGAAAAGACTTCCGTTTCCTCTACAGACGGTGAAGCTCTTGGTAACATTCGCTCGTTTCACTTATTTCGTCGTCTACTGGTTCTCATTTTGTTACACGTACTACTTCTCATGCATTATAGGTAATGTAACCGGGCTTATTCATGTTTGAAAATACAAATACAGTAGATTCTAGCGGAGCTGTCATGAGTACGGTATGCATCACAACATTTTCCAATCCGCATTGTTGTAGTCCGATGACATTATGTGAAGCAATGATTCGATTTCTGACATGTCTTTCAAGACAGATTAATTTAGAATTAACGTATGTAAAAATATTCATATTCCTGGCCGTTGTAAACATTAACACGATTCACAATACAATCAGTTTTACACAATCCATTAACCCTGTTGAATACGCGATTTTGATTAAAATCCCTAGCATCAACTTTTCCACATGAAATTACACTGCTGCCAATAAATATGGAAAAATATATCTCATTCACGAATGCGTTAATGGAAAAATAATGTGCTTGAGATTCATCGATTCGTTTTGATTTTTATGTCTAGCAGCATCCTTTCCATAAACTTTTCACATATTTGAATGATGCAGATAAACATACAATGCGTAAATTCTGCAATAACCAGACTCATTTCAGTTTGATGACTGGCAACGACGTTTTCCCCATGAATACGTTGATTGCTAAGAGATGCTCGGTGAAACTCAGCTACCTGCAAAGAAGCATTTCTACTCACACCTATGTCGTGCAAATATTTCAAACGACGATTACAAGCATGCTAAAAATGTTTTGGAAGAATTGCATTTAGCGCCAATAGAGAACTATTGAGATTGATGAGTGCAAAGCGGTGATCTGACCAGATGTCTCAGAACATATGATTTACATTCGTTGCACTACTACACAAAGCCGGGACTTGCTTTCGATGCTTCGCTCAAATACACGGGAGTAAATTGACAATATTCTGATCGACACGCTCGGGCCGATAACAGGTTTATGGGGAAAGATTTTGATCCTAGTAACGTAGAATCGTATCTCATGTATTTTGACGTAAACAATCTATACGGTTCGTTCGAGTAGTGGCATAATCTTATCGATATATCAACTCACTCGGACGATCCACTGATCGGTTACATCCTGAACCGATGGATATCCGGATATCTCATAGAGCTTCACAAGAATCATAAAGATTTTAATTTTTCCGTCTCGAGCATTTCACACCTCGGGTTCTGATGAAGGATGGGAGCAATGGAAAAATCATGGCCGAATTCATCGGGGATTCACGTAAAACTGAGCACATTCACCATCAAAGTGAGCAAACGTGTCAAGGATGGCGGAAGTGCAATGTTGAAAACCGTCACGCTTAACGACTATGAGCATCGCATGGGGAGGCTTACGAAGAGTTGGTCCATACCACAATGCCTAATACGTAGTAAAAAACATGAAGTTAGTCCCATTGTACTGAAAAATTGACGTTCAGTTGGCAAGACTGTAATATGCAACTGGTACCTGGACAAACAGACGCAATACCTTGAGGGGTTTCCCACCACCCCCACAATAAACTGACCATAGGATAGAACTGAGGGCATAGAACTGCTGTAAGGACAACCCCATCATCAAACAGAGATAGTTCTTTAACAATACAATAGATCCGTGCGAAACTATACACATTAACCACCACGGTTGAAGACGAAACGATACATATCATTATCATCAAAGTGAGCAAACGTGTCAAGGGATGCGAAAACTGCAACGATAAATAACATCACGTTTAATGATCATGAGAACCGTCTGCGGGGCTTACCAAGAGTAGATCAACCCCACAGTGTTCAATACGTAGTAAAAAACGCGAGGTTAGCCCCAATGTACTGAAAAATTGATCATGAGTTGACAAGACGGTAATATGGAACCGATACCTGGGCAAACAGGCACCAGAACTTGGAGGGTGTGCTGCAACCCCGCAATAAACCAGACGTAGGCTGGACCAGAGGGCATAGAACCGTTGTAAATATATGCGTTCGACACCCAGGGCGATACTTCATGAAGCAGAGACGTTTCGCCAGCAAGACGATATTGAGCAGATCGAAGTTTTAAAATTCGAATACCATGTAAATTCATTTATTCGGCAATGACTTATATATTTATTAATAATATATTGAACAATTATTCATATTTATTCGTTTACCACCAGAAAAGTTTTCAGAAAATAAAAAAAAGTTTTCAGAAAATGAAAAAAAGTTGCCAGAAAACAAAAAAAAGTTCACCAAAAAATAAAATGAGCATTAATCGTGTCGAAAAATTATAGATTATTATGACTATGACTATTATCATTATTGAAATTGTTATTATCATTATTATAATTATTATTATCAATATCATCATTATTTGAAGGCTGTTGGTCACGGCAGGCGATGGTGGAGGTGCCCCTTGCTACCAGGGTCCGGCACTATCGACGTCGAGGCCGCCTGCAGCCCCTCTCTGCCGCAGTCGAGGAGGACCTCGATCCTCGCCCCTTCCAAGGATGTCGCAGGAGCTGTCCTTGCTCGGGCAGTAATGACCCTTGGATTTAGAGCCCACATGATTGTGGTACGCATTCGACGTCCTGGCGCGGAGCCTCGGTCGGCTCTACGGGCGGCTGTGCCGCCCCAGAAGCTGCACGCGGAAGCCGTCGAAAGCGTACCACGATCATGTGGACTCTAAATCCAAGGGTCATTGCTGCCCGAGCAAGGACAGCTCCTGCGACGACCTTGGAAGGGCGAGGATCGAGGTCCTTCTCGACTGCGGCAGAGAGGGGCTGCAGGCGGCCTCGACGTCGATAGTGCCGGACCCTGGTAGCAAGGGGCACCTCCACCATCGCCTGCCGTGACCAACAGCCTTCAAATAATGATGATATTGATAATAATAATTATAATAATGATAATAACAATTTCAATAATGATAATAGTCATAGTCATAATAATCTATAATTTTTCGACACGATTAATGCTCATTTTATTTTTTGGTGAACTTTTTTTTGTTTTCTGGCAACTTTTTTTCATTTTCTGAAAACTTTTTTTTATTTTCTGAAAACTTTTCTGGTGGTAAACGAATAAATATGAATAATTGTTCAATATATTATTAATAAATATATAAGTCATTGCCGAATAAATGAATTTACATGGTATTCGAATTTTAAAACTTCGATCTGCTCAATATCGTCTTGCTGGCGAAACGTCTCTGCTTCATGAAGTATCGCCCTGGGTGTCGAACGCATATATTTACAACGGTTCTATGCCCTCTGGTCCAGCCTACGTCTGGTTTATTGCGGGGTTGCAGCACACCCTCCAAGTTCTGGTGCCTGTTTGCCCAGGTATCGGTTCCATATTACCGTCTTGTCAACTCATGATCAATTTTTCAGTACATTGGGGCTAACCTCGCGTTTTTTACTACGTATTGAACACTGTGGGGTTGATCTACTCTTGGTAAGCCCCGCAGACGGTTCTCATGATCATTAAACGTGATGTTATTTATCGTTGCAGTTTTCGCATCCCTTGACACGTTTGCTCACTTTGATGATAATGATATGTATCGTTTCGTCTTCAACCGTGGTGGTTAATGTGTATAGTTTCGCACGGATCTATTGTATTGTTAAAGAACTATCTCTGTTTGATGATGGGGTTGTCCTTACAGCAGTTCTATGCCCTCAGTTCTATCCTATGGTCAGTTTATTGTGGGGGTGGTGGGAAACCCCTCAAGGTATTGCGTCTGTTTGTCCAGGTACCAGTTGCATATTACAGTCTTGCCAACTGAACGTCAATTTTTCAGTACAATGGGACTAACTTCATGTTTTTTACTACGTATTAGGCATTGTGGTATGGACCAACTCTTCGTAAGCCTCCCCATGCGATGCTCATAGTCGTTAAGCGTGACGGTTTTCAACATTGCACTTCCGCCATCCTTGACACGTTTGCTCACTTTGATGTTAAATGTGCTCAGTTTTACGTGAATCCCCGATGAATTCGGATATGATTTTTCCATTGCTCCCATCCTTCATCAGAACCCGAGGTGTGAAATGCTCGAGACGGAAAAATTAAAATCTTTATGATTCTTGTGAAGCTCTATAAGATATCCGGATATCCATCGGTTCAGGATGTAACCGATCAGTGGATCGTCCGAGTGAGTTGATACATCGATAAGATTATGCCACTACTCGAACGAACCGTATAGATTGTTTACGTCAAAATACATGAGATACGATTCCACGTTACTAGGATCAAAATCTTTCCCCATAAACCTGTTATTGTCCCGAGCGTGTCGATCAGAATATTGTCAATTTACTCCCGTGTATTTGAGCGAAGCATCGAAAGCAAGTCCCGACTTTGTGTAGTAGTGCAACGGATGTAATTCATATGTTCTGAGACATCTGGTCAGATCACCGTTTTGCACTCATCAATTTCCATAGTTCTCTATTGGCGCTAAATGCAATTCTTCCCAAACATTTTTAGCATGCTTGTAATCGTCGTTTGAAATATTTGCACGACATAGGTGTGAGTAGAAATGCTTCTTTGCAGGTAGCTGAGTTTCACCGAGCTTCTCTTAGCAATCAACGTATTCATGGGGAAAACGTCGTTGCCAGTCATCAAACTGAAATGAGTCTGGTTATTGCAGAATTTACGCATTGTATGTTTATCTGCATCATTCAAATATGTGAAAAGTTTATGGAAAGGATGCTGCTAGACATAAAAATCAAAACGAATCGATGAATCTCAAGCACATTATTTTTCCATTAACGCATTCGTGAATGAGATATATTTTTCCATATTTATTGGCAGCAGTGTAATTTCATGTGGAAAAGTTGATGCTAGGGATTTTAATCAAAATCGCGTATTCAACAGGGTTAATGGATTGTGTAAAACTGATTGTATTGTGAATCGTGTTAATGTTTACAACGGCCAGGAATATGAATATTTTTACATACGTTAATTCTAAATTAATCTGTCTTGAAAGACATGTCAGAAATCGAATCATTGCTTCACATAATGTCATCGTACTACAACAATGTGGATTGGAAAATGTTGTGATGCATACCGTACTTATGACAGCTCCGCTAGAATCTACTGCATTTGTATTTTCAAACATGAATAAGCCCGGTTACATTACCTATATTGCATGAGAAGTAGTACGTGTAACAAAATGAGAACCAGTAGACGACAAAATAAGTAAAATGAGCGAATGTTACGAAGAGCCTCCCCGTCTATAGAGGAAACGGAAGTCTTTTCATGTTACCGGGAAACCTGCAAAAGATTAAATTATATTAGGTTGGCTAGGTTGTATAGTCTCGAGTTAGAATGGGTTATATTGTGACGGGTCTTGAGTCCGCACTAAATATGTGGAAGGGAGGAACAATTAGAGACGGGGCGAGAAAGTCAAGACTGAGTGAATAGGTAAAACTTTGTGAATGTATTTTTGAGGAGTGCAAACGTATTGAGATTGGGGGGGGTTGACTTAAAACCATAAAAGATCTATATAAAGGGGTTGTAGACGTTAGCGGTGGCTGATCACGCCTCAGCCCTTAGCGTCACTTAATTCTAACTTAAAGGTACGCGCGCGTGGGGGGGCGGTGTAGGGCGACGGGGAGTGTGAGGGAGGAACGGTCGGTATTGCGGGGGGGGGGGGGGGGGGTGTAGGGTGACGGTGAGTGTCAGGTAGGAAGGGTCGGCATTGCGGGGGGAGGAATGGGAGGAGGTGCAGATCGGCTGTAGATCGCAGGCTAACCTGGTGTCGTCGGTGTGTCTGGGTGGCGGTGTTGAGGGAGACGTCCTGCTTGTCTCGTTGTGTTTCTTTGCTCTCTCTCTCTCTCTCTCTCTCTCTCTCTCTCTCTCTCTCTCTCTCTCTTTCTGGGGCTCGGGTCGTGTCACGTCGATCTTCGATGTAAGACGCAGTCGTACTGCTGGCTGGCGCTCGGCTCAGCCGAGAGTCGGTGAGCTTCGGTTAGCTTCGGGTGTTTCCCGACGGGCCGGGACTCACCCGTTCGGCTCTTTCCCGCGGGCTTGGGGTTTGTTGTGACTTGCACTCTAGGTGCAACGTCACAACTCCCCCCTCCCCACGCGGGGCGAGGCCTATAGGGTGAGCCGGCTTCATTACGTTTTTGTCAGTGTGTGACGGGTTTTGTGGTCATTTCGTCTGTGTTTTCTGTGGTCGTCTGTGGTCATTTCGTCTGTGCTTTTCCTTTGGGGTTGGTTTTCTCCTTTTGGTATTTTCCGTCGTTTCTGTGCGCTGTCATATCCTTTTGCCGTTGTCCGGGTTGCTGTTTGCTCCGATTTGTCGGGGTTAAGGGATTTGAGTCGGGTTGTATTTGCGGGGGTGTGCGTTGGGTGTGGGGTTGTTGGTTGTCTTATATCTACTTATTCAATGTTTTGTACTTGTTTTTAGTGGTTGTGTTGGTTTTATTTGTACCCTACTCTGTCCTACTTAGCCTATTTTTGTTTGTGTTTTAATCTACCTTATTCTACGTGGTCTTCTGTGTATTGATCAAAATTATGATTTTTCTCTTATACTAACTTATACTATTCTTATACTATTTTGTAGGAACTTTGGTGTTTTTCTTAATCTATTTTCTTATGTGTTCTATTTGTACTTAAATTTTTGTTTTTGGTTCGTTGGCTCTCGTTGGTGTGGGTCTTGATAAGTTTCTGCGTTGTTCCTTGTTCCTTGTGGCTCGTGGTTGCTTCTCCGTGGTTCTGCGTTGGTGTTTTTGGGTCGTGCTCTGTTTCTCTGGCCTCCGTCTGTCGTTGTTCGTCCGTCGGTTTGGTGTTGTCAGTTTATTTAGTGTTTTCTGTTTTGTTCTTTTTTCTGTTTACGTATTGTTTTTCTTTTTTTTGTATCGTCTTGCGTCCCGTGTTGTGTGTGCGTCGTTGTTCGTCCGTCGGTTTGGTGTTGTCAGTTTATTTAGTGTTTTCTGTTTTGTTCTTTTTTCTGTTTACGTATTGTTTTTCGTTTTTTGTATCGTCTTGCGTCCCGTGTTGTGTGTGTGGTTGGTTGGGGTGCTTGTGTCTTTTCGTCTGTGTCGGTGAGTGAGGTGGTGTCGGTGATATTGTCTGTGTCGTCGTCTGTCGTTTGTGTCTCTTGCGTGGTAGTGTGTGTTGTTTCGATATGTATGACTGTGTCTGCGGTAGAGGTGGTGGAGTCTGTGTCGGTGTCGGTGTCTGGTGTGTTTGAGGGGTGTGTTTTGTGTGGTGCTGTCTGGTTGATGTGTGGTTGGTGTGTGGAGGTGCTGGCTTCTGTCTCGTCTGTGTTCGTACGTTGGTGTGCCCGTCTGATCATGTATTCGTCTCTTTCTGCCTGTAGTTCTTCGTCCAGGGTGCTTGCGGCTTGTAAATTTGCAATGATTGCAATTATTTCTGGTGTTGGTCCCACGTGTTTTCTGTCTGTCTGTCTTGTCTGCGGGGTGAATACACATGTTAGTTTATTTTCGAGATGTGTTATCGGGCGTGGTTCTTTTATTGCTTATTTGATCATGTATATAATTTCAGGTCTTCTATGTGGCATTTACCCATATTTTTACCGCTTTCTGTTGTCAATTCGTAGATTGTGGGTGAGATTTTCTTTGTTATTATGTATGGGCCTGTGAATTTTTTACTTAGCTTTGCTGCCGTTCTTTCTGGTCCGGATGAGAGTGTGTGGTTCTTTTTCAGTACTCTGTCTCCTTCCTTGAATTGTATGTCTCGTCTTCGTAGGTTGTAGTAGTGTGCTTGTTTTTCGTTTGCTTCTATTAAGTGCCTCTGTACTTCGTCTCTAAGTGTTTGTAGTCGTCTCAGGTGATCTGTCCATCTGTCTGTGTCTTGTAATTCTATTTCGGCGTCGTTCTCTAATTGATTTTTTAGGCATTGTGTAGGATTTAATTCCCTTCCTTGGTTCAAAAAGGCTGGTGTGTGTTTAGTTGACGTGTGTGTACATGTATTGATTGCGAATTGTAAGTCTTGTAAGTGTATGTCCCATTCTGTGTGGTCGTTGTTTACGTAGGCTTGGATCATTGTTTTAGCGGTTCTGTTGACTCGTTCTACGGGGTTGGCTTGTGCGTGGTATGGGGGGATTGTTGCGTGTCTTATATTGAATTTTTGTGTCAGTTCGCGTATGAGTTTGTTTATGTATGGTGTGCCGTTATCTGTTAGTAGTATGCGTGGTGTACCCCATCGTGATATTACGTGTGAGTGGAATGTCTGTTCTACTGTTTTTGCGTTTGCTTTGCGTATCGGTATAATTTCCACCCATTTGGTGTATAGGTCTTCGAAAACTATGATGTATTGGTTTTTCTGTTTTGATAGTAGGAGTGGGCCCATGATGTCTGAGGCTACTATTGTCCACGGTTCTTCTATTATTCTTGTACCCATTAGCCCTGCCGGTCGCGTTTGTATTGTTTTTATTCTTTGGCATGTGTCACATTTTTTTACGTAATTTACTGTGTCTCTGTACATACCTGGCCAATAATATTCTTTGGCTACTCTTTGATATGTCTTTTCGATCCCTAAGTAGCCTGCTTGTGTTACGTCGTGATTTTCGTGTAGTATGTGTGTTATTATGTCTTTGGGTATCACTAGTTTTCATGGGTTTGTGTCTGGTAGGAGGTTTGAGTATAGGGGGTTAGGGCGGTGGAAGTATAGTTGTTTGTTTCTGATTCGCCATGATTCGTTTTTCTCTGGGCGTGTTTGTACTTGTGTTTTCTTGTATGTGTACCATTTGTCTGTCGTGTCTTCTATTGTCTCTATGTGTTCTTCGTCTTCGTGTCGTCTTGAAAGTGCGTCTGGTACGTCGTGCATTGTACCTTTTCGGTGTGTAATGTCAAAGTCGTATTCTAATCTCATTAAGCCGCTGTTCCCAATGATACATTGCGAGCCTAAGTTTGGTATTAATCCGAAATTAATTTTTTTTGTTATGTTACCGAGGCGTATTGGGAGTGTTACTGCTCCTCCTATCGTCACCTGTGTTCCGTTTCCCATTGTGGCTGTTCTGTCGGGCGTGTCGTCTATTGGTGTGTCTGTGTTGTGTAGTATTTGTATTACTTCTGCGCCTAGGTATGAGTTTGTCGCGCCTGTGTCTATTAACGAGTTAAATTCGTGACCGTGTATCTCGATTCTGATGTGAAATCTACTTTCCGTTCTGTTGTTATCTGTTGTCGGTGCTACTGTCTCGGATGTGTTTGTGTTGTTTGTGGGGCTGCCCTCCACCCTTGCTGGGTCAACCCTTACTCGTTTCCCTGGTTCTGTACCTGTGTACATTGCCATCTGAGGTGTCTGGGTTGGTTGCAGTTAGAGCATCTGCGTGGTGTTGTGCCTGTGTTCGAGTTCGTTTGTGTTTGTTGCTGAGTGTAGTGTGGTGAGTCATAGGTGATTGCGGGGTATCGAGTTTGTTGCGTGTTTTGGTTTTGTCGTATGTTGTCTGTGAGTGCCGGCGGTATATTTGGTGTTGGGAGTATTGCTGGGCGGGGTTGTGTTTGTGCGTACTTGTATGAGATGTATTGTGTGTGGTGTGTTTGGTGTGTGTAGGTTTGTTGTGGGTGTGTGTAGTTATTTAACATTGTTTGTCTTGTGTTTTCCCATTCAATGTTTGCTTCCCATTCTTTCGCGGCTATTTCCAGCTGGTCGAAGTTCGTGAAGTCGTATGGTTTTATGTATGCCTTGTATTCTATTTTCATGTTTCTGTATGCCAAGTCTAATTGTGTTCGTGGGTGGTATGGCGGTTTTAGTTGTGATAGTAGTGTTCTGAATTGTATTAGGAATTGTGTAATTTTTTGTGTTGGTCCTTGTACGTAGTTTTTGATTTTTTCTTCCAGTCTGTCCCTGTGTTGTATTACTTGAAATGCGTGTATAATGTCTCTTTCGAATTCTTCCAGTGTTCGCCATTTGCCTCTATTTAATCTGTACCAGTTTTTTGCGTCACCTTCGAGTATCGGGTTGAGGTTGTTGATTAATTGTGTATCGTGTATTTCGTATCCCGTTTGGTAGTCGCGGAGATTTTGTAAAAATTCGTGTATGTTTTCGTTTGTATTTCCCGAGTATTTTATGTTCCATGTTTGTATTGTTCTCATTGCCATTGCTGGCTGATTCCAGTATGTACTGTTCGGGTTTGGTGTGTGGTTTAGGTGTGTCGTGTTTTGGTTGCCTGTGGGGTGTATTGACTGTGTGCTGTATAGGTGTGGATCTTCGTATTCGTTTCTGTCGCTTGGTAGTGCTCCGAGGTCTATTAGGTTTTGTATAAGTCGTGTGTTACGTGTGTTGGTGGCTAAAAATGTGTCTGTTCCCGCGAAGTGTCGGTTCGTTTGATTGTTTATTACCGTGTTAGTTTGCGTGTGTGTAGGTGTTGGGATTGTATTGTATGTTTGTATGGGGTTTGTTGGTTCTGGGCTTTCTTGAGGTTGGATTTGTGTACTATGTAAGTTGTGGGTATTCTCTATGATAGCCGCATCGATTATATTTATTGCGTTTAGTGAATTTATCGTGTGTCGTCTATTTATTTCCTGTGGTTGGGTCAGCGTTTGTCGGTCTCGTGTCGCGCGCGGCTCGCTCTGTGTCGAGTTGTTTTGGTTGCGTTCGGGTGTGTGTATGTCCAAGTGTTCGCGCGCTAGGCCTTGCGGTTCCCTGTGTCCTTGGTCTGCCATTGTGTGTATCGTGTTTAGTAGTGTGTGTGTTCAACTGTCTTTATTCGAATTTTCGTGACTGTGTAGCTTTGTTTCGTGAGTCTATGTGTACTTTGTTAGCGTTTATTCTTGTGTTTTGTCTCTTAATTGTTCGGATTTGGGGTAAAAATGTAGGTAATTTACGTTGGGCGCCAATTTGTGACGAGTTTTGAGTCCGCACTGAATATGTGGAAGGGAGGAAAAATTAAAGACGGGGCGAGAAAGTCAAGACTGAGTGAATAGGTAAAACTTTGTGTATGTATTTTTGAGGAGTGCAAAAGTATTAAGATCGGGGGGGGGGTTGACTTAAAACTATAAAAGATCTGTATAAAGGGGTTGTAGACGTTAGCGGTGGCTGATCACGCCTCAGCCCTTAGCGTCACTTAATTCTAACTTAAAGGTACGCGCGCGGAGGGGGGGGGGGGCGGTGTAGGGCGACGGAGAGTGTGAGGTAGGAAGGGTCGGTATTGCGGGGGGAGAAATGGGAGGAGGTGCAGATCGGCTGTAGATCGCAGGCTAACCTGGTGTCGTCGGTGTGTCTGGGTGGCGGTGTTGAGGGAGACGTCCTGCTTGTCTCGTTGTGTTTCTTTGCTCTCTCTCTCTCTCTCTCTCTCTCTCTCTCTCTCTCTCTTTCTCTCTCTCTCTTTTTCTCTTTCTTCCTCTCTCTCTCTCTTCTTATCTATATATTTATTTATTTTATTTATTTTATTTATCTCATTTATTTCATTCATTCCATTTATTTAATCTATTTCATTTATAATATTTATTTCATTCATCTCATTCATTTCATTTATTTCATGTATTTTTTTGATTCCATTTATTTTATTTGTTTTATTCAATTTATTCATTTTATTCATTTTATTCATTTTATTCATTTCATTGATTTTATTCATTTAATTCATTTCATTCATTTTAATAATTTTTTTCATTCTATTTATTTTATTCATTCTATTTGTTTTATTTATTTTATTTATTTTATATATTCTATTCATTCCATCTTTTTTATTCATTTCATTTATTCTATTCATTTCATTTAGTTCATTTTTATTTTGTATTATTCAATTAATTAATTCATTTTCGCATTTGTGTGTGTGTGTGTGAGTGTGTGTTGGCGGGGAGTGGGGCTAGGGGGGAGCTAGGGGGGAGCTAAGGGGGAGCGCTCCATTGTATGATCTAGAACTCTCGTATACACACTTCTGGCCTCTCATGTGCTTTGTTGCCTTGGAAATATTCGACGTACGAAAGTAAACACACGGTGTCAGAATTAAGTAATTTTCGCGCATCGTTCTCCAGAATATAAATAAACTGACTTAGAATTTTGCGATGAACAAGCAATACACTGTCAAAATTCGGGTGGGCTCTGTTCGTTTTTTCAAATCATTTTTGTGTAAAATAAGAGTGATAAGCCTTTGTCAATAAGGCTGTACTTTGACAGAATCGGGTTGATTCGATGATCATTTTCGAAAGAATTGCAATTTTTGCGCTACATCATCTCGTCGTCGCCGCGTCGGCAAACGGTAATAGGGGGATCTTCGCTAACCTCCATGCTACAACGGTTGTCAGTGGCAACCGATGATAACAAGATGCTTGTTAACCTCCCGTTATGCTGCTTTCGTGTTAATTATCATTGATAATTTTAAATGCGGACGTTTTTGTCACGCTTCTCTCAATGCAGATATTTTCAAACTACTGATCTTGCTGCTCGCCTAGCTGCAAACAGAGAAAGTCAGTCTAACGAAACTTATCGCGCAGAATCGTCAATGACATATCGTATACCGCTACCTCGACTCGGGTGAAGTTGGCGCTGGTCGATTTTGCCAGATATTTCAATTCCACCCGTTCCGCCAGTTAGTACCGAATTTTCGACAAAAAGTTCGAATTTTGAGATTTATTTCTGGGTGATGGGTTTGCGAATCCCGGAAAATTTTTGATATCCGCAATCAGGATTTTGCGTATTTTCAGAAAAAAAAATTAAACCCTTTTTTCAGTCCCGAAATCGAAAATTTTTTTTCGCGCGCAAAAACGGTTGTTTCTAAAAAAAATTTCGACTTCGCTATCGGAGAGATCGTCGCAATTTCTTCAAAAATCATGCGAAAAATTTCTCAAATTATCACAAGGCTAGATTTTGGAGGAGGGTGGCCAATTTATCGTGGTCACCCTGTATAGGAAATGCCAGGTCAGCGGCACCTTAACTTCCTTTTTCTTTTCAGCCATTTTATTTTCGGAATTTCCCACTGGTTGTTGTCGATTCTGTCTAGTCGCAGCCAATGCTTTCGAACCATTTCCGTCGCTATTGAGCCTCGCGTCTTCTCGAATCAGCCTCACCTGTAAATTGTTGAGTTTGTCGGTTGGGCTCGACACTGTCCCACGCCACCTGCAGCGTAGTGAACCTCGTGGTCAGACTCGTAAGAACTTTTGCCATCATTGAAGCGTCCTACGCGTTTTCGCCGATATCCTTTAGCTGGCTCGCCATGTTTGTTATCCTAGCCACGTGCTGTACCGCCGTATCAGCTTCGCTCATCCGGTATAGGTGAAATTTTTGCAACAACCCCAGCTTGTTTGACGCCGTCTTCTGCTCATGAATAAGGCGTAACTTGTCCCACATTGCTTCCGCAGTAATGCACGAGAGCATACACACCTGTTGTGCTGCGTCAAGATTTGACAAAATTATGAACCTTGCCGTTGCATTGTCTTTCACGTTTTTCTTTGTCTCGACAGCGTGTCCCGCCCCCTCAGCCGGTACGACTCTCGTGCCGTCCACGACATCGAGAACGTCGTTCATGACAAACAGCGCGTTCACTTGGGCTTTCCGGCCTTGGAAGTTTGTTCCGTCGAAGGGCTTCACACCTTTCACCGAGATTCCTACAAACATCGTGGATTTTATTCACACTTACGATCGCTATTTATAGTAATATAAACTCTGGATTATTTATTCAATGTGATTATGACGTAGCGTGTTTATTCTTTTTGTTGACTGAAGACTATAAAGACAGTTACCCTTATGGGCTTTGGTGTGACAACCGAAATTCGTCGCGCGCTTGCGCCCTTTGCGGTGTTGCAACGGCAGAGTTGGGAACTTATTGCAGAGCATCAGAGGGTTACCGATCACGACATGATGTTGGTTGCAATAACCTTCCGAGTAACACAGTCGTCGTAATGGTAAGCCCAAGTCGATATTTAGCTTGTACTTACAGATATCTAACGTTACCAAAGCGTCAACGATTCAAGAAATTGATAATGAGAATCAATTTCTTCCAAAATTCGTAGCAATAACGTGATTTAATTGAAGTCTAACAAGGGGAGTGTCAAACTTGGGAATCACAGATTTCCATCACTTTTATATATATTGTAGGGCAGGGTCCCCTCAATAAATATATAAAGCGGCAAGACGCCATTCGTTTTTATTATTGAGAAATTTCAACTCAAAGTTCTATATGTAACTTAAGTAGAAGGAACCTTTTTACCGGTTGCAGCAATAGTTCCGTGGCGTAGCGGTAACGCTCTTGCTTACTGAGGGACCGAACGGCTGTTTAAGTTCCGTTAGAGTTACTTTTTTTTTTTTTTTTTATAAATTATTTAATACAAAAATAAATAATTAATAATTAATATTTCTATAAATTATTTTTTTATTTTTAAGTTAGGAAAAAATACAAAAAATGATAAAAATAGGATTTGTAATAATTATAATAACAAAGTAATCAATATTATCAAAAATAAAGTCGCTCAGTAAGCAAGAGCGTTACCGCTACGCCACGGAACTATTGCTGCAACCGGTAAAAAGGTTCCTTCTACTTAAGTTACATATAGAACTTTGAGTTGAAATTTCTCAATAATAAAAACGAATGGCGTCTTGCCGCTTTATATATTTATTGAGGGGACCCTGCCCTACAATATATATAAAAGTGATGGAAATCTGTGATTCCCAAGTTTGACACTCCCCTTGTAAGTACCTGGGAAAACTATGTATACATGGTTGATAAATCATGATAAATCAGATGTCATAATGATGCAGAGTGTATATGTATATGCGGTCCATGTACGATATTAATATAATTCCATACGTGATGCATACTATAAATTTCATAATTTTCCAGGAGACAAACTAGATTATCTACAATAATATGTTTATAATATGAAATTAGAACAATTATTCATTTCGAAATGGGATTCTTTTCGACACGCGCTCGATCTATTCCATAACATTAATATTCGTAATTATTCCAACAACTTTTCTTTTGCTCTCTCGATCTTGACTTTTCGTAGGCATAAAATCGAAACGCTGTTTCAGCTAGCCGCAATTAAAGTATTTACGTTGGGTGGAGAAGCAACGTTGTTTTTCGAAAAGTGTTCGTATGGAAAAAAAATTCAGAGTAACTGTAACACATCACGGATGCGCTAATTTTGATGGAGATGTAATAGGATGCTCCGTATATGAGACAGTATTGAACGCAGTGTCCTGATTTAGAGGCCTAGAAAGGTGATTGTCGGCGATTTTTTTTTTTTTTTTTGATAGGGAGAGAAAGAACGAAGGTTCTTAAAACTTCCAGTGTATTTTAACACAGAGTTAAAAGGTATGAGCAAAAATTTTTATCATCCAACTGTCACAAAATGGCAGCATCATTAGCTGATCCGTTAACTGAAGAATATATCTTTAGTCAACGGCTGACCATTGAAGGGCCTCGCTGCTTGAGCCTGGATCGGCAGGAAAGATAAAGTCCATATTTTTTGTCTGAAATGTAGAAACTAAAATTATTTTTAATTCCCACATCATTTTATTATCGATGTACCAAAACAACCCAACAAACCGTGATATCATATTAACTGTCGAGCTCGAACGTACAAAGTAACGATTTTTACAAAGAAAATTCTGAACGAAAATGAATGTGATTTAACAGTTTTTTCTGGGTATTTTAGTTCATCGATGATAAAATATATGTCGATTAAAAGTAATTTCAGTTTTTACATCTCAGAGATGTACGAGAATTACGTACTCCATCTTTTCTGCCAATTCGAGATTCGCCGTTTGCGACAATTGATAATAAAAAATTTTTCTTGTACTCTCTAAATGTGAGTTAAAATACACACGAAATTTCGAGAAGCTACGTTGGTTATCTCCCGATCCAAAAAAAAAACCGACAATCACCGTTTCGTATTTGATTGAGTAAAAACAAAAATATATGTGTACTTTTCTCGATCTTCCATACAGCATCATTTAAAGAACCCTGTTTCCACTTTGACCCGACGTGAAAGATATTTTTCTCCATTATCTGATTTTACTATTGACCTTTCTTCGTTGTTACTTAAATATTTAGCTGCAAAATTATTGATTGCTTTCAGTTTTTAACCATTTGGATACGATAATAGTACAGAATACATCATTACAATCAACTATTTTCATGTAAACCAATAATAAAAAGCTATGTTACCATTTGTGCACGGTGAGTATAACATTTTTATGATATTTGATGGCAATTTTAATTATATATTATCTAAAAATTTTTAAATTTGTCATGTTTACAATAAAATATTTTATTTTATTTTTCGCGCAAGCCTAAATTCAGTAGCTATGAATGCGCTAATACAATTTCTATGATTTTTTATAATTTTCTCATAATCTTCTTGGGAAAATGTACCAAAATAAAAATGATATTAATCCTTAAACTATATTCTTGATTTGTCCTAATTTTTACTGAAAATACTTATTAGTATTCGAGATATACCCGTCAATGTAACTTGTTAAACGTCTCTTGAACAATCAACTTTTTTGAAAATATGTTAAGTACGTATTTTCTTCACGTTGAATCCATTGCAGTTGTTTATATTTACGTAACTCTCTCAATGGTGCTGGAAATAGAACTCACTCGAATTTTTTGCCGTTTTGGCAAACAAAAACGGTCAGAGTATAAATTTTTTTTTGTATTATGAGAGTAGAAGAAAAAAGCTTTCACATGACACTAACAGAGTCGATTCATCTTTTCATGCGATACTTTGAGATTCAATCGTAATTTTGACGGTTTCACATCGTTATGACGTAATCACTCGCAATATCGGACTCCGGTTTCCGGCAATGTTTTTAGAACACAAATACATAATTTTTCTAGAATTTGCCAAAATATGCAACACTAATTTCAAAAGTTATAGCGAAACGAAAAAAGAACAGAGAAATGTATAAATTTAGATTTTCACGATTAAAATAAATTATATTTTGAAGTACATAATCTTGTGTAAAATTTTCCGCCAAACATACTTTATTGAGAACTTTTATGAAGCTGACCCAAGCAGCTGACGTTAGCAGCCAAACGTTTTAAATTTTTTGGAAGTATAAAAATGCAATCCAGATTTATCCTCATAATTCTACAATAATATTGCAGGTGCAAAGTACTTTCCAAAATTTTCCATTTCGGTTTTCACTACCTTATTGAAATGATCATTACTAGTTTGGCTGCTAATTCTGGCTGCTAGCTTCAGCCTTGTGGAATTTTTTTTTGTACGAGCTACGCGAAGCGAGATAATCGACAAAGACCAAAAAACCGAAAGTCAGCTAGTTTTTGGATATTTTTCAAACATTCGGACTAGATCGATCTACCACCATCATAACATATTATCCATGGCTATACGGAGAGAAGTAAACACTGGCGACCAATGCGCGAGACACGAGCAGGCCATGTCGAAAAACGAGCGGTCCGTGTCGAGCGCTGCTCGTTCCAGCCAGACATTGCCTAATGCCTTGCTCACTGGCCACCACCAGTGTTTACTTCTCTCCATGCATGCATACAATGTATGCACGAATATTACGTGTATGCTGCGTCGTTGATCATCGCCCAATTTCTCTCTCGTACCGGTCACGCGGATAACAATCTACAAACTACCTATGGGTGAGAAAGTAATTTAGGGTGGCGCTGACCTGGCATGTCCTATATATATTTCGTGACGTCAGAAGCGGGAAAATTGCCCGCACAAATCTTGATGAAACGGGGGTACGAATCTGACTGAAAAAATATTCAAAAGATAGCTTGAATAAAATTGTTCGTCTCTATCTCAGTCACTACTATCGCAGATCACTGATAACGTCTAATAAAAATAATGATGAACTCAATAAAATCACGTCGCGTCAAACATGGCCGATCGGGCTAGCGACTTGTTGAATATTCACCGCTTGTACGATATTAGAATTTCTTTCACCTTTGCCAGAGAGATACCGACGTACGAAAACACACACGTAATCCGGGAAAACCTATAGCACCAGTCAGTTTTCCTTAAATATGGCACGATTTGTGCGGGCGATTTTCAGGTGACAGGAGCCCGTTCTGATGCACGAGAAGTCTGTAATT
Source organism: Neodiprion lecontei (assembly GCF_021901455.1). Lineage (NCBI taxonomy): Eukaryota > Metazoa > Arthropoda > Insecta > Hymenoptera > Diprionidae > Neodiprion > Neodiprion lecontei. The sequence continues at coordinate 15,115,020 of NC_060262.1, read as the reverse complement.
TAGTTCAACGTTGAACCTCCAGAAGCGCTGTAGTCGACCAAAGCGGTACCAGATGGTAAAACGACATGGTAATACGCACACGTCCTATGTTTCACAAACCTTCTGCTAAAGCAACAATCTGCAGTACCGACGAGAGCATAGGCTTTTAGGTGAATACGAAAAAATGTACAACTCACTCAGAATAACCGCTAGATTTTGAAATTCGTACATATTATAAGGCATCGTTTGAAAATGGTAACATCAGTTCACAATCGCAGTAACTATTCGTAATCGCACGTAGCCCGACTGTACGTGAACGGGGCATTCCATGCGAAACCGAACAACCCGTGATCCCGCTCAATTTTGATTCTATTGAAAATTTTACACTCTCTTGTACCTGTCGAAAGCAGTCTTTCTGAAATATTTTAGATGTTTGTCTCAACCCATCCAAACATCATAAATTTATCAAAATATCGCACACTTTTTTTTTCAAATGCTCATGGCTTTTCCAAAACCCGATATTAAAATAACATACTGTTTCTTTTCTCGTTTTGAGTCGTAGTTACGCAAAGAAAATTATTCTTTTTTATTTTATTGAAGGGTTTTGGGGCAATCTACATCGAGTACGCACCACTTAAATCTGCCTTTTTTCATCGAGTTGATAGAAAATGATTAACAAAAACGAAAATACCTATCCATTAATTCCTGTTCGTCGAAAAGGCAGATATAAATGGCGAATAATTGAGATAGAATGCCCCATATACGCTCCGGATATCCTCATGTAATAGTAGCATCAATGTCCGCAAAATTGTCATACTTACAGATTATTGACCGAAAGATTAGATGCGGCAGTAAAATAAATATCGAAATTGCAGGAAACACGCATGTATAAGAGTGAGGGTTTAGGGTTGAGATAAAAAATGGTGCTCTTGAACAGACCATTATTTATTTATTTATAGCAAATTTGGGGGGGGGGGGGTGGGCCGGTTGACAATCGTCCGAGCCTGTTTTAAAGATTACCCTAATATATACGCGAAATTGTTTCTGAACCGGATGTGTTTAACAATACTAGAAATACATCCCGCAAAAAATCTATGTCACTGTACATACATACAATTACTGCATACAATGGTTCAAGATTCGTGGCAAATATTTTACAGGGCTGATCCTTGTTAAAACTCTGATGAAGATTTGCTTGCCAATTTTTTCTGTTTTTAATTCTCAACAAATAAGGATTACATACTAAAATTTCCTTCGTTTTATTTGTCAATTGCGCCTAGTTCTGAATGATGCTACCAAATTTTTTTTTTACGTTAGACGAATTACCTGAAAGTTACTCATTTGGTAGAAATCGTTATAAAATTACGTACCGTGACTTCTCGTAGATGTTATACGCTACGGATATCAACCCAAAACTCGCGCGGTCTGGTGAGATTGCGATCAGCCATACCTACTAGCGAGTTTTGGGTTGGTTTCTGCATCGTATACGACCAACGAAAAGTCAGGGTATGTGTTACTGCTGTACATCAAAGTCCGGCACGGTTAATCATGCGCCCTACTGAAAATTGCTACGAAAAACCATAAAAAATCATTCGAAGACGTTACAATTTTCTACGGATTCACTGCAATCCTATAAGATTTCACAGAAATTTGGAACTCTCGAAGGAATCAACTTTTCTGGATTCCAAGTACTATCCCTCCTTTTTTTGAAATTCAATACCACTCGTTTATATTATCATCCTCCCTTTAGTTTATTGAATGTGAAACAATAACAGTTTTCCGTGAATTTCTATCAAATGAGGAACTTTCATGAAGCAATTTTTTTAATGACGAAATAACTTATGTATCATCTATGATGTTTGGCGAAATTGCCAAACTATACACAAATAAAACATTTATCAATAAGTGAAAGTGATTCCCTCAACCATCGCATTTATACGTGTGTATCAATAAGTGCTATGAATGAAAAATTCCTAATATTTTAAACATTATTAGCTGCATTTCTTCTCTGCCAGATATTTATTTTCCATCAGATTGACGCGGACGGGTAAAGTACAATACAAAAAAAACATTTGCGTTTTATTGTATCCCTATAGGGAATACGTGTTACGAGTGCTGACTTCAACCCTGATTTTCTAGTAAATGCATCAAACAATTGTGTTAAAAATTTGTAAACAGATTAATCGTTATCCAAATGAAAATTCTTGAAAAAATCGAGCTCGATTACACACCATAGAGCTTACTGTAGTAATACCTTAATTTTATTTCGCAGTAAACAGATAATTCGGGCATGAATCCAAACTAATTCAAATCAGCTTGACTTAATTTTCCAGAATTCATTTATTTTTCAGTTAATTCTCATTATTTTAGTTCGAATTGTTAGTAGTTCAGTTAATGCCTATTAATTCAGTTATTTCGTATTAATTCAATTAATTCTCATTAATTCAGGTGCATTATAAAGAATTCACAAACCTATCGACACAACAATTCACCGAGTTATTTACCCCTCGGGCTGCACGGTAGGGTTTTCTTCAACGTGATTCGTAAATACGAGGATTGTATAGTCGAAGCTTCTTCATAGGCAAAGTTGCCTCGTAGTTTTGAATTGAACCCTTTTTATCAGGGTGAAGGATAGAGGTTGAGGTTTTCTTGAATAAAAAACTCTCGCGTTTGAGCCATCGAATTATGAATGTTTATTGGCTCTTGTGGGAAAAGCCTTGCGGCATAAAAACCCACGAAGTATGAACGTGTATTTGTAAACGTATAAAAGTATGTGTCGATTGTGTATATGAATGTGTATATGCCGATTACAGCCCGTTTGGCTCATGCCACCGCGATCTCGAGTGCGTTTCGTATTGCGATTTTTGTTTCATTCGATTCGATCGAATTTCGTATGATTTGCGTTTGCCTTACTCCGAGGAGCGAACGTGTATGAGAGTATGATTGGTGTTGGTAGTACACCAAGAGCGCTCGGGCTCGTTGTATGATGGAAGGGTGCAAGACCCTTGGTATGCGTGTATGGGCACTCGGTCCCGTGTAGAATGAGAGACACTCGGGCCGTACTCATCTACGTAGAATGAGAGACACTCGGGCCGTACTCATCTACCTTACTCCGTAGAGCGAACGTATACGAGAGTATATTTGGGCCTCTCGTCTTTTGGTTGTGGTACGAGAGAACGCACGGCGTCACTCACGATCGTCACTAGACGGACGACGTAACTCGACTGTTTTAAAAAAATGCGTGATGCGCGCTCGTCTCCTCATCTACGCGAGATTTGGCATCCCTGCGGAGACGAATCGTTCGAGCGCGGCTCGCACTCGAGATTGCAATGACACGGGCACAAAACGACGCTCAGGCACTGAACAAGGATTATGGGAAGTTGTGGGATGAATAGTACTGACCAGATCAAGGAGAGTATTTTACAAAATTATATTTTATTTGGAAAATTTAAATTTAATAAAAATTAAACGTGGGCTGGTTCTACCCCCCACTCCCGCCCCTGCGGTTTCCCCTACCACCTCCACGACGGCGGCGGTGCCGGTTTCGGCGGCTGCCTTCCCCTCGAGGAACGGGTCCGCCGGTGGCCATAGCGGCTGCCACCGCCACCCGGACAGCCTCCGTGATCCGTTCCTATCAACAACCAAATAATTGTGATCCAATGTCAGGAGCATCTTTGAGCGATGAGCAGCTATTCTATTTGAAATTATAAAATACGAAAACACTGAAAAGTAAAACTGTCTTGCCACGGCAATGCCAGTATACAGCGATTCACACGCGGCGAGGGTATAACATCCCAACTCCTTGGGCAATAAAAATGTGTCAGAAAAATATGGTATGCTTCGCAAAGGTATCCACTGATGGTCATCGTTATATTATACTGGCTACTGCATAGTTTTTGAAAATTACACAATGAAACCACTTTTTGATTCTTATACAGACTCTTTCAATAACTGCAAAAAAAAAATTGGAAACAATCAAATATGTAGTTGGGGACGTACCTCTAGCGTCGGGCTAGCCGCGCGAGCAGGCCGCACCGCCGAGGAGGCAGCAGGAGAGGGCGGCGGAACCAGCATCGTCGGCGACTGGAGTGGCGGCGGTGGCGGCTGAACAGCGGCCACCATCAACAGCCCCTGTCTCTCGCCGTAGAGTTCCGGAATCTAGGCAAATAAAATGCATAAGCACACGCGTAATTGCTACGAAAACACAAGATTATATCATATTATATGGTATGGATTTCATAAAAAAACGCTCGGTACGCGAGCGGCTTGTACAGCGTTCGTGCGCTGCGGTAACGGAATATTACGCGTTATTCGCAAATTTTGTTAACACTGCGATGGTACATTGCAAAGTTTATTGTCATTTAATTATTTACAATGTTCATGTGTATCGTTGATCGTACTCACGTACCATTCATCTGGCCGTTAATTATTTTCAGACATGTGTGAAAATCAAAATTTGTCATATAATTAATATATTAATATTTAACAACAGAGAGCGCAGAATAGGTATGCGAAAAAAATGATTAACGAGTACAAAATTTTTGATTTCGATAATTTCGCGTGGATTTCGATGTAAAAAATGTTGAATTTCACAATGAAAACAGTGGGACTTATTTTTATAATAAAAAACATAGTTAACAATTCCCTGAGTTTGCGAAAAAAAATCCATGACATTTCCATGATTATTCCAGAATTTCCGAATTCCCTGGCCTTTACAGGTTTTCCAGAATTCCCTGACCAGTAGCCACCCTGTTATTTATAGCTCAAATGATACACATACATTACATAAAAAAAAAATCCTAAAAAGATGTAGGATCAACATTTTTCACGTATTATGTGAGGATTAACATAGTTTTGACTATTACGGAATTTGGCTTTTTGCGAGTGGTATTGGGCCGGAGCTGCCATGCATAAGCATGAGCCCATCTCCCACCGTCCGTTTCTCGCGGGCCCAGACCTACTTCCTTAAAATATTTTGTACGCTATTGATGTTTTTCGATAACACCAATAATGCGAAAGAATGCATTTTCTGCATTCAAAAAAAGTATTTACGCGCCAAATATTATGATTGGTAACAAATTACTTACGGTGCATCGTTGCCGGTGGTTCGTGAACGACTGACTCTCTTCAGAGTCTTTTAGCGTCGACGCTTGCGCTCCACACACGCCACTGTCCCCACTATCCGCGCGGCCGTCACTTCTGCGTTTCCTCGCGTACCGTCTACATCCACTTTTCGCGGCGAACGAAGCAAACGCGAGTGTTTTGGTAATTTGCCGTGTCACAAGTTCTAATCACGTGCAAATTTTCACGCAGCCAGTGTGTATACATATATTTGTTACAAACAACAATAATCTTGTGAGTGCAACAATGGATAAGTCACGTCACACGGTTGGATCGAAAAAAAGGTTAAATTTGATGCGCTGACGAACGAATCGTTCGTTGCAGTGGTAAGTGTTTTATGAAAAATATATACTGCATATTTCTGTTATGCAATTATAGATATCATTTACAAGAATCCTGCCAAATCTCCACTTGCTTTGCAGGGTATTTCGTAATTCACAGCAAATACTTGACCGGGCGAATCCTTGTCAAAATTGGAGTCGAAAGTTCCTAAGAAATTTTCCGGGAAAACGCCTTTTTTCATTCAAAGAAATGGAAATTTAATTTTTTCGGATTATTTTTTCGATCAACCGTTTAATTTCTTGGATCGAATTTGTACGAAAATGTTATCCCTCGCGGAAAATGCCTCAACTTGGTGTAAATTCGTACCCCTGACTTAGATAATGCTGAATTCCCATAAGAAAAAAATTGTGGGTACGAATTTACACCCAAGTCAAGGCTTTTGTCCGTTAGGGGTTTTCAAGAAACATTCGAGAAATTATTCATAGAGTAATAATTTGTACTACAATTTGTGAAAAAGTTAACCAGCGAATTTTGTTCTCAATTCTGATGATGATGCAGAAAAATTTATAAACATTAAAACTAAACTGATAATATTCAATTGAATTTCAATTGTTTTGTATGAAGAACGTCGTTTTTTCGAATAATTAATCAGGAACTTTTGACTTCGATTTTGACAAGGAAACCCTATAATATATTCGTCCAGAATCCGGAATCAACTTGTAGTCCCGTTATGTTGTTTATTTCCGGACGTAAGCAGCGAAATTATTATTGTAATTATCTTTATGACGACTGACGATATTTTGACACAGGACTAGTTAGATAAAGTAAAACTTGTGAATATCTTTAGCATTTCGGTATCAACAATGCAAGTACGTTTTACTCCGAACGACGTATCGTACAAGAGAACAACATATAGTTATACCACTTTGTATCAGGCAACGTTTACGGAGTAGACTTTGTATAATTTCCCACTGGCAAGCCGTTTTACTTTTCAAATATATAAACAATATGTAGCATAATAAAAAGTAGCATAATAAAAAGTACGAAATTAATTCGTTTACGAACAAATCAGATCCTCATTATTGAATAGCGATAACGTGCCAAGATAATAAAGATTCCACAAATTAAAATTTTTTCAATACAAAACGTACCATACAGTAATTATTTTGTCTCTACAGTGAATTAAAATCGAGTCGAAGCATAATTGGAATTTAATGAATTATTCTTATGTTACAGCATATAGTCCAGGCAAAGCGTGCTAAAGAAATAGGCTCGTGAGAATTTCGGGTAGAACGCTATTTTTTTTTGCATTCTCTGGGGGGTCAGCCATGAGTGTGAAACTCAATTTCCGGTTCCGAAAGGGTTCGTGAACGGCCGCTATCTTGAAATTAAGGGCGTGATTAGTTTTTTTTATTTACCTCCATACCCGTCAGGCTGACAAAAATTTTGTTGAGAGCTTTTTTGTAGTTGATAAAATTATCCATAACTCTTTCCTATAACTTTTTGCGCTAATCACTCTATCTAATGAAAAAGTTTCAAACAAATAAACAGGTATAAGAAGATTATAATAACAATAGTATAATAAAGATTATCATAACAATAGTATACGCATGAAGTTGGCGGTGGGGTGAGATCCCGAAAACAAAACAAAAAGCATCTAGCAAACCCTCTGACAACTGTCATCGGCTGTTTACGACAGTCTTTGACAAATATCTTTATAGGTATCCGTTTCTGACGCGCAAAAAATGAACATGCAAACGAAAATTATCAAGATGATTCCCGACGGGAATTGTCTTTTTCGCGCGCTGGCATATTGTGTATACGGCACTCAAGATCGACACGCAGAGGTGAGACTGAGGATCGTTTCAAATATAGTGGATAATTGGTCTACATTTGCGGGTTTTATTACAGGTAATGAGTCAAACGGTGCTGTGATTAGGTCACCTCTAGCAAACAAAACTTCCTTTGACAGATGTCATCGGCTGTTTATGACAGTCTTTGATAAACATCTTTATAGGTATCTGTTTCTGACACGCAAAAAATGAACATGCAAACGAAAATCATCAAGATGATTCCCGACGGGAATTGTCTTTTTCGCGCGCTGGCATATTGTGAGACTGAGTATCGTTTCAAATATAGTGGACAATTGGTCTACATGTGCTGGTTTTATTACAGGTAATGGATCAAGCGGTCCGGTGATTAGGTCACCTGGTGATTACAAATCACATATGAATAAAAATGGAATTTACGGGAGAGGAGCAGAATTAGCTGCAGCTGCGGACATTTTTAAGATATGTTTGATTGTGTATCGCGAAAAAAGAAATTCATCCACACCGAATCGGATCCCAAAATGAAACACAATTTTCGCTACTCTTCACCGGCGACGGAGACAGTGGACGCTTTGATGTCTTGCAGAATCAGAATAAAATTCAGATAGTGAGTAATAAGTATCAAAAGTAACAAGCAAATGATAGTAAATCTAGATATATATCACGAAACAGTCAAAAGTACAGCCAGGATTTACGATGACAATAGAGAAAGGAGTAGTTTCAAGCAGCGGACAAAGCGATGAAGATGGTGTATGGTCGGAAGTATCACAAAGAAAGAGGAAAATAAAATTGTAAGTGCGAATAACCAAATAAGCCATAGAATAATAATAAACGAATATTCCTATAACCAGGCAATAGGACGACCGGGATCGATGTTGACCACAAGAGAAAGAGGTGTTTTGCGGAGTGAACAGCAACACAAATCTAGAGAAAAAATTAATATAAAGAAGGTGATTTTGGAGAATAACAGGCAGAGCGGTAGCAAAAATAATTCAGCAAGTCAAGGAGATAGATCGATATCAATGGAGAAGGAACACCAATTTTCAACTAACGAACAGAAGCTTAGATTTATGAAAAAAAGAAAAGTAAGCACAGAAGGAATTGAACTGGACAGCAAGAGACAACGAGTAGATGAAACGACAGACGAAAAAGAAGTGTATCAACGACTTATGAGCAAGAATAACGTATCTGAAATTCATGTTTGTGATGAAATCTTAAGTAACAGTGATACGTTGACATTGATGGAGAAGGAACTGTCTGTATTCAGCCAAACAATAGAAGATAGCAGAGACAGGTTGGAATTAGACAGAAACAGAACGAGTGGAAGCAATGAACAGTGAATTAATCATTGCTGAGCATCGTTACAACGGGGTTATTGAAAAAGGCATTTTTAAAACTGTGGAGCAACTAGACATGGGTGAAATGAACGTAAAATGTAAACATTGCAATGCAGAAAGGTTCAAATATGAAACAGGAAGGGTGGCAAATAATTGCTATCACGGAAGAAAAATTACATTACCACCATTAACGGAACATCCTGATGTACTTCAACGTCTGCGAGAAGGGAATGACGAAGTATCAAGACACTTGAGACAACATAAACGATCATATAATGACGCGTTTGCGTTTGCATCATTCAATTGTACCGTGGCAGATCTGGGGAATCCAGGACCATATGTGATGAGCCTATCTTAAAATCATTCTCTCTTAATTACAGAGCAACGCTCGAGGCGATTGTTAGGTACAACGTAGAAAATCAAGTTGACCGAAACCCGATTCCGACTAAGCGTTAGGTACAACGCAGAAAATCAAACTGACCGAAACACGATTTCGACTAATAAAGCGTTACCCCGCCTCGAACCTACAAAATGGAGACCAGCTGCACAAAATAATGATTGCAGGAAAGCAATTTTTGAAACACAATTTCATGTAATCTTTGTGTTATTCCAATATAGAAAATACATTTTACTTACTTTTGTCTTTCACTTAATTAGGTTTATTCCTTTATAAAGTAAGTATAGGTTAACCTACGCACGTCAAGGAAGTACAAAAATCTTTAAAAACTTGATCAGCCGTAGCTTCTGCATTAATAACCAAGATGGGAGCTGATAAAGAAGAAAAGGTTTGTTTTATCAACCAATCCTCATGAACCTCATGAATAGTTCTGAGGAGCTCTAAACAAATGTTCGATTCTTCCTCACGAGAACGGGAACTGACTCGGGCGAAAGAAGTTTCTGGGGAAACTCGCAAATAAACAATTGAATAGCTCAGACGAGCGAAGGCGAAGATCGAAATTTTTCATCAATCAATGAGATTAAAATCTGAAAATAATGACTATAGCAAAATAAGTCGCCGAATGCAATTGGGGTTGCATGGCATCGGGAGTTTTGTACATGTAAGTGGATTCGTTTACGAAAATAATCTGAGCAGACCTGCATAGAGAGCCAATAGCAATGTCGGGTTGATCGGAAACAACCGATCAACAGTTGCAGACCTGTCATCAAATCAACATAACTGAATTCACCTGCCTAATAGACAATTTATAAGGAAATAGTGAGGCGCACAGCGCCGAGGTGAGGTTGACGCGCGAAGCGCGCAGGGGCGAAGCCCCTAGTATTAATAATAAAAAAATTATAAACAAAAACGATGAAAAATTAGGGAATGGAAAACTTTGAGGCAAGATTATTAATTAATTTGAAATCTGACAATAAAAATGCATCCAACCTTTTTTATAGAGGATTTTGTTATAAACAATTTGACTTATTCTTTTTTTTTTGCTTCGTTGTTATTGATTCTTATGGTAATTACTGACCAATAATTTGTTAATTATACTTTCAAACAGAACAATATAATAAAAGGAAAAAAAAATCATAAGAATCAATAACAACGAAGCGGAAAAAAAAATAATAAGTCAAATTGTTTATAACAAAATCCTCTATAAAAAAGGTTGGATGCATTTTTAATGTCAGATTTCAAATTAATTAATAATCTTGCCTCAAAGTTTTCTATTCCCTAATCTCTCATCGTTTTTTGTTTACAATTTTTTCATTATTAACATTAGCGCAAAAAGTTATAGAAAAAAGTTATGGGTTATTGTATCAACTACAAAAAAGCTCCCAACAAAATTTTTGTCAGCCTCACGGTTGCAAAGGTAAATAACAAAAACTAATCACACCCTTAATTTCAATATGGCGGCCGTTCGCTAACCCTTTCGGACCCGGAAACTGAGTTCCACACTCATGGCCGACCCCCCAGAGAATGAAAAAAAAATAGCGTTTTTCCCAAAATTCGCAGCGAAATCACGCTTTGCCTGGACTAATAATGACGACCGCGACACGCGCTCGTAGAAAAATTAACAATGCTCCAGAACAATGAGAGGTAGGAAGCCGAAAACTCTCACAAAACTTCTTCAAAGCATTATTAAAATGTTGGTGTGATTAAAAAATGAAAACTTCGAATTTCGTCGTACAACTTTTTCAATGTATAGTATAGTAAGGAATCCCGCATGAAATCTTTGGAAAAAATCGCAATATTGTTTATATCCCATATTCAGGATTGTAATTGGGCTTCAAAGTCGCGGAATACATTCAAGTTTGTCGTGTTAAAGTTTCAAAAATAAATATCAATACTGAATAAAGTTACGACGATTTGAAGTGAAAGAAAAAATGTCTTTTGCTTTCACAAAAATGACCTCTTGGTTTTCAGAAACTATGAAAATTATCAGTATGGTGTATTTGGGATGAAGACGCGTAATGAAACCAAAACAAGTTGTCATAGCGTTAGGCAACTGCATGGTGATCAAGTTGTAACACAGTTAGATAAGTATGGTGACGCGACATACATTAATTAAAATGTTGTTTACAACAATTTGCTTATTATTGTTATTATTATAACAAACGCCGGTAGTTGATAAGATAAGAAAACTTGTTTCGGCTTTCATTTTCCGTGCCGTTGAGAAATTGTTTTTTATTCTGTATCTCTGATTATACCGGGCAATGAGCTATTTTCAGCAAATTTAGTTTCCGAAGATAATTAAAAGTGAGGCCTGCTAGGTATTTGCTAATGAATTTGTCCATCTTCTCTTTGTGTAGGCGGCGCCGTGCGGCGTTTAATCGTCCAACAGCCGAAGAGACCGCCAACTCTTCGGCTACGATAGCTGCTGCTACGCACGCCGAGACCCCGCCTGCGTAGGCAGGTGAACCACTCGAGGTCGTATTGAACCTCGACGGACCGAGCACGTCTGGAGGTACTCGCCGACGCATGTCGACTCCCGAACTGTTACGCATCTTGCAATCAGAAGACGATGATAGCGACGCAAAAGAACTTGGGGACCAGGATAACATTCGCGACAACGATTGCGACATAGACAGAGCCGCTGCAGTATCCGACTTTGAATGGCCTGTCCGATTACGAGTTGATTGTATCTGACGCTAAACCCGACTCGTACCGTTTAGAAGAAGCGCACATCGATGGCCGCCGTATTGTAAACTTGGAGCATCTTTTCACTGATTTCATCCGGAAATTCGGGAATCACGCACCGGCCCTAAATTATTCGATGCGTTCCCTGGTAATCGTGGATTCGCACCGGCAAGGCTTGAAGACACAAGTATTTTTTCAATGCCAAATGTGCCTTTACAAAGACAACGTCTGGACTGAACCGGAAAATCTTCAATCCATGGACATACATCATAGCGCGGTGGCCGGATGCATAACGAGCGGAATAAGGTATTCACAATTGGAACAACTCCTTGCAGCGGTTGATATCCCAAACATCTCGCAGCGGACCAATCTGAGGTACGAGAACGATATAACGGTCCAGTTCATGAATGCCGCCCACGATGAAATGCAAACTGCTGAAGAACTTGAGAAGGAATTAGCTCTCAAACGAGGTGACGTCGTTGATGGCATTCCTCATATTCCCGTCGTAGCGGATGGTAGCTGGATGAAACGATCTTACCGAACCGGAAAGTACGACTCTCTGTCTGGAGTTGGAGCGATTGTCGGGTATCATACGCAGAAGGTCCTCTTCATCGAAGTGCGTAACAAATTTTGTGCTACGTGTGAGAGGGCGGCCCGTACTGGGAAGGAACCTACGGAGCACACGTACTACAAAAATTGGGATCGAAACCGCAGTTCGACCAGCATGGAGGGTGACGCTATCGTCGACGGATTCACATCCAGCATTGATACGTATGGACTTATCTACTCCACTTTTATCGCCGATGGAGACAGTAGCGTGTACAAGAAGATCTTGGACAGCAACCCGTACCCGAATATGATTGTCAAGAAGGTCGAATGCATGAATCATTTGTTGCGTAATCTGGCAACGAAAATAAAAGACACGCTGACAAATAAAGGTCGCAGAGGGAAATTGCGCCAAGTTGTAGAAGGTAGCGTACTCAGGCTGCGAACTGCCGTATCGAAGGCTGCGAAATTCAGATCGACGGAAGACTGTCCCACAAGCCTGAAGGCCCGGAAGCTTTCTGGAGATATTTTGAATATCCCGAGCCACGTGTTTGGTGAGCATAAGAAGTGCGCTGAACTGGGGTACTTTTGCGATGGATCGTTGAAAGAAGGTGAAGAAAACCACGTTCCAGCTCTAAAGGCTTTCGGACTCTACGACAAGATACAGGAAGCCTTTTCTAGTCTGAGTTGATACTCTGACAGCATAATATTAGGCGTGAACAGCAATAGCGTGGAGAGGTACAATTCCATAATTTGCAAATACATCGGTGGTAAACGAATGAATTACGGGGCCAGAGGTTCGTATACCGGAAGATGTGCCGCGGCTGTCATACAGTTCAATACAAATAAATCTTTGAGCATATTGAGTGAAGCTGTCAATGAGGAACCAACAGCGATGTTGATGCACATGGAAGAGCGGCACATTCGGAGGAATGAGAAGAAAGCAGCAAGCAGAGACAGGTGTGCCGAGAAACGAAAAGCTGAAAAGAAAAACAACTCGAGCGCAACATCGCGAAAAGTTGGACGTTCGAACACAACCGAAAACTACGGACCTGATTGTCAACGTCCCGACTTATCGGCGGAAGAAAATGCAATAAAAACGCAGCATCACTACGATCAGCTGCTCGAATGGCAAGCGGACCGCGATGAAATTGAACGGACAACAAGGCAGCAAGGACAAAGCGAGCGTTGGCTGTCAATACGGAAAAAGATATTGACTGCATCGAATTTTGGACGCGTGTGTCGGATGCGAAGTGATACATGAAGATTTTGGATGCGTGTGAAAACACCCCCAAATCACTGCTGTTTCCGACACCGTTGCGGCTTCCTGCTATTGAATATGGCCGGCAATGTGAAGAACAGGCGCGAAAACAATTGGCCACCTAGCGCAATATCAACATCACGGAGTGCGGGTTGTTCATCGATGAGGAGCTACCGTACATCGGCGCGTCATCAGACGGTGTAATCGGCGACGGTGGGATTGTGGAAATCAAGTGCCCGTTTTCGATAAAGAACTTCGCCCCGGAAGAAGCGATCGCACAAAAAAAAATGATAGGCATGAAAAGTATAGTCGTTGAAAGCAACGCCGACTTCTGGTCTAAAAAAATGCAACCCTGCTTTACGAGATTCTATAAATGCTGTATGGTGCCTCAGATCATTGACAGCTGCCTGCTAAGAAATATGGAAATCAGAGAACCACAGTACATTTTAGACGCTCGTCAGGAAAAAGAAAACAGGGCTGCAAGTAAGGCAAAGGACCAAGCCAAATAAATAATATTACAGTTTTGTTTCCTCGTACCACGTTTCTGAAGAATGTACAAATCACAGTTACTCACAGTTGTGCGTAATTTCAATCGAGAGATAGGGTTATATCGTTCTAGCGGACAGTCGTGTGACAGATAAAAATTCTTCATGACGAATCCCCTGTGACGTAATTTGTGTTGTACATTTATCGTGGTGCAGGTAATCCTTAGAATACAAAATTCCATACTAATATAATTTTGAGCTTTTCATACAATCAAGCATTCGAATATATCTGTATCATATGTATTTAGTTGTGAGGTATTTAAAATATTTTAGCCGCCTATGTTGCTGAATTTGTAGTACTGTGCGTGATATTCGTTTGTAAAATATTGGAGATGATCAGAATATTATTTAAATTAGAACCACTTTATGTTATTTAAGTACATAGCCATTACACATTCCTATGAGCATGCCGCGACGCGTTACAAGAATTCCAGAAAATGATTACATGAATCATGGCATAAAGACATTAGAATCTCTAAACATCCTGATGGGAAATATGTTTATCGAGCCTGTCATACGACTGTCAGCTAGAACGACACCCGCTCTCGATTGAAATTACGATCTACGAAGATTCAGATCGATTACTGGCGCATTAGCGGTTTGCCGGTAATCTCTTATGAATGTTCAAATGATTTGTTATACATTTTTCAAAATATTGAGTGACCAAATTGTATACGTGTTTCAAATTTTTTTTTCTCTGTTTTCTTGATATATGTATATTCATTTTGATTTTTCGTTAGGAGTGTGCAGAACAAGAATTTTATCGGAGCCTAGATTCAAATGCTCGGAGGGTTCAATTATTATAATCGTACGGTAATTTTTTTTTTTTGATAATTGGAAAAATTTACACGTGTTGACATATACCCTGAGTACGATGCAAATATGCGAGAAATTTCAAATCTTGAGGAAAATAAATATTACGACTGTTATTATTTTATCATATAAACCATAAAAAGTCAGTTGGGATGAAATTTAGGTTCTTGAGTCAGAAATATCATCCTGACAAAAAATGACGACGTATTTTCCAAAACAATGAAAGCTTTTTCGGAATGATATGTGAGCATAAAAAGTCAAAACTTATTTCTACGATTTTTTTTCCGGGAGCGCCGAGTCACTCAATTTTGTTGCAAAATGAGCGCGCAGTAAACTGGAAGAATCAATATCTCATCTCCGGTTCTACTTGACGTAGAAAAATTATTCACAGCACATTCGCGAGCAGAGAGGATAAGCTTTCGTAGGAAACATTGATTTATCCGGAAACATTGAACATTGTAATTGTTATTAACGAATGAATTGTTCAATGGTACCATTTTTGGCGAGGCTTCTACCATTTTATACATTCTGTAAAACATCTTTCCGATTAAAAATAATCCGTCGGGTTTGACGAGGAATTTCCCATTCCTATTCATTCCGAATGACCATACATTAGATATCTGCTATCGGTAGTAAAATATTGAACACGGTGAAATTTAGAGTGATTCGTAAAAAATGAATATCTTAACTTCAAAAGAATTATTTCAACTTTTCGGATTATTCAAGACGATCAAAATTTTTAATCGCACTATTCCATTTCATCAGATTTCACCATTCACTTTCAACATTTTTGGGTATAGTGAGATGGCGCCGACGCATAACCTATAAGAGAACAGAAGAGGACCCATGTATTTGTATGCGTCCTTATATGATAAGGAGGGGAGGGCACGAATTCTTTGCCAAAGTATATTTTTATCGACAATTACTAATCATGTTATTGATTCTGCATTGAAAAAGCGAAACAACGAAATGAAAACGCTCATATTTTACACGATAATCCGTCGTAACCGTTGGACGGCCGCAATGTCACATGCAGATCGACACGCCGCGAGGATATCTTCATGGAGTGGTGAACTATGTTCAAATTACATTACTTCGCAAAGGATGTTAGAAACTCCCATCAACCGGGAGAACGAACTGTTTCGCACAACCCGCAGCTTCATAGTTACCTCGAATCTCGGATACTATTTCCTTGCATTTAATATTTCAGAGGGTATAAAAATAATCCTCAACGTCGATGTCAACAATTGTTTCATATATCCATAGTAACATGAATAAAGTGTTCCAATATTATATATAATCATTTTTTGAAACCTTTTTCACTAATAAAATAGCTTCGAACATAAAATTATTTCATTGTTGTCAGTAGAGTTGTGTGTAACAAGCGATGCACAATTTCAGAATGATTCGTATACAGTAATACCCCGAAGTTACGTGATGGGTCGTTCCGGCATTGACGGCGTGAGTAAAAAAAAACGTAAGTCGGGGTGCACGTTTTATACAACTGTATAATGTATATATATATATATATATATATATATATATATATATATGTATAAATACTCACCAGAGATAATCATGTATGTACCTCATAGAAAACCTTTAAAGAAGAATGAGAGATACTCTTTATTTTCGAAACACAAAATGTTCGAGCACAGTCGTCTGACGACACAAATATTTTTTTTTTTTTTGCGCACAGTCACTATCCGTAGACTGAGCGAAGAATCGAATACAATGTAATGCACGGACGGAAAATAAACATGTCTATTCAAGTTTGCGACAAGGTGAAGCGGAACTGGGAGGGGAGGGGAGGGGGGGGGTGACTGATGGCGTAACTTCATAAAACGAGACCACAACGATTCGTACCCGTCTTGTTTCAATCGTATTTTTCGAACATATTTCCAAATATCTACAAATGGTGAATGGTGATATTTATGAAATCATTTTGAAAATATTTCGTGCTGTGTAAAACTAATATTGCGCGATATGTTTTAATGTATATGGGAAATTCGTTTACAACCGAACACCTTTGTGACCGACATATTTTTGATTTAGCTGAAATTATTTTTTGACGGGTCCTATATCGAAAAATAGGGATATATATTCGAGGATTTTTTTATTTTACATATTTCGTAACATAGTGGGGATCGAAAATTTGATAATTTGGTGTTTTCTGGCATGGAGAACTCATTTTCAAAAATTCAAAATTTTAAGCTACACCAAAATTGTGTCGGTCGATTTTTATCTGAATCTGTCCGATTGGTCAAAGAATGTCCCATATTCAAGGGTGTTTCACGGAACAATAAATTGAATTTGCTATATTCACCGTAAAACTATCAAAATAATCAGTTCGGTCGTGATTCAATCGCTACACGCATGACGTCATCATTCGCATGCAAAATTCGAGTCAATCCTGTTGGTATGGTCACCGACTCAGATTCAGGCCCTTTACCGACCGCGT
Organism: Neodiprion lecontei; assembly: GCF_021901455.1. NCBI lineage: Eukaryota > Metazoa > Arthropoda > Insecta > Hymenoptera > Diprionidae > Neodiprion > Neodiprion lecontei. The sequence continues at coordinate 15,097,764 of NC_060262.1, read as the reverse complement.
TTTGTCTAATATCGTGTTACGCTACTCCCCGTCGGAGAGTACCACCTTCGAATGGTTTGGAACCGAGGAAACTTACGCAGAGGGCGCTTCGTTCGACTACAACTTTGAGATCCAGGTCAGCGGCACCTTAACAAGGACAAATTCATAAAAAATTATTTTATCACAAAACTTTTTCCCCAAGGCCCTAAATAAAGTATAAAATAAATTTCTTTTTATTGCTATAAAAATTGTATACAACATTTCTCCCTTGCTGTCCCCCTCTGCCCGCCACCACGACCGCCGTCGTACTTCTTACGCCTTCTATTAGACCAAATGCGATCCTTAAAAACGTCAGTGTTGTATTTTAACCGGCTCAGCACCTTCTAGATCGGTTAAAAAGGAATTTGAAAAAAATCGGGTAAAAATTTCGGCATTCTAGTTCAATTAAAACGGGTGCCTGTGAGCATATAGTTATTAATGCGACATGTGGGATAAGTAGCAAATAATAGGACAGTCGTGTTGTTGCGACAATAGCGTAAGGTTTATGGGGCATTCGTATGAAGACGAGTGTGGTAGATAGAGAGAAAACCACACGAGTCTTCATATGAATGTCTCATAAACCTTACAGCGAATGTCGTAATCACGACTGTCATATTTGCTCCTTATCCCACATGTAGCATGAATAACTACATGCTCACAGGCACCCGTTTTAATTGAACTAGAATGCTGAAATTTTGGCCCAATTTTTTTGACCTACACCCTAGAAATATCTATTAATATACATTATTTTTATACAATAGGTGTCAAATCCAAACGAATTAAAAAACAACAAAAAGTGCGAATATTTATTATATGGCGCAAAATAGGAATATGCTTTTTCATAAAGATAGGAAACATAGACATTTTCAGACAGTAAAATAAACATTTTTTGACAATAAATAATATTAATAATGCGATAAGCTGCGGAACTGTGGAAATAAATGGATCTTTACCTAAATCGAAGTTCGTCCTAGAGCCAAATTTTCATCGCAGACCCTCGACAATTACCGCATTATCATATATTGTCCAGCTCCGGATGGCCCGACGAACTCAATTGTTCTTCTAGCCGACGCGATGAAACTAATGTTTCCTTGGTGAATAATTTATATGGAGCATTCCACCCGAATTCGACTAGGCTCCAACCCTCACCCTTTCCGATTCGACGCGAAATTTTGTATGTCGTTCACTCACATTAGCAGAGGCTACCATATTTTTTTTATATTTTTTTTTCATCCAGTTCTCGAGTGACAACTTTTTGAAAAAATCCACGAAACCCAATTCAATCAGTGATATATTCTAATTGAGAAACGGCTTTCCGACTCCAAGTGCATTGTCTAATGATGTCTTCGATCCATTCGCTTCCGGGCTCGAATTTCGTCTTGTCCTCGTATGGAAGACGTTTTTTTCGAATATACGCTGGAAACGTTACGATTGTACAAGCTTGTAAACAATTCCTAAAAATTCTCAACTATCAACTTACGCTCCGGAAATAACAATCGAGGGCACGAATTTTCCGTTCCGAGTCGTAAGTTATATCAGGCGGACGAGTTTTCGTAGCCACACATTCAAAAAGCGCCCGAAGGTTCATCTGGACCAATTGGTTGCACCACAGGATGCACAGATGATCAGTCGAAACACTGTCCAAGGACTTCGCTCCATCGTTGTTGCATATTCTACAGACAAAACAAAAATTTAATTGTCACTAATATGAAGATACAGGTAAAAACAAAACCGGTCCAAATTTTATATACGCCAAGTCATTAAATAAACATATTTTTTTCTATCGGCAAAAATTGGTATGCAATAACCTAATATTTCGTCAACCAATTATACGCGTTGACTCATTTAACAATGAGAAAAAATTGTGACCGGAGATTTACCTTTGGTATCTTGAAGACAGACAGCTGCCGTCGTCCTAAGCGCTTGCAGTTTGCTCTGCTGGCATCTCGCCCAGTTCGGCAGCCTGGGTAAGAACAATATTTCCCTATTGTGCACTCTGCTACCAGAAATGAACTCAAAATAGAATTTGTGATTACACATGACAATATATGAATTTTAACCTCACTTTCAGGCTCGTTTTATTAAATCCGTAAATTGAAATTTAATAAAGTATCGAAAATAGTATACGTATTTAAAAAATACCATTTTCTCACCTGCTTAGATATAATATGGGGCAATCACTCACTACACCTTACGACACTGATTTTTATCACAATGAAAAAATCTTTGGAAAATTCGTTTATACGTGCTAAGACGAAAAGCCAAGAATGACGTGTGAATGCAAACCCATCTCCTATTTTCGCAGCACTAGTGCTTCCCGTGGCTGCATTTCGAACTCAAATTTTCACCACTTTCACGGTCCACGTTTATTATACTTTTAAGTCCGCTGCACACGACGCTTGTTTTGCTGCTGGATTGCTTGCGGAGTTCTAAGATGACTACTCTGCTGGCAGCGCTGCGAGAAAGTGACGTCACTGCTGGCTCTGAAGCGTGGTCGCGTGCTGGCTGTCGATAATAGAACGTGTGCTATTTTTTGTGACGGCTTGCATGCATGTTTCCATTTTTTTTCGTGCTCCGTTATTGAAACAATGTCTTCAAAGCTATTTTTCGTTACGGCTTGCTTGCGTGTTTCCATTTAAAACCATCTACAATTGAAGAAAAGAGTATTCTTTAACCTCTACAGTACCTAACAGCGTCCAACAGTACCATGGACGCTCGAGTACAACAAACTATTGCGGCTGAAATGATTAGACGTAGGAGAACAATTATCGTGACAGCTGTAGTTACTGCTAATAAACGTAAACGAGTACTTGAACGACGGAAACGTAGATTGTGGAGTCGCGAGTGGCTGTTACGGCGTGATACAGGACAGAATGTTCTGAATATGGTATTTGGTGAGCTCGAGTATGTATCCATAACATTTTCACCTTATTTGTTGCTAAATTTTTTTGGATTTTTAATTTTATATTTGATTTTTTCGTGTATATTTATACTAAATTTTTGTTTAAGCCCTGAAGATCCTGCCAGTTTCACCAATTATACTCGAATGTTGGAAGATGAGTGGAACGAGTTGCTGACACTTCTGACTCCACTCATAAAAAAACAGGATACCGTTATGCGTCAAGCTATATCACCGAGGGACAGACTCACTGTGACTCTCCGATATTTAGCAACGGGCAACACCTTTCAAGATTTGAGCTACTCTACTCGCATAGCTCCGAACAGAATTTCAAAAGTGATCGATGAAACTTTAAGAGCTATAGTAGAAGTACTAGACTCAAGAGTATGAAATTAATTATTAACGCTAAAACGACCGACTATCAACGATCAAAGAAGTAAATTTACGTCATCGGTGCCAGCCCTGCTTTTTAAAGAGGTTTTCACTTTGGAATGCTTGATATTGTATTGATTTCTCAAATTGTTAAACTTATTTAAGCACTCGTTTGCCGTCACGGTTGGCTTTCACCTCAAAACTGCGTTGCTCACTCTATCAAGAGCCGCAGTTCGAATATGCTTATTTTCGTAATTCGGACTATTTGTTGCATACCAACACGGTTCTTAGAAATATGTATACAAACTTTGTATTTTTATATATTTATTACAAATAAAATAATATTCGTACTATACGGTTTATTTCATTTTTCTCGTCTAAACAATAATGATGGTGCTTGTATTTTTTTGCTGATTTACCATCGATTTTTCAAAAATTGAACTTTGATCTTGAATCACTTTTTAACGAGTGGACTAATCAAAAAATGGTTTCAGACCTTTTTTGTAGAACGTTCAATTCTCTACAAAAATCAGAATAGCGCTTTTTTATTCGATTGATCGTTTAGAAGGTATAAAAATGAGAAGAAGCGAAAATAATTTTTCGTTTGTCATTCTTATGGGAATTTATTTATTCATTAATTTATTTCAAATACGGGCAAAGCCCAATTACACGGTCGACGAAAATCAACGACCAAATTTTTTACAGAGAGACTTGGCGGATAATTTTTAATGGAAATAGGTGCTCACTTAGAGATTATACAAAACAATTATTACAACAATACAAATAAAATAAAAATGAAAATAAACCACGAGGTTCAGACGAAAACGCGGGGCGCAAGGACAACAATGAGCAAATGTGGAAGACGGGGAAACTGCAGAAATTATCTGAGAGCTAGTTATCAAGGAGAACAAATCTCAATCTATTTCTAAAGCCCTCCGTTGAGCCGCCGATTAGTCCCGTAATGGAGGCATATGAATTACCAAGCCTCGAGACCCGAGGGAGCCAGCAAGATACAGCAAGGAATTAAAAAAAGGCGATGAGGACCATCTTAATATTAATATTAAGGGCTCATTTTTCACAGCAATTTTTTTATATCCAAACGAAACTTTTGATGCTGTTTTGAAGAAGAAAATTTTGTTTTTTTTTAATCACCCTAATGTACATAATAAATAAATAAATCATTAATATGAAATTGCTCGTACAGTTACGAACAACTAATAATTGCCTCGTTCAATAGCGGTTTACCGAAATGGCACTATGCCTGCAGTATTGAAGTATTCACAAAATTTATCTTGTATCTCTAATGCTTCATTACTGCTACGGTTATTTAGATTTTGGGAAGCATACTGCCTTACGGATAACTGTACTGCATTACAATTACTATCGGCGCAGCTTGAGATTCTGTAATTATGCGGCACGTACAATTCACTAGAATCATTGTGAGATTTATTGATCAAATAATTATGTAAAAGCACACACGCGTTAGTTATTGTCTCTACTTTTTGAACGGACAGAGATATCGTACAGAGTAAAACTCGTTATCTGTTTGCCAGTATGCCAAAAGCGTTTTCAACAGTCCTGCGAGCACGGCTTAATCTGTAGTTAAATATTCTTTTGTCAAGCGTCAAGTTTCTATCCGGATAAGGCTTCAACAAATTAGGTTTTAAGGCAAATGCGTCGTCACCGACAATCACGTACGGTAATTTGTGACAAAACCCTGCAATTTCACATGGAGCAGGCAAGTTTAACGTTCCGTCGTTGATTTTCGTCCATAACGGGCTCTCACGCAGAACAGCAGGATTGTGCATACGTTCAATTCTTCCGAGGTCAATGAACAAAAATCTATATTCAGCATCGACGAGACCCAAAAGCACAATGCTGTCTTTTCCTTTAAAATTGCGGTCAATTGATCCATCACTTCGAGGAGGACGAAAATTGATGCGTTTCTCATACAGCGCACCGAAGCAATGAGGGAAATTCCACAAAGTGTCGAATTTGTGAACGACAACCTGCCATTTCGCCGGTGTTGATGGGAAATTCCATACTTTTGAGTCTAGTTCTTCTACTATCGGTCTTGAAGTTTCATCGGTCACTTTTTAAATTGTATTCGGAGCTATGGGAGTGGAGTAGCTCAAATCTCAAAATGTATTGCCCGTTGCTAAATTTCGGAGAATCACAGCGAGTCTGTCCCTCAGTGATATAGCTTGACGCATAACGGTATCCTGATTTTTTATGAGTGGAGTCAGAAGTGTCAGCAACTCGTTCCGCTCATCTTCCAACATTCGAGTATAATTGGTGAAACTGGCAGGATCTTCAGGGCTTAAACAAAAATGTAGTATGAATATACATTAAAAAATCAAGTATAAAATTAAAAATCAAAAAAAATTCAGTAACAAATAAAGTGAAAATATTATGGATACATACCCGAGCTCACCAAATACCATATTCAGAACATTCTGTCCTGTATCACGCCGTAACAGCCACTCGTAACTCCACAATCTACGTTTCCATTGTTCAAGTACTCGTTTACGTTTATAAGCAGTAACTACAGCTGTCACGATAATTGTTCTCCTACGTCTAATCATTTCAGCCGCAATAGTTTGTTTTACTCGAGCGTCCATGCTACTGTTGGACGCTGTTGGGTACTGTAGAGGTTAAGAAATACTCTCTTCTTTAGTGGCTGCGTCACCTCGATGCACGTCTAGCGACAAGCGCCGTGTGAAGCTAACTTAACAAGGGTGCCATCATTGCACCCAGCGCCACAGTCATTCTTGAACCCAGCGGCAAATTGTAGCAAGCAATCCAGCAGCAAAACAAACATCGTGTGCACGTGGTCACGATATATCTCGTAGGCATTGTTGTCGTTTTATTCGTCCTGTGATTGGTCGCTGGGCTATGTACCGTGTTCAGAGTCCCGCTCTCAGTTTGACAGTTGCGTATGCACGTGTGTGGTCTACGCTTCCGTCTAAATGACAATACACGAGAATTTCGTTTCCGATGTCTCGCTGTCAGTTTGACCGTGTACGGAGTCTCGCTATCAGCTTGCCAATCACCTATGCTTTAGTTGAAACAAAGTATATGTGTAATTATTTGCGATACTAAGTTGATATCCGTGCAGTTAATTGCAGAATCCGGAATAGAAATTATTTAAAATTTCAATCGGGTACTGTTACCTTCTTACGCGAATACTTTGAAATGTGTAGAGTGATTCGTACACGGTGATAAGCAGAAACTGATGATCTAAGAGTTCGCAAATCGGCGCAGTCGTGTGGTCAACACTCTAAAAATGTGTCATTAACGCTGCAGCGCTGACGAGCAGCCGCGCGCGCGTCTCCGTTCCCTAGTACTGTAAATTACAAAATGAAATTGCCATTAGACAATACGGCTGTTGAAGTAACTATCCTACAGAGGGCAGATAAAGCCCCGAGTAAGCAATTATTAGTAGAAATAAAAAAGTTTAGTGTAACATATACCCTAAACTATGCATACAGCCATGATGATAAGGCCCTGTTGGCGGAAGCCGCCCAATGCCTGGACACCGGGAATGGAACCTACGACACATATCATTATGACGTGCATGGCATAGAAGGAATAGTGGAATCGATCTTTGGTATGCAAATTCAAAAACCAAACGAACTCAGACCGTTCATCTTTTATCGACCAACTCAAAGGGATACCTTCATATCCGTAGCTAGAGGTATCGAAGGCAAAATTCCGAGATTTATGCACGTAGGAGACGTACCCCGCTGTCTTGGCAGTACGGACTTTTTATAGGAATAAATAGAACTCAGATAAGACATAAAATCTAATATGCAAGGAATAGTGTGGCCTAGGTTGTCCGAATCTCAAATAACGTAAAAAATAAATATTACAGGAAACACCAAAAAAGGGAAGAATCATGTCAAATTTAGTTGGACTGTTCGTCCTAACAATTTGGACTACAGCAGCCTTCGCCTTGATCGGATAGGACTCTGGCAGGGCGGCACTGAACCTTACGACAATAAGTCTCTTAGATATCGACAAATGCGACATCGACAACATACCGACAGAAACGAAACGTACATACATTCAACTTCTCCAACTAACCGCATACAAACGAGCAGACGTCATTCAAAGTAATGCCTGGTCTACACATACGCTTCAAGTGGGGGTCTTGACGTCAGTATGTTGACGTCTGTTTGGGATAAAGTGTGTTCTCAGCTACACATAGTACTTTAATGACAAAGATTTATTTCGAGTTGGTAAACCTGCAGCTGTGTTGCGTTAAAAATGAGAACTGTGTGGCACTTGGAAGTGAGAAAACTTTGTAGCCATCAAACGGAGTAACGAGAAGAACTAAAGAACCGTCAGTTAGTGTTCATAACCTCAGTAATACAATATATGAAGCAATATAATGCATTGTCCTCCGTAGTTTTATTTTTTAATAATAATCACCCATGTATCTTTCATTTTCAATTTTTTGAAAAGCCTGTAATGAACATATCTTTTATCTGTAATACGGGACGCAGTTTTTTTTTGTTACACACCCTGGTGATACTTCGAGATGAAGTATATTTTCATTTGAAAAATTGGTCAACTAATAATAAATATGTACCAAACTTGGGCGCGGGACAATGCCGACCGACGGAAAGTATTACGAACGGAAAAAGAATCGATAGAAAAACAAAGGAGTGCTAATCCCTGAGATGATCCTTGTATTTATTCGTCCACCTAGGCGACGCAGATTATTTCAACGTTCTAGTTGGGGACATCCTGAACTCGTGTTGCATGAACATGGCAAATTTTGGGAAACAGCAATCCCTAACTACACAGGTGAAGTGATATATCCTTTTGTTCTACATCGAATACATATAAATATAGTAAAATGTTTAATGAATTCACACGACACGTTTAGTCATTTTCAGAAGCTACTTTATTCTGTAATTGTTTTAATTTCATAGACCAACTATGCTGACTCTCCTAAATTTTTTACCCATTCAACGGATGAGCGATTTCAGAAAAAATTGTCGCTTCAAAAGGGCAACATTTATGACTTTGTGCAACATGCTTAGGCCCTACCTGTTAAAACACAACACTGGTATGAGACAGGCTATTGTGCTTGAAAAGGGAGTGGCGGTCGCCTTGACGTTTTTGAAGGAAAACTGTGACTTTTGGTCCGTTGCTGATTTATATGGAATTGGATAAAGTATCGTAGGATGTCTGTGATATGAATTTTGTGAAGCGGTGCTGGCACATTATTATGATGACGTCGTCAAGTTTCCTGATACTGAAGTGGAAAGATTTGTTATAAGCAGAGGTTTCATGAACAGATGGCAATTCTCTGATTGTTTTGGTGCGATGAACGGAACTCATATTCCTATATCAGTTCCTGCAGACCATCCCGAGGATTATTATAATTATAAATCATTTCATTCAATCGTCGCGTTACGCGTTGTTGATTACAAGTATCGGTTCACGTAAGTGTCAATCATTAGAGTATAAGAACTACTTGTTTAAATTTTTGCATTTAAATTATCTCATAACAGAATATTGCACTGTTGGATATCAGTACTATTTCATGTGGTGTAGTTGCGTTAAATTTGGTCATGAGGCACCAAAATCAAATGTAGCCAAATAATTTTTATTTTTCATTTTTCATTGGAACATTTTTTTCCTTGTAGGTATATAAACATTGGCGCCCCTGGACGTTGCAACAATGCATCAATTTTCCATAGAAGTGCATTATTCAAACAGTTCTCTGTAAATAATGAGACTCTTGATGGATAAACAACTAATCTGCACATATTATCTGATGCAGCTTTTCCTTTGTTAACATGGCTGTTGAAACTTTATCCCATAATCGACGAAATGTCGCTCGTGAATCGAAATTTCAAATATGGGTCGAGTAGCGCAAGGATGACAGTGGAAAATGCCTTCGGTCTGCTAGAAGGCCGTGAGAGAAGACTATTAAAACGAGCAAATTTGAACCTCAAAAATATGAAACGAGTTGCAAAGGTTTGCTTTATTTTACATAATATTTGTGAAAGTCATAATGAGCTTTTTCACCTTGAATGGCTTGAAAAGGTAAAAGCCAAAAAAAATAGTATGGCAAACGTACCTACTATAACAGTTCCTGATAATAGAGCTTCTACGGTAGCTGAAATAGAGAGCGAGACATGATCGCGGAACGCTTGACGAACGATGAAATGTCTACATTAGATTGTTACGAATCAAGTCCTTTCAACTTATGACGTGTTATAATGAATTTTGCATGTATTGAATGTTTTCAATAAATTGTCATTCTCAAATCTTATGAAATTTTGTATGTTTATTATATCCGCTTAAAATACATACTTATGAAACGTTATCATTAACGAAGAAACAAATGCCTATTATATAAAAATATTAGCGTAAGTACTATAACAACAAATTTTTAATATGGAAAACATTTTCATATTTCAACAAATCAATGAATCATGAAAATATATGTATGTTTATTATTCTACATAGTACTGAAGTATTATCTACCGTATCACACTTATTTTTTGACATATTTAGCAATAATAGTAGCAGTGCATTCTTGTATCGTACATTGTACTACACTGAGAGCTACGCATTAAGGGGTATGGCCACTGTAAATTTTTTGAAAAATCGATTTTTTTTTTATTGGCTTCAAAAATAGTTTAAACCCTCTAGAATAAGGAAAAAAAGGTCCCGTGCGAGAAAAATTTTTTTTTGGCCCCCAAATCATCTTCAAGCGGAAAAACTGTCCTAGATATCGCGATGGATATCGCTGTTTGCACATTCAATGGCGGCCTTACCAACGTCTTGCAAATATTCAAGATATACATACAAGATAGTCACATACAACAGCACAAGAAAACAAATTTGAACTAACTGGTGATGAAAGGAATTAACATCAGAGTCAGGGCGGCTAGGTGGTCTAGTGGAGTAAGGCTCCGGTAAAGCATCGCTAGATACCAGGTTCGATTCCTGGCTCCGTCGTTGATTTTTCGAATTTACCAGTTTTTCAAATTTATATCTTCAAATATTCAAGATGTTGGAGGTGGAAATTGATGTACAGTTATATAATTTCTGCATCGAAGCCGACGCCAAACGCATTACGCACGCGAAGACATCTCTGAGCGACGCGGAAAAAAGTGCGCGTGCGCTCCAAAAATCCACCAGGAAAGACGAAGAAGACGAAAATTTGGCCATCGAAGGACAAATGTATGGTGCTGGGATTGCAGACTAACGGTAAAATTTTTTTTTACCTCCTTTTTTTTATTTTTTCCAATAAAAAACTATTCGCAAAACTTTAAACGCGTTTTTCTCGAAACACGGTTTTTCAAAATGGCACGCAGCATCACTCGAACAATTTTCATTTTTTTTACTTGAAATTTTGACCAGATGTGAACATTAACATTATCTTGAGAATGTCGATCGGGATTTTCAATAACTTTATTTATCGATTTTTTATTAACAAAAAACTAGCCGTTTTTTCGTCAAAAATCAATTTTTTTATTCAAACGCACGCCAAATCCACAAAAATTGATAATTTTTAAAATCCGATCGACATTCTCTAGCTATAACCCTCTAGATTGATGGTTTTTTTTTTTGTTCTAGATTCAAAAGTGCACCAGTGGTGCTGCGTGCCGCGGAGCCCTGCAAGCAAAACATGCCCCGGAAAGATAGCTGTGGAACCGCCATTTTGTTTTTTTTTTGCTGTAAAAAAATTTGATAATAAAGTTTAATGTATGCCCGATAACACCCTTAAAAGTTTTTTTTCAATTACTTTCAATTTTGGAAGCAAAAAATTCGTGAAAAAACCTTTTTTTTTGGACCGTTACAGTGGCGTTACCCCTTAAGGTAAGAACCAAGAAAATACAATATCAACGACTTCACTTAAAAATATAAAGTTATACGTTATAGTTATAAGTTATAGTATCACAATTTTCTTTGCATGACGCATAAAATTTGATTACATGGACAGATAATACTCATATAAACCTCACCTTGAAACTACACGAATATCAATATTATTGTTGAAAAAAACAAAAGGATGAAAATATCCTAAAACAATAGTGACAAATTATTACAAATAGGCGACAAAAATAAACGTAGGTTGTTCCTAATTGTACGTCGAATTGTATCTTCGGCAGTATCACAACCTTTTTTGCATGTTCCATACGTTTGAACTACACAAACGCGTAATACTCGTCTCAACCTCGGATTAGAACTATACAAATATCAATATTAATAAGATAACAATCTGAAGAAAAAGGGATCAAAATATCTTGGAATGAAATTACCAAGTTGTTACAGATAATATGTAAGCGTGAACATACAATATGCGTATGTTCATATGCACAGGTGGATAGTTACTTATTATTGGCTACGGTAATATGAAATGATGGTTTCTCATCGACAGTACTTTGATACACCTTTTGGAAATTATTCAAGTCCACTGCCTCAACAAGTCGTTTAATATGACCTAATTTTACATACTGTGATTTAATTTCTGGCACGGTGTGATGAGAAGACTTTGTATTAACATTTGATTCCTCGCCCACAATACATTCTTCAGTCGATGATAAATTTTTAATACGGACTTGCTGCACGTTATTTCCATCATTTATAGAATGCACAGGATGTGCCCATTGATATGCAGGTAATTCATCATCATCGTCGTCGACTTCCGAAGTGAGTACTGTTTTATCATTTTGTACACGTAATAACTTGGTAGGTTGTACGTTTGATTGTTGAATAGCACGTTTTGTTGGTTCCAAAATACGTTGAAATTGATTTGAAGGAGTGAAATTGTTGATGTTATGTGCGTTATTTGAATCGCCTGTTCGCTTTTCTTCGTTATTACGTTTGGTCACACCAGGTTTTATAGTCTGTGTCGATGATAGATGTGATCGGGCATTTGGTACTCTTGCGGATTCCGGCACATTTCTGCATCAATGTTCTTTGTAGAATTCGAATTCACACAATTGTGAAATATTGCTTGACAGTTGACTGCGATTTACGGAATCTGTTGCATCGTTGTAGTCACTCAAGCTTTCATTACCATTCGTTAGTGCATTATCAACGGTCACGATGGCGGAATTACGATATTCAGGCAAAAAAGTCGTACTGATGTATATCTGGGATCACTTACATAGTCCGTAACATGATAATTAATTGAAGTTTGGTTATTATATATTGCATTACCACAAAGTTAATGTCACAAGGACTAACATCAGCCAGTTAGAGACGAATATAAAAGTAAAGTGTATGTGTGTAATATTTATTGCTCCCCTTGAGGTTACTAGAACTCCCATTATCCTCTCCCTTCACAATAATTCTGCATGTTTTCTGAACCTATTCTTATCCTACCTTATTCTTATTTATTTTCTAATTGACTGTGTCCTGTGCCATTGCCTTGCCATTCCCTTACTTTCCTTCTTATGTTTTCCTTATTCTTTATCCTTATCTTCACGTAACTTTATCCTATTTTACCTTATTCTATTCCCTATTTGTCCTTATCCTACTCGACTTCCGTTTTCCATTCATCTCTCACTCTTTCATTCTCTCGTACATCCCTGATCCTTTCCAGTTCTCTCATCCAGACTTCTCCCGCCCCCTCCTCACCTAACATCGCCCACACCACCTCCTGCCAGCTTTGCCCCCTTCTATCCCAGCCCACGCACCTTTCCCCTTACGTGCTGCCATGTTTTCTCCTCCCCTCCGCACACCCGACACCTTCTCTTTTCCTCTTCTTCCCAGTACCTTGCCTCCTTCATCTCGCTTCCCAATCTAAATCTTGCCACCCTTGTCCACCTGCTTTCCCCCCAGCCCTTTCCCAGATAACCTGGTATCCCTTCTCTCTTCACTACCCTATACCGTGTATTGTACCTAGATTCCCTTATTTTCTCCCACCTCTCTTTTCTCTGTTCTTCCCTCTCTCTCTTCTCTATTTCCCTAAAATCCACCTCTTCCCTCTCCCTTCTCGCGACTACCTCTCTATTCTCTGCTCCCCTTTCTGCAAAGAAACTTTCCCTTTCTCTTTCCCATCTCGATCCCTGCCTCCCAACTTCTAGCTTTTCCCTTATCGCTTCCCAGCACCTCCTAGCTAACTCGATGCCCTCTCCTCCCTCCAGCTTTCTTTCAAAATTCCATGCCCTTCTCCCTGCCCTGATCCCTAGCTTCTCCCTCTATAGCTCCTCCCTTACTCAGTATCCTGGTGTTCGCCCATCGACTCCCAATGTGCATCTCAAAAATCTATCCTGTACCGCCTCGACCGCCCTCCACTTCCTCCTCCCCATATCTCCGATGCGTACTCTATCACCGTCCATACTAACCTGTCAAATAACCAAATCCTTTTTTCCCAGTCCCTCCCAAACCTTCTTTTTCCTATCCCCCATACCTGCCCCATTACTACCCCTGCCTTCCGTACTCTCTCTTTCACGTGTGCTTCCTGTCCCCCATTGCACTTTACCACATACCCCAAGTAGCTGAACTCTTCAACCTCCTCTATTTTTTTTCCTCGCCATCTCCAATCAACTTTTTTCTTTCTGCCGCCTCTTTTCCTATATCTTATAATCCTTGATTTCCCTACATTTACCGTCAGCCTTTTCCTGTCCATATACCTTTCTAACTTTATAATCATTACCTCCATCTCCTCTTCACGTTCCGCTAGTAGCACTATATCATCAGCATACGCTAACGTCCATACCCTGCCGCTAGCCAACTCCACCCCCCCCCCCCCCAAGCCTTTTCCCTCGCCCGATTTCCTCTTCCAAATCCGCCAGCAGCAGGTTGAATACATGTGGACTGATCGGACACCCCTGCCTTACCCCCCTCGCTGTCCAGAACGCTTCTTCTACCTTTCCGCCGCTTCTCACCCGACTCTTTGTTTCCTTGTAAATTTCCTCCACCTTTACCCTTAGCCCTTCCCTCACCCCTCTGCTGTCCATAGTCTCCCATAGCGCCTTCCTGTCCACCGAATCGAACGCCGCTTTGAGGTCTACAAAGAACGCCACCATCTTTCCCTTATCCCTTCCCATCTGTCTATTAATTAAATAGTGAAGTACGTACACGTTGTCAATTGTACCCATTCCTTTCCTGAAGCCAGTTTGATTATACGGCATCATGCCCTTCTCCTCTACCTCCCTTTCTAACCTTTCCGCTAGTACCATCGCATACACCTTATAGAGAGTTGGCATCAACGTCGCCCCCCTATACTCTTCTACCCTTTTCCACTCCCCTTTCTTTACTATTGGCGCTATCAATCCCTCTCTCCAATCCTCCGGCCAGCCCTCCCCCACCCAAACTCTATTACATGTTTTCCATACTCACTGCTCCATCTCTTCCCCCCCATACCTAAATACCTCGCGAACTATTCCATCCCCGCCTGGTGCCTTTCCATCCCTCAGCTTTCCTTTCACCTTTCTAATCTCTTCCCCCCGCAGCTTCTCTTCCCCGTCCCCCTTCCTATTTGCTGCCCCTGGCCTTCTGTTACCTTGCTCTCCACTCCACCTAATAATCCCATGATATACTTCCTCCACTCCTGATCGCCTATTTCCTCATTCACCCTCTTCCACTTCTTTCTTTCCCTGTTCACTATCTCCCATACCTTGCTTTCTGTCCTTACTTTCACTGCTTCTTTTATGAATCCCGCATTTCCTTTCTTTTTTCTCACCTTGCATAGCCTATTATAATCCCTTCTTTCATTTCTATACGCTTCCCCTTTCCCCTCCCCCTTTCTCCAGTTCCTTAGACTTTGCCTAACTTCCGCTTTCTTTCACCTACATTCCTCATTCCACCAACCCTTTTTCACTTCACTTCCCCTCCCTCCTACCTCTGAAGCTCGTCTAAGCTCCCTTATTCTTTTCTCTATCTCCTTACTTCTCCCACCCCCTCCCAATTAACCTCTGTTCTAAACCTTATCCTACCCTCCTCTGTCCAATCCCATTCACTAGCTCCCCCTACCCTTTTTCCCTTTCTTGTCCTACTCATTGCCCCTCTCATCCACACTATTACCGGGTGATGGTCCGAGTCCACCCTATCCCCAATCTATATCCTTTTGACCCTATCCCTTACCTCGCTGTCTCCTATAGCGTAATTTATCACCGTCACCCCCGCCCCGCCTACATACGTAAATTCTCCCTCCTCATCACCCTCTATGTTCCCATTTATTATTGCCCATCCTGTCTCTTCCAAAAATTGCACCAGCTGCTTAGCTTCTGAGTTTATTTTCCTGTCCTTTGATTTCCTACTCCTACTCTCCTCCTCTCCTTCTCCCTAGCATCCTCCCCCTCCTGCCCTGTCCTGGCATTGAAATCGCCCCCCACTAGCACTTTTGTTTCTCCATCTGCCTCTTCTGCCCGCTCCTTCAGTTCCCCTATTTTCTCGTCGAGATCCCCATTTACGTATATTCCTATTACTAGCCATTTTCACCCCCCTACACTTATTTTCCTCACTATCATCCCCTCTTTTACCTCCACCCTCCCTCCCTCCACGCTTACTATCTCCTTTCTTACCCCTGACAGTATTCCGCCTATTGCTCTTCCCTTCCTATTTCTTTTCACCACATGCTGCACTTCCCATTCAAACCCTGCCGGCAACTTATTCCTAATCCTTTCCCACCCCTTCTTCTCTATCCATGTCTTCATTGAAAATATTACATCCCACTCCCTCAAACCCCTCCAAAAATCTTCGTCCTTTCTCGCAAGCCCCGCCACATACCAGAAAACTGCTTTCCAACCCTCCCTTTCCGTCTCACCTACTTTCTTCTCTTTCCTCTTTCTCTCCCGCATTCACTGCCTCTGCCCCTCCCCACTGCCCATTCCCACGGCTGCCTTTTCCTACGTCCCCCGGCCTGTGCCTCTATACCTCCCTCTTGCCTTTCCGCGCTTGTTGTCCTATCCCTATCACATTCCCCTACTTTTCCCCTTCCCTCCCTTTGCCCCTTTTCCCTCTCTCTCTCCCTGCACCGTCCCTAAGCACCTCTCCGATCTCATCCCACTTCCACATTTTCCCTTCTATCCAAATCTGTGCATACCCCATTCTTACTCTGTTTTCCCTTCTCTCCTTGATAGCTGCTATCTGCCTCAAATGCCATTTCATTCTCCTTTCTGCCCAAGTGAGATCCTTCTCTATTCTCTCCTCCCTACCTCTAAGGAGGCTTTTTCTTTCCATCACCTGCCTCTTTTGCACCCTGTTCCTTAGCCTTGCTTTCCATATCCCCTTTTCTCCCCCCTTTTTCGCGCCTACCTCCCACAAATCCTTTACCTCGACCTCTACCCCTATCACCTGCATAATCTTTTTCAACCCTTCCTTTTCCCTTCCCATCTCCATTCTCACTCCTCTCAATACTATATTTCCCTTTCTTTCTTTCCTTTCTTTCCTCTCTATGGCCCACTCGATCTCTTTTAGCCTATCTATTGCTACCTGCGCCACTTCCGCATTCCCTTGTCCCTGCCTCTCCACCCGCCTTCTCCACGCCTCTTTTTTAATTCTGCCAGCCATTCCTTTACCCTTGCCATCTCCCTCCATCTCCGCTCTTTTACCTCTCCTAATCTTTTACCTAGGTTCCTTATTGTTTCCTTTATCTCCCCCTTCTCTACTTCCCACTGTTCTTCCCTTCTAGTCATTTCCCCTTTGATCTTTTTCATTTTCTCCCTGAGCCCCCTTCCCTGCCCTTCGACCTCCTCTAGCCCTATCTTTAACTCCTCCCTAATCAACTTTAGCATATCTTGTATACTCCCTCCCTCTTCCTTTCCGCCCCCCCCCCCCCCTGCCTGGCCCTCCGGCGACCAGTGAACTTTCCTGCTTTTCGCAAATACTCTTTCTCTTTCGTGTATCTCATCTGCATCCTCCTCCCCTTTTGCCCCTTCCCCCTCCCGCTTTCTCTTCCATAAGTCTAGCACCGTCGTCGCCGATCCCAGGCTATGCCTCCTATCCCTCCCTAACGATGCTACTACACCCGGCCTATCTTTCTTTTTCTCCCCCTCTACTCTGTTCGCCCCTTCTTTATGGCCACCCGCGTTGCTCATGCTCTTTCTCTCCGCCACCGCTCCCTACCTCATCTACCTGCCGCCTATCTGTCTCTGCTCTATCCCCCTTCCTACTCCCTAGATGTCACCGCCTATTTTACTGTCTTATCTTTCCCCCTGCCGTCCGCCAGCTCTTTCTTACTAACCTCAAAAACTCTCACCCTTCTCTCACCTGTCCGTTCTTTCTGTTCCTGCCTTCCTATTCCCTTTACCCTTCAGCCCTTCATGGTGTTCTCTTCTCCTTCTCTGCCCTATTTCCTTTTCTCCTCACCTTTATCGTCCTGCTAATTCGCGCCTTTCCACTCACACTCTTTTCCACACCTGCCACTCACATCCAAACCGGAAATGGAAGTCTATTCGAGCTTATGTTTTCATAGTATTGATCACCTTATATTCTAGAGAAGTGAAATAATGTCGAATAAAAATATATCATTTCCTCAACATCCATTTCATTTAGTTAAATACAGACCTTGACCTTATGAGGATCATTAGCTGTAATAATCTTACTTTTAGGTTCTGTTGAAGGATTCAATTTCAAAATGAAAAATATATTAATCTTAGGAATTCTAATTACCATTTTAATTATAATTCAATGATGACGAGATATCATTCGAAAAAGAACTTATCAAGGATTACATACATCAAATGTACCGATAGGAATAAAATTAGGAATAATTTTATTCATTATTTCAGAAATTTTTTTTTTAATCTTTTTTTTGAGCTTTTTTTTTCATAGATCCCTTTTACCTTCAATTGAAATTGGAAGAATATGGCCTCCTAAAAATATTACACCATTTGATCCTTATGATATTTCCTTGTTAAGGGAGCTTTCCAGTGTGAAATTTTCAAAAAATCGATTTTTTTTTTTTGCTTCATCGAATAGTATACACTCTTCCGAATATTCCCTGAAATTTTCATGCCGAAATTCAGATTATTTCGGTTACTGTGCAGCATTTCTTGGAAAAAGGCAACGGAGCGCTACAGCTGCCGCGTCGGCCGTCTGCCCGTGCGACCGTTATTTCTATTATCTCGTTCCTACCTGCACGTACATGAACTTGGCTTGCCAATTGTCGAAAATGTGAATTCGGACTATTGCATAATTTCCCGTTAATTAGCCGTAAATTAGTCACGCGACTTAATTTTTTGTCGCACTCAATTTTCAAAAACAAAAGCGGATGGCGTTCTGATTTTTCAAGAATTCAGCACGCCATCCGCTTTTTTTTGGCGCAATGGCGCAAGGCCGAGGCCACAGGAGAGGAGTACACCCATCCACCAGCACTCGACGAAGACGTACAACAAGTTTTAAAGCCGATTTACGATGATCTAACAACGGAGGATCTCTTAGAACGATGTACGGGCGCGAACACTCAAAACAATAACGAGAGCTTCAATCACTGTGTGTGGCAACTAGTCCCAAAGCACGTATTCTGCGGCAAGCAGATAGTAGAAATCGCTACGCAGTGTGCTGTGTGCACCTTCAATGAAGGTTAAGACCCAATTTTAAAAATTTTGGAGACGATGGGATGCACGATAGGGCCGAGCGCCGCAGATTTCGCCGCTAAGTACAAGAATGCGCGCATCACCCAAGCAAACCACCGGGCGTCCCTGGATAGCAAAGAGGCGAGGACAGCTCGTCGGACTGAACAATGCATTGAGCACGATCTTTTCGAAGAAGCAGAAGGGATATTGTACGGACCTGGCATCGCTGATTGACCGTAACTAAACGATTTACCTAAAATTTCATCACTTGAAACTTTGAACGCGTTTTTCTCGAAACAGCATTTTTTAAAACGGTGTCCAACTTGGAGGGCAGAGTTTTAAAGCTATCGAGTTGAATTTTTTACACAATATTCTTAACGTCATTGTTTATCGTGTTATGGAAGTTTTTTTTTTTTTTGACATCTTCCTATTTTTTTGTGAAAAAAACTGCCAAAAAAAATGCTAAAATCGATACTTTTTGTTCAAACCGGCGCCATTTTTGCAAGAAAAAAAAAAGCCTCCATAGCACGAAAGCCAATTATATACCGATCAATAATCTTTTTGTGTTTTTTGTTTCAAATCAAAATTGTGACCCCCAACGTGGACACCACATCCAAGTGAATTTTCTGCAACAATTGTTTCATCATTTTTATAGATATTAATTAATAAATAAATCGATCTTTAAAAAATTGTTTTGTATTCTTCAATACTCAATTAATATACGAAAAAAAAACCAGACCGATTAGATTATTTTTTCTTTAAAAAAAAAATCGCGAAAAATAGCGATTTTTCGGGCTGTCACACTGGTAAGCTCCCTTAAATACAATTATTCTAGTTTCATCAGGAGCAACAATTACATGAGCTCACCATAGATCAATAAATAATATAAAAACGGAAACACTTAAAAGAATATTGATAACAATTATTTTAGGTATTTCTTTCTCAATCCTACAATGATATGAATATTTAGAAGCACCATTTACAATAGCAGACTCAGTTTACGGATCAACTTTCTTCATTGCTACAGGATTTCATGGAATTCATATTTCAATTGGAACAACATTTATTATAATGAATTGATTCCGAGTATATTTAGATCATTATTCTAATTTCCATCACTTTGGATCTGAAGCAGCCGCATGATACTGACATTTCGTAGATGTAATTTGACTTTTTCCATATATTTCCAATTACTAATGAAGAACTTGCTAAAATAATTTATATAATATAAAATATTAAAAATGATTTATTTCTAATCAATAAGTCCAATGAAATTTAGTATAAATAATTTAAATAATATTCAATACTTAAATAACAATTTTAATAATCACTATTATTATTATAACTATTTCAATAATTTTATCAAAAAAAACATTTCATGAATCAGAAAAAAATTCCCCGTTTGAATGTGGGTTTGACCCAAAAGGACACCCACGCAGATCATTTTCTATTCGATTCTTTTCAATTGCAGTTATCTTCTTGATTTTTAATGTGAAAGTAACATTAATATTACCAATAATTATAACCTTAACAATTTCAAATATGAACACTTGACTATTCATAGTATCATACTTTATGCAAATTTTATTATTAGGATCACACTATGGATGGAAATTTGGGGCGCAATTGAATTTAAAAATGATAAAGTTGAAACAAATTTTATATTCAGTTTCGGCCTGAAATTATAGTTATTTTAATAATAACTCTTCTTCAATATAGGATAATAGTTAAATATAACATTTGATCTGCATTCAAAAATTATTAACATTAATTAATTTATCTTAAATAATTGATATTAAGAATTAATTGAAGCCAAAAAGAGGCTTATTATTGTTAATAATAAAACTGAAT
Source organism: Neodiprion lecontei (assembly GCF_021901455.1). Lineage (NCBI taxonomy): Eukaryota > Metazoa > Arthropoda > Insecta > Hymenoptera > Diprionidae > Neodiprion > Neodiprion lecontei. The sequence continues at coordinate 15,077,124 of NC_060262.1, read as the reverse complement.
ATATAAATTCCAATTGAATAGAAATATAAAATAGAAGCTTCTGAATTTTTATAAAATGAATAAAATTCATTTATATACCCTATTCATATAGTTTATGAAAACATTACATTTTCATTGTAAAAATGAATTATTCAATTTTATAAATTAAATGTTCAAAGATTCAAATAAATCATCATATTATCTTCAATAATATACTTTTAATCTTAAGCTATTTAAACACTAATGATATAAATAAATAATAAAAAAATAAAAAAATGAATCATCGAAATAAAAAAAATTTTTATAAAAATTATAATAATTCTTCTTCTATCAAATTCTAATCGATTTTGATTAAAATTTAATGGTCATTCCTTATTCATAAATTTGATATTTTCAATTAAACCATAAGAAGAAATAACAGGTAAAAACCATATTGTTTTGAAAAATAACTTTAAAAAATGAAACTTTAATTTAAATATATTGACGATTAATGTTATTCTTGGATACTAAGGTCACAACTCAAAACACTTTTTTATCGTGTTAACGTTTCGGCCCTGATGGGGGCCCTCCTCAGAACATTTTATTTAAATATCTGTCAAGAACAAAAATAAAATAATGTACAACTAGGTTTTGACAAAATTAGACATATTGGTATAAATAATATGCAAGGATGTTTAAGCAAGTATAAAAGATGAATTACCTCGTATGAGATGACACTTCAAATTACATAAATGCGTGTTGGTAATTGATGAATAAATAGAACAAAGAAAACAATAAAGACAAAAACCGAAACACACTGCGTTCGCGACACGTAATTCCCACGAATTCATATTTATTGTTGGTTTGATAAAATGAAATAAAACACACCGCCGTTATGGTTGAGTCCAGAGCACATAAGCACAAGTGGAACGTCCAGTGTGTAGTGGGAGGAGGTCAATCTCGATAGTTATCAGAGCAACGCAGAGTCAACGGGTTAAAAGGAAACCAAAATTTTTTTGTTAAGGAGGTAAAATCGAGAGCAAGCTCAGTCGGTAATGGACAATTACAATGGTCGTATCACAGAGGTGTAAATATTACTTAGATGTTCTATGTCTTGTTTACGGTTAACATATATTGACATTTAAATAATAAACAAAAATCCAAATAATTTATCCAAAAAAATAATTAAAATTGGTAAAATTTTTACATAAAAAGGCAAAACAATGACATATCTATAAGGAAAAATTAATCAACCAAACATAGAACCCCCTCAAATTACCATCAATATCATAAAATATATTGAATCATTTATATGAACATCATAATCATTTAAATAATTTAAACTAATTTTATTATACCAACCTAATATAGATAAATAATTCAAACAAAAAGTATAAGAAACAGTTAAAAAGGTTGAAAAAATAAAATAAATATAATTAACATATGATAATTTAATATTAAAACTATTTTTTGAATTATATGCTTAGAATAAAACCCAGCTAAAAAGGAAACCCACATAAAGATAAATTGGAAAAATTCAAAACAAATAGAAGTGAATGGTATTTGATCAAATATTGAACCTAATAAACGAATATCCTGAAAATTATTTAATCCATGAATAAAAACTCCTAAATATATAAATGATAATGTTTTAAAAAATGCATGTATTAAAAGATAAAAAAAGCTAAAAACTTAAATCCTAAAAATAGAATACTTATTATGCCTAATTGACTTAAAGTTCATAAAGCAATAATTTTTTTTCAATCAAATTCAAAATTTGCATTCGATCCTGACATGAATATAGTTAATCTAGATGATAATTAAAAATAAAATAACAAAATTCTCTCTATTAAATAAATTTTCAAATCGAATTAATAAATAAACCTCTGCCGTTACTAAAGTTGAAGAATGAACCAATGAAGATACAGGAGTAGGATTGCTATTGCTGCTGGGAGTCAAGAAGAAAAAGGAATTCGAGCACTTTTAGTGAATGAAGCTATCAAAACTATTAAAGTAATCAATATTATAAAAGAATTATATTTTAAAACATCTATATAAGAATAAAAATTTCAAACCCCAAAATTTATTAATCAAGAAACTGATAATAATAAAAAAATACCGCCAATACGATCAGAAATAACAGTTAATATACCAGCATTAAAAGACTTAACATTTTGATGATATATTACTAAACAATAAGAAATTAATCCCAACCCATCTCAACCTAATAAAACACTAATTAAATTAGGACTAACAATTATTAATATTATTGATACAACAAATAAAATCACTAATATAATAAATTGATTCAAATTTAAATCATTTATTGTATAAGAATTTCTGTATAAAATTACCAAAGAAGAAATGAATAAAACTGTTCTTATAAAAATCAATGATATCCAATCAAATAAAACTGTTATAACTACACATGACGAATTAATTTCAATTGAATTATACTCAGCAAAATAAACTAAATCATATAATAAGAAATAAACACTTGATAAAAATAAAACCAATCTAATAAAAATAATAAAAATAAAACTAATTAACCAAATATTTAATATGAAAATAATTTCAGAACTAAATTTGATTCTCTTTGACACTCCGAATCAATATATTATATAAACTATTTAAATTGATTTATATTTAAACAATAAAAGATTCTGAAAGAAGTAAATTTGAAAAACTGGTGAATTTGAAAAATTAACGACGGAGCCAGGAATCGAACCTGGTATCTGGAGATGCTTTACCGGAGACTTACTCCACTAGACCACCTAGCCGCCCTGACTCTGTTGTCGTTAATTTCTCTGATCACCAGTGAGTTCAAATTTGTTTTCCTGTGCCCGATTTATGCAGAGAAGAAATTCTTACTCATACATAAATCGGGCACAGGAAAACAAATTTGAACTCACTGGTGATGAGAGAAATTAACGACAACAGAGTCAGGGCGGCTAGGTGGTCTAGTGGAGTAAGTCTCCGGTCAAGCATATCTAGATACCAGGTTCGATTCCTGGCTCCGTCGTTAATTTTTCAAATTCACCAGTTTTTCAAATTTACATCTTCCAACAAAAATTCTCGCGTAGATTAATGATTTGCACACCCGCATCTCATTTATTAGACGGCATTGCCGTCTTACGGGCTTCTCATCGGAAGCAAAGGATTCAAAAAGGGTAAACGTAACATCTACACACTACAGTCTCCTTACATCGTGCATGCAGAGAAGAAATTCTTACTCAATAAAAGATTCTCGTGTTAAAATAATTGAATTTAAAGAAATTCAATGCCATATTAATAAAATATATTCACGAATATTACCTTGAGAAAATAAATTAAAAAAATAATTCATTTTACCATGTTGAGTAGAAGGAAATAAACATAATGTATAACAAGCTGTAAAAAAAGATGAAAAAATACTAATTAAAAAAATTATTTTACTTCACATAATCAATCTATTGATTAATATAATTTTACCCATTAAATTCAAAGAAGGTGGAGCCGCTATATTTGAATAACATAATAAAAATCATCATAAACATATTCTAGGTATGTAATTTATTGAACCTTCATTAATAAATAATCTTCGACTTCTTAAACGCTCATAAATGATATTTACTAAACAAAATAAACCTGATGAACATAAACCATGAGAAATTATTAATAAATAAGAACCATAAATTCCTCACCTTATTAAAGTTGATGAACCAGATAATATTATTATTATATGAGCAATTGAGGAATAAGCAATCAAAGATTTTATATCAACTTGGAATATTCTAATCAAACTCATGTAAATTCCTCCTGTTATTCTCGAAACAATCAAATAAACATTCAAACAAACTCCTACATTAATTGAATATACCGGGACAATCTCTTGAAACTATACATATAACGCGCATGCGCCAAATAATTTAATCTCATTGGTCGGTGAAATCGCGCCGCGGTGATGTTTTCATCTGCTGAGCAAGGCGCCAACGTACACAAAATGAAACAAAAGCTGTGATTCTCTCGCGCGTAAAGCCGTGGATTGAGGTGATGCTGCTGTTTATTTTTACGTAGCGTGAATTGTCTAAGAAGAATAGTATCGTTCAGCAATACCGTGGTTGATTTCGGAAGATATTCAACCGACGCAATAAAGAATTTAACGGAAAAGCAAATATCAAATGATACAGAAATTGGGTGTTATTTATTGAAAGAAGAAATCTGAAATTCAACGTGAAATATCATTAACAAGTGGGAGTCTGGACAAACAGAAGTAGGTAAGTAAAAACAATGTTTATTGTGAACAGATTCTTTATTTACATAAAATTAAAAATAAATGAATGGTTGAGACCCAGTAGAAGGTATTTCCAGAGTAGATTCGTTACGGTGCAGTGCTCCAGAAGTCAGTAATTAGTGCCGATGAACATGAAATTAATAAAAGAAATGAGTAACAAGGAATAAAGAAATTATTCATCTTAAACACGAAGCTTAGGAGGACAAAGAGTAGCAATTAACAGAAAACATACCCGACACAATACTCACAAAAACCCTCGCCGACATCATTGATTAGTTGACAAAGTTTTTGCAGCTCCATTGTACAACAATCAATGTTCCGTTAACAAAGAGGGTTCAACAGATATCCAAGAATAAAAAGAGAAAAAGAACAACAGTTAATATTACAGTGTAAATCATGCTATTAATGAAAAATTAGGAAACAAAACAATAACTTACAAGACAATCGTCCGATAACACTGGGAGACCAATCTCCACTCTTCTGATCACCCCTCGTCTGGCCATTGGTTGCCTTTCAAAAAGTGCTGCATTTTTTTTGCCTTCAAAAATACCGAAAGATCCTGTTTGATAATAATAGCTTCTAATATTTTCAGGTACGAAATAATTCATTGTCAAACCGGGACTAAATTTGTCAGGCATGGAAGCATGTAAGTAAATTTCCAATTACGTGATCTTTGACAATGACAATATTTTAACATGGATTCAATGATAAAATTCGTTTTTTTTTCAGCAGGCTCGAAGTTTAAACTTTAATTAACACGAGGAAAATTATGCCTTACCTGATGGTCAAAACGTTTAGGTGGCAAGGATCCTGGCTTCTCGAGCGGTGCAATCATTAGATCCATCGAACCTGGTTGGTTCGTCAGACATCAGGTGCCAGAGTGAATTTTATCAGGCCATCGCCACCTTCTTAACATCAGTTGAGGCAAAATTGAAGAGCGGGATATACTACAGATCATAATGGCTGAATATCCCATCATTTTACTTTGATCGAGCCAATAGCGATAAGTTTGTTACTTAACCGTTGCTGCCAATTCATTCTACCGAGGAATCATTCTGTGCACCATTGTCATTTAAGCATTATTATTGACCAGCATTGTTTTTCAAACTTTATACCATTTAATTTGGTATCTTATTTTGAAACGTACTTTTACTCTCTTTGGCATTGAATTCAGATAAATAGTTTTTCAAGTTCTCAATTAGATTGTAGGGTTGAATTTTGCTAGGCAAACTGAATCAATCTAAATCTAGAACTGTTAAATAAGTTCAGTTAAAAATGTCTGTAAATTTAATCTTAGTTGACGGTGTCATCTGGCTAGCTAGTTGCACGATAACTTGAAACCAAATTCAATTTTACACTCTTTATAGGGTTCTACGCTAAGACTGAAAGCTTGTGAATCTCCATGTACCGCAATTATTTCTGCATTTCATGTTACCATTACGTGGAGCAAAAAAAATCCCATTTTGAGATTGAAAATGGAACCTGAAACACAGAGTTATTCAATAGCACGAATTGAAAACCAAGAATTTTATAATGGTTTCTGCAACAAAGGGACTCTTTCCAAATATCCTTGTTAGAAGGTGATGTTCGGAGGACTATGAACAAGATATTGTATCGGATTACATTATTTGGAAAAAAATCTTCATAAACTTCGTTAAAAATTAGATATTCAATTATTTTGATGGAACAAAGGACACAATCTTTACATTACTTTAAGGGGTTTGGTGGGTTTCAAAAGCTCAAAATAGGTACATTTTTATGAATTTTTTTTTATTCAATCAACAGAATATTTCATTCCATCCATTCAACACATAAAAGATACATATTTTATAAGTAGTTCGTGAAATTTTCATTGAAAAATATTGAAAATTAAGGCGTAGACACGTCGTCTCCTATGACCCCTCAAAAAAAAGTTCTCTCGGCGTAGTCAGGATAACTCATAACAGATTCATCTGAAATGCAAAAACCAAAAATTTTCTGTTAGTAGATGTTTCAAACTCGTGCTTGGATGAAGGAAAAAAAAAAAACACAAATTACATTTTTGGCGGCGTTGAAAACAAAAAACCCTTATTTTGAGTAAAATTTGCACCCTTCATGGCCTTGAAAAATTACTTGGAATAGAAAAAAAAAATTCCTTCGTTCAAGCACTAGATAATGTTATTTTGAAGAAGTGTGCAAAATTTGAAAGAGATCGGTTCATAAGTTTTCGAGAAATCGTGACTACCGTTTTCAAAAATGTAGTTTCGAGAAAAACGCGATTGAAGATTTACATTCAAATAACATGTAAAAAAAAATTTTTTTTTTAACTTATATAGAGTCATCGATTCCAGCACTGTATAATAAAGTGCCTGCTGCAGTGGCAATAACCAGAACATCTTTTTGCTCTTGTCTGCGACGAACTCTTGCTTCTCGAGTCTCAGCGTCAGCTTTTTTTTCTGCTGCAAGTATGCGGCTTTCATCCTCTTTTCGTGCGTACTCGTGGCTATTTCGGCCAAGTTTTAAATCCATCCCGTGCATAAACAGTAATAATGCTGCGATTCCTTTATTATAAATACCGGCAGCGACATATGCAGCAATGTCGACTATTTTTGATCCAGCAGGAAGAATTTTTGGCGTGATTTTCCAAATTAATTGGTTTACGCTTTCGTTCACACACTATTTAAAATCAACATTACCATTACACACTTTTTCCTGTCCATTTTCATTTATTATATTACCGCACTTCACTAAAGTTGATAGTGTTGAAAATACTAAAAAAAAGTCTATAATGGCATACTCAAGAGTACCATCTTCTGGCACGTGAATTTCGTCTTGACTCCTCAGTTTTTTCGCAGACGTGCTGGTGAAAGATTTCTCGTCCACCTCTGCAGTCTTAGGGTTGAAAGATTGTCTTCTTTTTTTGGGTCTACCTTTTCTCCGAGCACCCGATGCTTAATTAGATCTTGTAACTTTATGCATTTTTCACAAAATTTATAATAACCTCGATAAAATTCACCACGAATACTTGTAACTTCCAGCAACCTTGGAGTTCGACTGACAACATTCAACTAAATTCCAGTACTAAAATAGGTTAAATAACTAATTCAATGTGACCATAGAAAGGGAAAGAAAAGAGAAAAGGTAAGCGAAAAGCAAGGGACAAAGACGACAAACGAACAATAGCTAAGCAGCTGCCTCGATATACCTGCCTCCATATACCTGCGTCACGCTCGGTTATAGCCTGATGGGTGAAACATCCAAAGGCTATATCTCTTAGAATATGACTCGGATCGTTTTAAAATTTTGAAGGAATATTCTCAACATATTCAATTATAAGATAAGCAAAAAAAAAAAATTCGATTTTTTGAAATTTTGAAACCCACCTAACCCCTTAAAATTAACATTACTCTAAAACATGATTGTCCTTGAAGCTAATTGTGACATTGAGGCGCATTTTGAGAAACTTGATTTTCAACTTGTGTCACAGGATGTGATTTACGTTCCTGAGTTCTACGCTTTCGATTAGATTTTCTTTGTTTCGAACTGCACTAACATGAAATACAGAAATCATTTTGATAAATCTAATATTACTTGAATTTTCAATTTGAGTATTAGATTCCCTTCATTTGATTATTCGAACATCATTAAAATTTGCGAAATAAATTCTGATAATCATTCGGAAATTTTAAATAGTAGTAGCAATAATTTGTTAATCGGAAAAAATACATTGACTATCGACTATTCGTAAATTTTGTTGAACTATTTTCAAGAAAAAAAAGATTCACAGTTCCGTTACAGATAGTGAGATATTTAAATTTCTTGAACGCTCGGTTTAATGTCTCATTTTCGAAAGTGATAAAATTCAATATTACCGCCTGAAATCACAAAAGAGTGAGAAAGTTGCTTAGTTGCTTGAAAGTGGCGATGATCTTTGTACGTCTGACAAATTTAATGGGCAGATAACAGTGAACATCAGAGATGTAATTATTTTAGCCGTATCACCTGTTGATAGATAAAAATTCCATTGTGATTTCTAATGTACGATGTAATAAAAATGATTAAATAAAGTGTTTGCACCTACCTGCTGCGTTTCTTCCGGGCACCAAACATTTAAACAGATTTCTCATTTTAGTCGAATAAAGCCAATTTTCAGAGAACATTAGCATCAACTTTCCGAGTCACTACCTCGACTGTTTGAGATTCTAACCTCGAAAATTCGTATGAACTACAACGCCGCCAGAAACAGAGTTTGACAGCTGAAACTCGGAGTGGCCAACCTGCCCGAGGAGCCGATAAAACTCGCGCATGCGCATTATATGTATAGTTTCAAGAGATTGTCCCGGTATATAACTTTCTCTAAGTTGAATAAAAATTATGATATGTATGATTTGTGGACATACATATATAATAATTTTTAAATAACTTTGAAAAAAAACAATCCATATAATAAAAGAATATATATGTAAAAAAAAAGATAAATGATAAATTTATTCCTCGTCCACCAATTTTATATTCATGTTTCTATATATTCATTATAATTTTGAATTAACCTCCAAGAAGAAAAAATCAATATAATAAAAATATATATATATATAAAAAAAACATATTATTAAATTCATTTCTCGTCCTCCGATATGATAAAAATGGTTTTTGAAGTTAATTCATAATTATAATATATATATATATACATATATATTATATTATATATAAATATATATATATATGTAAACAAATATGACGAGGCCTATATTCACCTCATCATATTTCTTCCTCACTCCCAAATTTGAAATTTCACCGCACAACAATAAGCGCCTTTGGCAGTTTCACGGTCAATAGTACATACGTGTAAATATGAGCGAATAGAAACAATAGAATGCCGAGGGCATTATGACAGATTAGTACATAAGCTATTATCAGCCGAATCGCACGTGGAAACGTCAGAACGAGAGAAAAATAAGCTGTAAATGTCGTTTCTCCATTTACAGGTAATATTATTTTTATTAAACATAGAATATAAGTACGTAATGTAAAGAAAAGTAATGTAATGTAATAGTATACGAAACAATAAACTCCATTTACAGAGAAACTCATCGCAGCTTCGACAGTGTTAAAAAAGGAATATTATATATATATATATATATATATATTATAATTTTCGATCAACTTTGGAAAAAAAATGATTCATATGTTGAAAAGAATATGAATAGAAAATAAAACGTAAATAATAAATTTATTTCTCGTCCTTCTATTTGATATATATATTATAGATTTGATTTCACTTTGAAGAAAAAAAATTCAAACAATAAAAAAAATATGTATATAAAAAAAACATGGATAATCAATTTATTCCTCGTCCTTCAATATAATATATGTATATATATATATATATATATATATATTGTAACGATTTAGGCGTTACGTTAATAAAATATGGATCCGCGAGTTTACTTATTATCAAATCAAAGGCGTGAACAAAAATATCGTGATAAATGCTTTTAATGCAATATACGTGTGTTACGCCCCGACGTACCGCCTTGGCGTACCTTTTTCAAAATTCCATTTCATTTCATTTCTTTAATTATTTCATAACAATCTCATATTCTAATAAGGTCACGTACAGTCCTCGGCATCCGCTGACATTGTATCTTATTTGCTGACACCAGGAATCGCGCTATAAAATTACTGACCTAGTAACAGCGGCGCTCAGCCCGGGAATATCTCTCTTTTTAAGTCAAAATTATCATCAATAATTAGGATAAACCACTACCTTTGGAACCCTCAAATTAAAATAGATTCTTTGTTAAGATGTGTGGATGAATGCGTGAGAATTATCTTAAGATACCTTCTGTTAACATCTTGTACGTATAAGTGACGAGATTGAGAATCGTCGGAACACCGTCGAATGGCGCGAACTAACGCTGACCGTGTAGATTTGGACACCGGGAGGTCGCCCCCGCACTTAATTGGCTAATTACTGTTGCAACTTGTTGCAACTGCAGATTTTTCCCTATTAATACCCTCTGGCCCAAGCAGCCATGTCTTACGTCTGTCAAGTCGCGAAGTGCGTGGACGTAAACCCGGATTAGCCCTCTCGAGCAATAGTAGCGTTCGGAAAATCTTAGTTGTGACCGGCCTAAAGTCTCGCGCTAATTCGTTAAATTCGAGCATTCAGTTATTCTATTAGCTGCAAGAGACTCACTTTCTTCTACATTTCCATCTTTTCTGTTCTTTACTAAATCTCATCATTTCGCGAATAGACATTTTTATGCAGTTCCATTTTCCATAACTAAACTGAGTTTGGCCCTGATTCAATTGAATCAGGTAATCTTAAATATAATTCCAAATCTAAAAGACTAAGTGACCGACGTTTAACACCGTTCGATTGATCAACTCTTCCAAACTTGAGGTGAGGCTCCTGGTCCAGCATTCTACCGACGCAGACCGACACGATCCGACGGCTCTCAATCTCGTCGACCGATTCACCTAAAGCTAAGTCAATCCGAGTGTTAATCTTCGAAATTAAACGAATTCTTGTTTCACCTTTATAATCAAAATCTACTTCAGTAATTTTCATTCAAAATCAAGTCTAGAATTGGTGGCTAGCTTCACTACCCCCAATTAAATCGTACTTATTGTTTCCAAGAATTAACGAATAAGACTTAACCAATATATATATATAATTGATTCAAGATAATCTAAAAAGAGAGATACAATCCAATAATCACGACCAGCTAGTTAACCATCGTTCAGAGTAGATGTTCCTGGTACCAAATTACCAAATAATAATATCCTTTAGAATATTATAACACACGATTTGTATGAACTTGAACACTTTATAAATTGTTATTTTCGGCTCATATATCATTATCACCATTGATTGTTATTAAACATTTATTTTTGAACGACCTTCTTCCCACTTTCTTTATTATAAAATTGCCTCAACAATTTAAACAAACCTCACAGACCTGTACAGGACTATAGCAACACGATCCTACAAATTACCGGCTTATCGAAAGGTAGGTCTTCTCTTAGTTTTAATAATTATTCATTGTCGTTACGTGGGAGCTTGATTATTCAATTAATCATTAACTACCACCGCTCAGTACACCCTCACCCCCACGTAACACGTGTTTCTTGTTTAAAGTCTGAAACAAGACTGTTTTTACAATAATATCGGTTGGCGCAGCAACCTTATTCTTTTTAAAGACATAAGACGTTTATAAACGTCTTTTATCTATGCTGACTACTAGATCATTAAAGAGGGGGCAAAACGGGTGATTTCACCCTTTGTAACACTACTCCCCCCCGAGGAAAAGAGTCGTCCCGACTCGGGAAAGATAAAATAATTATAAAAGTATTCTAGTAGTCAGTGCTCAAAGGTGAGTTGGAGCTGTGGCTCTAAAAATTTAAGAACTCCCTTTTTTACTATCTGGCATTTGCCCTCAGTCTCAAGGTAAACCACAGAAAACCTTGAGCAGATAGTTGAGCGTTAAATAATCTCAAAAATTTATGTGCCATGTTTTATAAAGGTTAGTGTTATAAAGTGTTATGTGGCTTCATGAATACAAAGTTTTCCGCAACGGCCCAGATTGACGTCGGGAAGAAATTCGATTTTCTTCATGAAGGATCCCTCCGAAACAGGTTCGGATGAAAACACCGAAACGGGAACCGACAATTCCAGGACCAAATAAGACGAAAACAGACTTCTCTTCATAGGAAATAAGGAAATCGGGGGGTGACTGAATCTAGAGCTTCTTCTGAGACAGCACACCCTAGAGTTTGGAGGACAAATGTGAGTGGTGGTATAACAATTCAAATTCACTGAGTGAATTTGGGAGAATACTTGAATAAAATAAATTGAATATGTATTCAAAAGAAAAGAAACGATCTTATCTGAATTATTTCAGCGTCCTTCTTCAAAATAAAACCACCAGTCATCCTCAGGAATCGGGGAAAAATTGGATGGGAAAAGGCTGTGTCGAGTAACCTGAAAAGTACTCACAAAAACTGACACTTAAGGTTAATAAAATGTGAAAATCAAGCAATCGCTCATCGACCTCGAAAAATAATCGTGGCTCATTTCACATTATTCCTTAAACCAAAGCCTATCCGACACAATACTCGATTCCAGAGAAGAAATTTCTAGAAGGAAACAAAACCCTTAATAAAGCAAGTACAAAAATCCTTAAAAACTTGATCGGCTGTAGCTTCTGCATTGATAACCAAAACAGGAGCCGATAAAGAAGAAAAGGTTTGTTTTACTAGCCAATCTTCATGAACCTCATGAATAGTTCTGAGTAACTCTAAAGAAATACTCGATTCTTCCTCACGAGAACGGGAACTAACTCGAGCAAAAGAAGTTTCTGGGGAAACTCGCAAATAAACAATCAAATCTACTCTGAGCTCAGACGAGCGAATGAGAAGATCAAAATTTTTTGTCAATAAATGTGATTCGTAGTCGCGAAAATTACCTAACCTTCGACGAGCTTCTACAAAACAATTGCTACTGAATATCGATCTTTCCATCACCTTTACAGGCAATGAAGTCGTCTGCAGATGTCTATCTAACATAACCATTTGAGCGAAATGCTGAAAATAATAGCAATAACGATCTGGGTTCTGATACATCAAATCTAAAAGATTAATTCCAGCTACATTTCGATATTCTTCAAGAGGTTCTAAAAGTGTACAGACCTGGCGATCTGCTAAAAACCTCTTGGTGAAAGTTGTTTTTCCGCATCCAATATTTCCTTCAATAATAATCGTAAGCGGTCGAGTTTTACTCAAATGAATTCCGAAAGGTAAATTCTTCTCCCAATCGATGACCGACTGTAAAGAAGGCCAAATCGATCACAGTCGTCAAGGGTGTTCGTTTGAAGATCTAACCTCGAAGGATGTTCCTGGTCTTGGAGAGACTGTTCCAGGTTGATCCTCTTCAAAAGGAGCAAGACGATCCAAGTGAACCACTTTTTGACGCGAATGAGGAGATCTTCGGATTCTATAAACAACATTATTTATCCGGTTAACCACTAAGTAAGGGCCTTCCCAATTTCTTTGTAGTTTTGGACATCGTCCTTTCTGTCTTCGAGGTTGAAAGAGCCAAACAGAATCTCCAGGATTAAATTTTAAATCTCTGGCTCGAATATCATAACGAGTTTTCAATTTATCTGAAGCCATAGAAATTCTATTCCTAGCAAAGTGATGAATTTCTTCTAAACGTTGTTGTAATAAAAAGGCATAATCTGTTTGATGCTGTCCTTGCACAGGAACAGGGCCTTTCTCTAAATCTGACGGAAGTCGAAGATTTCTTCCAGTAAGCATGAGGGCTGGCGTCTGTTTCGTCGTCTCATGAATCGCAGATCTATAAGATAAGAGGAAGAAAGGGATCCAGGAGTCCCAGTCTCTCTGATTCTGTTCTACGAAGGACGACAAATATTGTAGCAAAGTCCGATTCAGACGCTCTATCATGCCGTCAGATTGCGGATGCAAAGGAGTTGTACGAGTTTTTCTAACCCCTAAAATCTGAGTAACCTCTTTCATTAAGGTCGACTCAAAATTTCGGCCTTGATCAGTATGAAGTTCTAGAGGAACTCCGTGTCTACAAATAAATTCTTTAACGAATGCCTGCGCTACAGTAGAGGCTTCTTGATCAGCGAGTGGGACCACTTCTGGCCACTTAGTAAAATAATCAGCAATAACCAAAGCATATTTATTTCCAGAATGGGTTATCGGGAGAGGTCCAAGAATATCCATTGCTATCCTTTCAAATGGAGCTCCCACGTTATAAATCTGAAGAGAGCTTTGTCCCTTCGCTCGAGGTCCTTTCTTTGCCGTGCAGATTCGACATCGTCGACACCAATCTTCAACGTCCATCCGGCAACGAGGCCAAAAGTAGAAGTTGCGAATTCTGCCCAGAGTTTTATTTGAAGCGAAATGTCCACCTGCAGGAGAATCATGATAAAGAGCAAGAATCTCCGGAACTCGTGTCCTGGGAACCAAAAGTTGCCACCTGATTTCTTTCAAGTCTGCAGATTCCCATTTTCGGTATAAAATTCCATCAATTAAAAGGATAGAGTCCCATTGAGCCCAATAAATTTTCAAATCTGGCTCGGCTAAAGATATATCCTGCCAGTCTGGGCGAGTTTCTGCTTCTTTCCAAGACTTCACTTGATTCAAAGTGTCGTCCTCTTGTTGCGATTTTCTCTATTCCTCCTGGTTATTTTCGAAAGAAATCTTCCGTATTATAAGAGAGGGGTCACGGTTTTTCTTTAATCGTGCACACTGTTTACACTCTGGCATTTCCTCGCAGGGTCTTCGAGAGAGAGCATCGGCGTTTCCATGATGAATTCCTGCTCGATGACGAATATCAAAATCGTACTGACCGAGCCTTTCTAACCATCTAGCTACCTGACCTTCGGGAGATTTGAACGAAAGTAGCCACCTGAGAGAAGCATGATCTGTACGTGACAAAAATCTCCTGCCGTACAAATAATGATGAGAATGTACTATGGTCTTAACGACAGCTAAAAGCTCTCTACGAGTGACACAATAATTCCTCTCGGTTTCACTCAAAACTCTGCTGAAATAGCTTATCACTCTCTCTTGACCTCCCTGAATTTGTGACAGAACCCCGCCTATTCCTGAAAGAGATGCATCCGTATCTAAAATAAAATTCGACCTCTGGATAAGCTAAAATCGGCGAAGAAATAAGATTTTCCTTCAATTTCTTGAAAGCCTCTTCGCATTCCGGGGTCCAGTCAAAAGGAATCTTGATTCCGGTCAAGTGATGGAGAGGTTTAGCTATACTAGCGAAACCTTTTACAAATCTTCTGTCATACGTACAAAGGCCTAAAAAGCTTTGAATTTGTTCTTTATTCTTAGGTGTCGGCCAAGAAGAAACCTTCTCTATTTTGGATGGGTCTGTCTTCACACCTTGTGCTGAAACGATATGTCCAAGGAAGCCTACCTCTTTCTGGAACAGATGGCATTTTTTCGGGCTCATTTTCAGACCTGCTTGCTTCAGCCTAGCGAAAACTTGTCTGAGATTTTGAACTTCTTCTACAAACTTCTTGCCAAAAACGATTATATCGTCTAAATAAACGAGGCACATTTTGCCCGTGAGCCCATGGAGAACAGCTTCCATCATTCGTTCAAAGGTAGCCGGGGCATTACTCAAACCAAACGGCATAACCTTGAACTGCCATAATCCTCCTAAACCCGTAACAAAAGCTGTTTTTTCTTTATCTAGAGGATCCATTTCGACCTGCCAGTATCCTCTCTGAAGATCTATGGTGCTGAACCAAGTTGCACCAGCTATCAGGTCGAGTGTCTCATCGATTCTGGGTAGAGGGTAAGAATCTTTCTTCGTTATATCGTTCAGCTTCCTGTAATCGATACAAAATCGTTTGGATCCGTCCTTTTTGTTAACAAGGACGATTGGTGAAGCCCAGGGACTAGACGATGGCTCAATCACATCGTTCGCTAGCATGTCTTCCACAAGCTTCTTCACCTCTTCTCGGGCGTTGAGAGCGAGTCTTCGAGGAGCTTGTTTAATTGGTGAACTCTCTCCGACGTCGATCTTGTGCTTGACAGAAGTACATCGGCCCTTATCACCACTATCTTTGGCAAAAGAATCTTTAAATTCTAGCAAAAGAGATTTAAACGATTCTTCCTGAGCTGAATTTAACGAAATCGAAGATTTCTCAACAAGGCTCCGTAAATGAAGAGGAAAATGTTGTTGCGAATCATCTTCCGACAGTTCTATTTCTCGAATTCTAGGAGGAGTCCAATAAATTCCATTCCTATTTGTACAAAGAGTTATTTCGCGATTGTTTGAAGCTAGTGAATTTCTCTTAGTCGAGATAACACAGTTATGAGCTGTAAGAAAGTCTATTCCCAAAATACCTTCATCCTCTATATCTGCTATAAAAACCTTATGTGGAGAGTCGATACACCCAAAAAGGTTAATTTGGACAGTAGCCTGTCTCAAAACCGGGGTCGTCTCTCCAGTGGCTGTTCGCAGAGAAAAAGAGGGAACAATCCGATCATCGGATTTAAAGAGATCCGATCGAACTACGGTTACTTCTGCGCCCGTGTCTATTACCCACAGACAATCGACGCCATTCACAGTACCGCGCGCGTAAAGACCAGACTGTCGTAGACTTCTAATTAAAAACTGTTCTCTAAGAGGGCTTTCACTATTAACAATCTGCGATGATTTTCGCCCTGACAAATCATCTGAAACTAGTTTTTTGAGTGAGTTCCTGTTGAAGAACTCGATTGAGGATCTGCTTCCCCTTTTTCTATATTTTTCTTATGCCAATTATAAGAATTTAGATTCGAGCCTTGCATCGGCTTTCCACTAATTTTTTTAATTAAAAAACAATGATTGGCGTCGTGGCCTGTTTTTTTACAAAATATACAAGTCAAGCTAGTTTGACTTGTCACGACCACGTTTTTATTTATACGCTCGTTTCGACGGTTCTGAAAAGAACCTCGATTTCTTGATTTAAAATTGTTACCGTTATTTCTATTTTTATAATTTTGAGGTTTTGGCTCCTCCGAGTATTCAAAACTCTGTCTTCCTGAGGTGTTTTCAGACACCTCAATCCGACGAAGTTTGCTTAACCCAAAATATTGCTTTCTCATTGCCTCCACCTCGAGGGCTTTGGCGGTTGCCTCCCGCAGAGAAGTGAGGCCCGACGTTCCAACGGCCATTTTAATTTCCGGATCATTAATCGCATTCAAAAAAGCTTGCGTTGCTAATAAGTTACGAGACGGCTTGTGATCCGGCAAAGCTATACGAGAAAGCCGTTCAATGTCCTGACTAAGAGACGCAAGGTCTTCGTCTCGTCCTTGTCTTCTCGTCTGTAATTGTGCTGTGTACAGTTTTGTTAAGTGGTCATTTCCGTACCTCAACTTTAATGCAGAACTAAGTTTTTCATAATCAGAGATTTCTTCCTCAGACAACGCCGTTAAAACGTTCAAAGCCGGCGTTCGAAGACAGGAGGCAAGACTGTGGGCCCTCATGGCGGAGTCCCACTGATAATGTTTAGCAATTGTATTAAACTGGCGTTCGTAATCTGCCCATGGAACTTTTCCGTCAAAAATTGGCGGTTTTAAAGGATAAAGAGGCTTCTCATTAATCTGAGAAGCAACCTCAGGAAATCCTGAATTATTTAATTGATTAAAATGAGAATATTGAGGTCGAACTTGAGGCAAAGACTCGGAAAAACCAACCTCATTATTCACTCTCCTTCTACTAATTGGAGATTCAACTACTTCCCTAGTAAAAGGCACAGACCTTGAATCTCGAACATCCTGGATTCGTCCTGGATGTCAGACCTGTCGAACAGCGGAAACGGGAACAGGAGAAGGAACAGGAGAGAGAAGCGGCGTAACGACTCTGGAACCTCGTGGAGTGACAGCCGGTTCTCCTGAGCCATTCACCTGATGAACAGCCTGAAGAGCTGCCACAGTCGTCCGGAACAGTTCGTGTAGACTAGTTTCGGATCGTTCTTGTGCCTCTCGATCAAGCCTGCGCTGTTCCAGCTGTTGTTCCTGTTCTCTTCTTCGCTGTTCCAACTGTTGTTCTTGTTCTCTTTTTCGCTGTTCCAACTGTTGTTCTTGTTCTCTTTTTCGCTGCTCTTGTTGATCAAGAAGCAGCTGAAGAAGTTGCTGTTGTTGGCGCTCAGCAGCCTCTTGCTGTTGAGACATGATCTTCAGCAGATCAATTTGAGAGATTGTCGAAGGAATTGGAAGAGGGTCCACTGAAGGCGATGGAATTGTTTCAGGGACCCGCGGATTCTCCATAACAAAAGGTTCTTCTCCGCTACTTTCTCTTCTTCGTGAGCGCGTCAAACGACTGCTACTCATAATTAAAGTTCGCGCACTGAGTTGATTCAATTAATAAGAACTCAAGATCCCGCTTCTGACACCAATTGTAACGATTTAGGCGTTACGTTAATAAAATATGGATCCGCGAGTTTACTTATTATCAAATCAAAGGCGTGAACAAAAATATCGTGATAAATGCTTTTAATGCAATATACGTGTTTCTTGTTTAAAGTCTGAAACAAGACTGTTTTTACAATAATATCGGTTGGCGCAGCAACCTTATTCTTTTTAAAGACATAAGACGTTTATAAACGTCTTTTATCTATGCTGACTACTAGATCATTAAAGAGGGGGCAAAACGGGTGATTTCACCCTTTGTAACAATATATATATTATATATATATATCTAATATATATAATCTAATACATATATATATATATATATATATATATATATATTATAATTTTCAATTAACTTTGACGAAAAAATAATTCATATAATAAAAAACATGTATATATATATAAAAAGAAAATATAAATAATACATTTACTTCTCCTTCTCCTATGTGATATACTCGTATATCTTTATATATATATACCATATTCATTATAATTTTCAATAACCTTTCAAAATCATTCTTAAAAAAAAGGGAGACGAGAAATGAATTTATTATCTATGTTTTGTTTTGGACATATAATTTTTTCGTAATATGATTTATTTTTTTTCAAAGTTAATTGTAAATTACAATATATATATATATATACATATATATCAAATATCAGTACGCGAAATAAATAATTTTTTTTTTTTTTATACATTCATTCGTTTATTGTACGAATTTTTTCATTTTAAAGTCAATTAAAAATTATAATATATATGGGCTATTCCGCGTCAACCGGATCAGTCATCTCTCAGATATTTTTTTAATTTGGCATGTGGATTGTGTAAGGGGAGTTAGATTTTTGTGCCAAAGCGCGAATCTCATAATGCAAAATTCGATTTTTTATTAACAATAACAAATTAGACTCCCATTTTTTTCAAAAATTCATAACTTCGGCAACAAATTAGATACAATTTTTTTTTTTTTTTCAAATTACGCGGAAAGCTCCATAGAATTTAAAAAAAAATACGAAATGGTAAAAAAAAGTTGTTATCAATTGTTTATTTAACAATTAATTTTTCAAAGATTTTTAAAACAGTGACCGACACGATCAAAAAATTTTTTTAAAATTCTGACATGTTCCTTGAACTGTACTACAACCTGTGAATTAATTCCAGAGGGGTGTTTTTCTTCGTTTTCGAGTAAAAAATCATTAAAGGTGTCGATGCGCATGAAATTGCGGCGCGTCGAGTCTCTACGTAATGGCGGGCGGCCGGTTGCCGTCCACCGCTACCCCGCGGCGGCGTCGCGGCGTTATTTTAGAGTCATTTTCACGATGTAGGACATGATTGAAAAATCTGAAAAAAATACTGTACCTTCACAAGGCCTGCTCAAAGCGATAAGTGAAGTTTCAAGAATGTGTTTTTCACCGTTTTTTTATTACAGAGATTCAAAATAACAGTTACGCACCATGAGAGTGCACATAAATGATAATAATTACATAACTTGCTACTTATTTTAGTACTTATAATCACCCCCGAAGATATGTGGAAGCTGCGAAATGAACGCACTTACAATTATATATTTCATACAAATAAATCGCTTATTCTATGGATACAATCTATTAATCTTTGATCAAACTGGGCATTAAACTTAGAAATGTGAGCAAAGGTTTTCGTCATAACTTACATGGCTATCTTAGCGCATAGATTTACGGGTAAATGACTCATCAGAGGAAGAGTAAACCCTACATTCTACAGTTTTTATAGATAGAGGTAAAAATGAATGGAATCGTCGAGTGCCTTCAACCGTTATTGCTTGGTTCAATCGCGGCTTCAATAATTTTTCATGTTCTTCGTGTTCGCTGTTGCTGCAGAAGTCAAATGCGATATTTTTTAATGCACTCACACTCCATTCGAATAATTGCCTTGGAGTCAAAATAAGATTTTCATTGGGCCGCTGTAGGCTTGCACGTGCAGCAAATCTTTTCACAGTTCCACCAATGCCATCACATGGACTTTTTCCATGTGACGTTGCAAAGAAATGCCATTCAGCCTCGACATTGAAGTCGTCAAAATGATGAGTCAAATTAATGAAGTTGCTTTTATTTTTATATTGTGCACTAGCACCGTCAGTAAAATAAATCATTTTCTTGATAACTTCACTACCGAAGAACTCAAAAAGCTTACCGATTAGTTTCTTCTGAAACAGATGGACCGCGACTGTATTATGTTGTAGATTTTCTGATATGATAACGAAGCTTTTATGCTTTAAGTCCTCATTTTCAACATAATACACAACAAAAGGATGGATGGTAGCTTGATTGTTATTCCAGTGGAAGCTTTGAATTTCATCTTGAACAACAAATGCATAGTTTTCAGCAAAGTCACCCAAAACTAAGAACTCCCCTGGTTGTAGACGATGTTTTCTGTCTTTCAAATATGCACTTTGCTGTTTAGCAATGAAATCATGTTTCTTGAGGGCTATCGTCTGTTCCTTTAGCGTCTCGAGGAACGTTTCCGTTTCTTGCGTGATCGTTTCTAAAACAGATCGATCCGTATGAGTCCACCGTTTGTAGCTAATACTTTCTACGAAATTATCGTCGAATAAACTTTCCATTTCGTGTGTAACCATATCAAAACTTGGACAACTACTACAATCACCGAGATAGCACAAAGGATTTGGAGAGTCACACGATATCTGTTTTATCAAATCGTGGTACGTTCTTTTGAATGTCTGACAAATTGAGCTAACCGCCACCAACATAAGTTTCACATTCTGGTGAATTTTGCAAACACAAACTGTATGTGTTCCTGTTGGTCCAGCTAAAATACACTGCTTTGGGCGGAGTTCCGCGAATTTTGTAAATCCAATTTTATCATTCGGATGCTGTTGCTTGAACGCGGCGTAAGCTTCCTTCAGATCACACAAAACAAGTCGTTTTTGGACTTTATGTTTTGAACCATCCACATCGCGAAGAGTGACAAAATCTTTCTGACCAGGCATGATCCGACTTATTTCATCAGAACAGTAAAATTCCACTACATGAGAGACAACATCATCACAAAGAGTGCGAGATGGTCTTGGATCTGGGGAGGATCCAAATCCACGCTCACTTTGCAATATTTTAGCTTTACGAGCCATTCTATATGAACAATCAAATTGTAACTCCAATTCTCTGATGGACCAACTACGAGGAGTCATTGTGAGATATTTAATTTTGTCCGCGACACACTTCGCGTTGATAAACAATTCTTTCACATCACACAACAATTCTTGCCCGATATCATTCTCAAGAAACATTTCCACACTGCTCTGTTCACTAATTGGTGAAGGTGAAACAAGATCGTCACCACTCGCATAATTATGATTCATATCACTTACCTCGTTTTTATCAGATGGAGTAATTGTGTTGCATTTGTACAATTTTATTCGACAATCCATGCACACATATTCTCCTAGGTCCGGAAACTTTTTCCGTAATGCTGGTGTCACTGGCTTTACCAAATTTCGCACCCAATTATGGCCAACTCTTTGGAAAGGATTACAGCACCGTTTCACATCTGTTGTAGACATTGCTTTCAGAAATGAATTACTTGTGTGAAGAATGAGACGATGTATTGCACTGATCGCTACACTGGTATTCGATTGAATGTTATGCATTTTGAAATGCTCGAAATTTATACTCGTTCAGAATAGTGCTTCACCCACCCAACAACTCTTCTGATTGGTTGAATTCCACCAATGGGGCTAACATAATGAAGGTGCATTTCAATGTACCTGACTTTAGCCAAATGACCCCTTCGCGGAATCGAGGTGGTGACCCGGACTACCTGGATAATGAAGGATTTAGGTGACGCATGCACAGGTGGACGTATTCCATATCCTGGAATATAGTGCTTCACCCACCCAACGACTCTTCTAATTGCTTGAATTCCACCAATGGGGCTAACATAATGCAGGTGCAATTCAATGTACCTGACTTTAGCCAAATGACCCCTTCGCGGAATCGAGGTGGTGACCCTACCTGGACTACCTGGATAGTGAAGGATTTAGGTGACGCATGCACAGGTGCAGGTATTCCATATCCTGGAACAACACTTGACCTGTGTTCGTAATTCATGTTTGAATCATAATGCGTCATAACAAATTTCGAATCTCTGTAATAAAAAAACGGTGAAAAACACATTCTTGAAACTTCACTTATCGCTTTGAGCAGGCCTTGTGAAGGTACAGTATTTTTTTCAGATTTTTCAATCATGTCCTACATCGTGAAAATGACTCTAAAATAACGCCGCGACGCCGCCGCGGGGTAGCGGTGGACGGCAACCGGCCGCCCGCCATTACGTAGAGACTCGACGCGCCGCAATTTCATGCGCATCGACACCTTTAATGATTTTTTACTCGAAAACGAAGAAAAACACCCCTCTGGAATTAATTCACAGGTTGTAGTACAGTTCAAGGAACATGTCAGAATTTTAAAAAAATTTTTTGATCGTGTCGGTCACTGTTTTAAAAATCTTTGAAAAATTAATTGTTAAATAAACAATTGATAACAACTTTTTTTTACCATTTCGTATTTTTTTTTAAATTCTATGGAGCTTTCCGCGTAATTTGAAAAAAAAAAAAAAATTGTATCTAATTTGTTGCCGAAGTTATGAATTTTTGAAAAAAATGGGAGTCTAATTTGTTATTGTTAATAAAAAATCGAATTTTGCATTATGAGATTCGCGCTTTGGCACAAAAATCTAACTCCCCTTACACAATCCACATGCCAAATTAAAAAAATATCTGAGAGATGACTGATCCGGTTGACGCGGAATAGCCCATATATATATATATCATACATATCATAATTTCTAAATGACTTCGGAAAAGTCATATATATATATCATCATCATAAATTACCTTTAAAAATCATTTTTATTGAATAGGAGGACGAGGGATAAATTTATTATCCATGTTTTTTTCATATACTGTAACGTGGCATTTTTGATGCCCTTTACAAGGGGCTCCTTGAACCCGGGCGGAACCAAAAATTTAGGAATTTCCGAAATTGAGTCGCGAAGTTTTTGGAAAAGAGCGCCAAGACTAGAGTCACGCATCCGAAACTACGAGAGGGGACACTTTAGCGACCAGCGTAAGATATTTCAGTTTTTTTTGTTTTTTTTATTTTTCGAGCTACAACGGCATCAGGCAAGAAGTCGACACCGAATTCGAGGAAAGTGCGAAGTGGCGGACTAGCGACAATTGCGAAGGAAGGATGTCGAGGCTGCGGAGGGGGAGCCGACGCAGATCCCCGCATCGCGGGAATCCAAGGTGGACGCGATTCCCGCTGGCGGCCGGCGCGCCGCAGCCTCTACCCCTTCACCCCGCCAACAATTGACCAGCGAACTTGCGACGGACCGACTAGCGACGAGGGAGCACCACGCTCACCGCCAAGACGTCATGGAGCTGCGTGGAGGACGAGATTGCGAGCTAGCTTTAAGTTCTGCGCAGCGATGCTATCGAAGGTGCGCGTCGAGTTGCGCGATCGACGAAATCGATGACGGATCGATTATTGCGTATTCTTGGGGGTATGACGTCAGGTGTGGGATGGCGTATCGAGATCCGTGTTGCGGCAGGTAGTAGGTTTTTGAAACCACTCTAGTTCTTGCGGTCGTGATTAGTAGTCACGTTTTGGGGGAGTTCGCGAAGCAATGGAGTCGCCCAAAAATCGCGAGGGGAATGGAAAGGGGGTTGCAAGGATGTAGAAGGTAAGCGCTGCTTCTATCCCCGCGATTGAATTTCGAGCATAATTGCGACAAGGCTTGCCGAGTAACGGATAGCCGTTTTGGATTTGCGTTGTAGAAAAGTACTCGAAATTCTTTTGCCGATTCTCTTGCTTGACGACCGTAGCCTGAGTACGCGGGTTAGAGTAAAGTAAATTTTGAGTTTCTGAAAAAGTTGAGTAGAGTCACGCGTTTTAGTTGAATCGTTCTCGTTAGTGAAACCAAGTATAGCCGAATTTCGCCGTACCGGGTCGAGCCGCGTTATCGTTTTCTTTTTGTGTCACCTCTCGAGTAGGTCGGGAAGCACCGAATTGGAGTGCTCGGATTAGCGGGTAACGTTTTGGACGATTTTGAAAAGAATTAAGTTCGGATGCGTTGCGATTGCGTATAGTTTAGGTTACGTTTAGTTGCGCCTGCATTGAGTTCCGTACCCGTTAGTTAAGATAATGTAGGTTGAGTTGAGTCACTTTGAGCTTGTGTATAGTTGAAGTTAAATGTAGTGGTGCTTGCGCTTAGTTAAGTTTACGTTTAGTTAAGATAGTGTTTATTCGAGGTTAGGCGATGTATAGTCGAAATTGCCGTTGCGTTGCGCAGCAGTTGAGACGAGAAGTTTGAGCATGGTGTTTTAAGTTGCGAGACCTGACGGCGCACCGTCGAATAATTAGTGTTTAGTCGAGGTTAGGCGATGTATAGTCGAAATTGCCGTTGCGTTGTGCAGCAGTTGAGACGAGAAGTTTGAGCATGGTGTTTTAAGTTGCGAGACCTGACGGTGCACCGTCGAATGGCGATTGTGTGATCGTTGAGTGACGTTTTAGTTAGGGAGCCGCGAGCTCATTAGAGTAAGTAATAGAGTAGGCTACGTGTAATTTTCTGTTGAGTTTTAGACTCGCGATGAGCGATTTTTGAATTATATTTTTTTTTTGTTTTGTATCACCGCTATTATGAAATATAAGATTTTATTTTACTTTTGTTAAATCGCGTGTGTATTTCGAGTGTCTCTCTCTCTCTCCAAAAATTACCCCTCCCCTCTCCGCGGTACTGAGCTATCGAGCATATGCCCGAGGAATAGCGTATTAATGATTTCGAGGCGTGTTAATCACGCCAGGCGCCCAACAAAAACTTTGCGATATTGTTTTAGATCCAGGGTACATCGTGGACGCCAAATTATTGTGCACGCGGTAAGTTCCCGGTTATTTGCTCCGAGTGACCGAGGTGCAGAAAAATCCACGTCACAATACATATTTTTTTATTGCATGAATTTTTTTTCAAAAGTAAAATGAAAGTTATGATATATATGTATCAAATAGAAGGACAAGAAATAAATTTATCATTCATTTTTTATTTTTTATATATATTCTTTTTAACATATGAATTATTTTTTTTTCAAACTTGTTCGAAAATTATAATATATATGTGTACGCATATCACATATATTATAATTTTTATTCAACTTAGAAAAAGTTTTATATATATATATATATATATATATATATATATATATATATATATATATATATATATAAATACATAATGTATATGTATATATATATATATATCATGTTATATATATATATATCATAATTCCTCATTAAGGGAGCTTTCCAGTGTGAGATTTTCAAAACATCGATTTTTTTTTTTTTTGCTTTATCGAATAGTATACACTCTTCCGAATATTCCCTGAAATTTTCATGCCGAAATTCAGATTATTTCGGTTACTGTACAGCATTTTTTGGAAGAAGGCAACGGAGCGCTACAGCTGCCGCGTCGGCCGTCTGCCCGTG
Source organism: Neodiprion lecontei (assembly GCF_021901455.1). Classification (NCBI taxonomy): domain Eukaryota; kingdom Metazoa; phylum Arthropoda; class Insecta; order Hymenoptera; family Diprionidae; genus Neodiprion; species Neodiprion lecontei. Next base: position 15,051,425 of record NC_060262.1, on the reverse strand, counting down.
CGACTGTTATTTCTATTGTCTCGTTCCTACCTGCACGTACATGAACTTGGCTCGCCAATTGTCGAAAATGTGAATTCGGACTATTGCATAATTTGCCGTTAATTAGCCGTAAATTAGTCGCGCGACTGATTTTTTTGTCGCACTCAATTTTCAAAAAAAAAGCGGATGGCGTGCTAAATTCTTGAGAATCAATCAATTACTGTGTGTGGCAACTAGCCCCAAAGCACGTATTCTGCGGCAAGCAGATAGTAGAAATCGCTACGCAGTGTGCTGTGTGCACCTTCAATGAAGGTTACGACCCAATTTTAATCCAAGCAAACCGCCAGGCGTCCCTGGACAGCAAAGAGGCGAGGACAGCTCGTCGGACTGAACAATCCATTGAGCACGATCTTTTCGAAGAAGCAGAAGGGATATTGTACGGACCTGGCATCGCTGATTGACCGTAAGTAAACGATTTACCTAAAATTTCCTCACTTGAAACTTTGAACGCGTTTTTCTTGAAACAGCATTTTTCAAAACGGTGTCCAACTTGGAGGGCAGAGTTTTAAAGCTATCGAGTTGAATTTTTTACACAATATTCTTAACGTTATTGTTTATCGTGCCATGGAAGCTTTTTTTTTTTTTTTGACATCTTCCTATTTTTTTGTAAAAAAAACTGCCAAAAAAAATGCTAAAATCGATACTTTTTGTTCAAACCGGCGCCATTTTTGCAAAAAGAAAAAAAAAGAAAAAAGCCTCCATAGCACGAAAGCCAATTATATACCGATCAATAATCTTTTTGTGTTTTTTGTTTCAGATCAAAATTGTGACCCCCAACGTGGACACCACATCCAAGTGCATTTTCTGCAACAATTGTTTCATCATTTTTATAGATATTAATTAATAAATAAATCGATCTTTAAAAAATTGTTTAGTATTCTTCAATACCCAATTAATATAAAAAAAAAAACCAGACCGATTGGATTATTTTTTCTTTAAAAAAAAAAATCACGAAAAACAGCGATTTTTCGGGCTGTCACACTGGAAAGCTCCCTTAACTTTCAAAATCATTCTTATTGAAAAGGAGGAGGAAAACTGAAATTATGATTTATGTGTTTTTTCATATATATATATATATACATGAAAAAAAACATGAATCATGAATTCATTTCTATAATATATATATATATAATATGTCTATAATATATATATATATATATATGTATATATCAAATGGAAGCATAAGAAATCAATTTATTATTCATGTTTTTTTCTTATATAAATATTTTTTTTTCCACATTGATTTTTTTTTCCTTAAATTCAATTAAAAATCATAATAAACATGTATACGTGTATATATGTATATATACATATACATACATTTTTTCATCATCCGAATTATTTTTTGTTCAAAGTTGATTGAAAATTGAAATTTTTCAATCAACTTTGGAAAATGTACACATATATATATCATAATTTTCAATTCACTTGCGAAATCATTTTTATCAAAAAGGAGGACGAGAAATGAATTTATTATTCATGTTTTTTTCGTATACCCAATTTTTCTATTACATAAATTATTTTTTTACCGGAGCTGATTGAAAATTATAATATATTTGTATGTATATATATATATGTATAAATATATATATGTATATATCTATAAATAAATGTACATATATATTGTATAGGAGGACTAGAAATAAATTTATCATTCATAAGCTTTTATATATGTATTTTTTTATCATTCGAATTACTTTTTGTTCAAAGTTGATTAAAAATTCTCATATATATGTGTTTATATATGTACATATATATCTATGTATAAATGTATATATATATCGTATAGGAGGACGAGAAATAAGTTTATCATTTATAAGCTTTCGTACATATATATTTTTTTATCAATCGAATTATTTTTCGTTCAAAGTTGATTTGAAATTGTAAAATATATATATATATATATATATATATATTATAATTTTTATTTATTTTTTCATAAAGTTTGATTTTGGTTTCTATACTAGTATTATTATTTCTTTGCATGTATTTTTTCAATTAATTAAAAATATTTTTTTGCAGCATTTAATTTTAATAATTACAGAAATTTAGAATTATGAATAATATTAAAGTATAGACAAAAAAATTGTGCCAGAAGTAGCGGTTAAACGTTTTATACAAATTAATATTTTTAATTGATAAATTGTATTAATTTATTTATATTGAATTAAAAAGAATTTTATGGTGAAATAAAATTTTTTGATTATATATATATATATATATATATATATATATATATATATATATATATATATATATATATATATATATATATATATATATTATATTATTTTATGAAATCTAAAATTTAAACTAGGATTAGATACCCTATTATTTCAGATGTTAATATTATATTTTAATAATTAATAGTTATGTTCTTTAGAATTAAAAAAATTGGCTGTATTTAAAACTAATTAGGGGAATTTGTTTATTAAACGATAATCCGCGATAAATCTTACTTTAATTAATTGAGTTTATTTATTTTCGTTAACGGAATATTTTTTTAAAATTAACAATTTTCATTAAATTTTATAGAAATTTTATTTCAGATCAAGATGTGGCTTATATTAAAGTTCAAATGAATTACAATAAAAATTTTATTTTTGTATATTAAATTGAAATATTTATTCAAAATTGGACTTAATAGTAAAATTTAAAATTATATTTATTTGAATTAAGAATTAAATATGTACAAATCGACCGTTACTCTCATTATAAAATGGGATAAGTCGTAACAAAGTAAATATACTGGAAAGTGTATTTAGAATTCAAATCACTTAAAAGGATTTTTTTATTTACAATAAATTAAACAGTTGTTCAATTCAACTTAATTTGAAATTAATAAATTATATTTTTTATATATAAAATTTTTTTTATCAATAAAAACATTTTTATTAAATTTATAATTTTAGTATTGTTAAAAGAAAAAATAATTTAAATTATAGTTTAATTGTATATTGATAGAAATTTGAAATATTTTGAAAAATAAAATTTTTTAAAAAGTATATTTTATTTATTGTACCTTGTGTATCAGGGTTAATTAAAAAAAGTAATATAAATTAATATTTTTCTCGAATTGGAAAGATCTATTTAATTTTAAATTATTTTTAATGTTTAATAATTATTTTTAATTTTTAAATAGAAATGAAATGTTTTTCGTTTTTTAAGTTATCTAGTTTTTCGATAAATAAATTTAATTTAAATATCATTATTAATTATTTTAATTAATAAAAATAATTATTTTTAAGATAAAAGTTTTAAGGGATTAGCTTTAATTCTTAATTTTATAATTGATTTTAAAATATACATATAATTATATTTTAGGCTTGGAATTAGTTTTAATTTGAAAATTGTAATAATTTTATACAATATGTATATATATATATATTATTCATAAATTTTAGTTTTAATTTAATTTTTATTAAAATAATTCAATCAATAATTATTTAATTTAAATGATGATTAAATTAGTAAATATTATAATGATTCATAAATATAAATTTATATGATAGTTAATTATAAGGAATTCGGCAAAAAATTAATTCGCCTGTTTAACAAAAACATGTCTTTTTGATAAAACATAAAAAGTCTAATCTGCTCAGTGAAAATTTTAAATAGCCGCAGTATTCTAACTGTGCAAAGGTAGCATAATAATTTGTTTTTTAATTTAGGACTGGAATGAATGATTTGACGAGATTAAGACTGTCTTATGATTATTAATTATTGAATTTAATTTTTGAGTTAAAAAGCTTAAATTTTATTAGAGGACGAAAAGACCCTATAGAGTTTTATAATTAAATTCATTTCATTAATTGATTTATTTTTATGAAATAAATATAATTATTTTGTTGGGGTGATAATTAAATTTAATAAACTTTTTATTTTGTTTTACATTAATTAATGAATTTTTGATCCTATATTTTAGATTATTAGATTAAATTACCTTAGGGATAACAGCGTTATTTTTTTTAAAGGTCTTATTGACATAAAAAATTGCGACCTCGATGTTGGATTAAAATTTATTTTGTGTGTAGAAGCTTAAAAATTTAGGTCTGTTCGACCTTTAAAATTTTACATGATCTGAGTTCAAACCGGTTTAAGCTAGGTTGATTTCTATCCTTAATTTTATTAAAAATTTTTAGTACGAGAGGACCATAATTTTAAATTATTATAATTTTATTTAAAATGAATTTTATTAAATTTGTTAACTGTTTTGGCAGATTAATGTAATAAATTCAGAATTTATTTATGTGTATTTTATTATACAATTAGTAATTTATATTAATGAATTGATTATAGTTTTTTTAAGAAGATTAATTTTACTTATTATAGTATTAGTTAGAGTAGCTTTTTTAACTCTTTTAGAGCGTAAAGTTTTAGGTTTAATTCAGATTCGTAAAGGACCTAATAAAGTTAGAATTGTAGGTATTTTACAGCCATTTTCTGATGTTATTAAGTTACTTTCTAAAGAGTTTTCTGTTCCTTTAATATCAAATTTTTTTCCTTATTTTTTATCTCCTTTAATTATATTAATATTAATATTGATTTGTTGAATAACAATACCTGATGTTACTAATTTTTATTCATTTGATTTTAGTTTGGTGTTTTTTTTATGTTGTTTAGGCATTGGGGTATATCCTATTATGATTTCTGCATGATCTTCAAATTCTAAGTATTCTTTTTTGGGCATATTACGTACTGCTGCTCAAACAATTTCTTATGAAGTTAGTTTAGTTATAGTAATTTTATCAATTTTATTTTTAATTGAAGGTCAGTCAATAAATTTATTTAGTTTATACCAGGAATTTATTTGATTTATTTTTTTAACTCTTCCTTTAAATTTTGTTTGATTTATTATTTGTTTAGCTGAAACAAATCGAACACCTTTTGATTTTTCTGAAGGGGAATCAGAGTTGGTTTCTGGGTTTAATATTGAGTATAGAGGCGTAGGATTTTCATTAATTTTTTTATCTGAATATTCAAGAATTTTATTTATAAGTATATTATTTGTTTTAATGTTTTTAGGTGGTGATTTATATAGTTTTATTTTTTATTTAATAATGATTTTTATTAGATTTTTATTTATTTTAATTCGAGGAACTTTACCTCGTTTACGTTATGATAAATTAATGATATTAGCTTGAAAAAAAATTTTACCTGTTTCATTAAATTATTTAATTTTATTTCTAGGTTTAAAATTTATATTTTATTGTCTTTTATTATAAATTATATTAAAAATTTAATTATTCAAGTTTAAATCAATAAAAGATTTAAAACTTTTATATTATGTTTTCAAGACATAAACTTATTCAAGTTCATTGATTTGTTGGGTTAATTTAATTTAATAAATAGTCTCATATTTTTGTTAATATAGGATATATTAAAAAATAAGAGAAGTATACTAATGTTAAAATTTGTCCAACAATAATAAATGGATTTTCTACAGGTCTTATTCCAATTCATGTTAGTATTAATACAATTCTAATAAATATTCAAAATAGAAATTGTCTAAATGGATAAAAATTTAATCCTTTACAATTTATTATTTTATGAAAAGGTATAATTAATAATACTAAAATAGACATTAAAAGAAGAATTACTCCTCCTAATTTATTAGGGATAGATCGTAGGATTGCATATGCAAATAAAAAATATCACTCAGGTTTATTATGAGGAGGAGTAATTATAGGATTAGCAGGGGTAAAATTGTCTGGGTCTCCTAATATATTAAGATTTATTAAAATAATATAAATTAAAATAAAGTATATTAAAATAAATCCTACAATGTCTTTTAATAAAAAGTATGGTTGAAATGGTATTTTGTCAGTATCACTATTAGTTCCTAAAGGATTTCTTGATCCTGTATGATGGAGAAATATTAAATGAATAATTGTTATTATAATAATAATAAAAGGAATAATAAAATGAAGAGTAAAAAATCGTGTCAGTGCAGCATTATTAATAGAAAATCCTCCTCATAATCATTGTACTAAGAATTCTCCTAAATACGGGATTGCTGAAAGAAGGTTTGTGATTACAGTGGCTCAAGGTAAGACGTACCCTAAAAATGCAGCTGCTATAGTTAATAATAACATTATTGTTCCTGTCATTCAAGTTGGTTTAAAGTTGAATGATCCAAAAAATATTCCTCGTCCGATATGTAAATATACATATACAGATGAAAAATATAGAAGCACCATTCGCATGTAAATTTTTGATTATTCAACCGTTATTAATATCTCAGTAAATATGGATAATTCTATCAAATGCTATTTGAATATTAGGTGTATAATGTATAGCTAAAAAAATACCTGTAATTAGTTGGGTTACTAAACATAATCCTAACAATGAACCAAAATTTCATATTGAAGTAATATTCGATGGCGTTGGTAAATCTACTGAAGATCCAATTACAATTTTTAATAAACTATTTTTTAAACGTAAAGGTAACATTAGAAAGTTTTTCGTAAAGATCCTAAATTGATATTAGAAATTTTTACAACAATAATTAGTGTAATAAATAAATAATTTATTATTATGAATGAAATAATAAAATTTGGTTTATTAAATAATTTGTTTAATGATATTTTAGTTAACATATTTTTATTTAGTTCAATATAAGATAATTTTATTGTATCTTCAAATATAAAATTTATTTTATTATAATTAATTATTAATATGAATATTAAAATAATTATGATAATATTTATTATTATTCATTTGTTGAAAACAAATTTTACGTTTGAGATTAATCTTGATACATAAATAAAAATAATTAATAATCTTCCTAAAAAAATTAAAAAAATTATATATGAGTATCAAAATCTTATATTTAATATTCCTGATGTTACAGAAATTGAAGATGTTTGGATTAGTAAAATTAATCCTATTGCAAATGGGGTTTTTGTAAAATATATTATTATAGTATTAATTAATGTAAATAGTATGAAAATTTTTATAATTAATTAATTTAAATAAATTTACATTGATTAGTTTTAAAAAAAAAAATTTTTCTTAGATTTACAAAATCAATATTTTTAATAAACTATTAAAACTTATATTTAATATTAAAATTTCAAAAAATAGTGTATTAAAATATTAATTTTGAAGATTAATGATAGGAAATTTTTTCTTTTTTTTGAATATATATATATATATATAATTAATTTATTATTCTAATAGATTTTTATTATTTAGTTTATTTTATATTTTTAATTAGATTTTTAAGTTTAAGATTAAATTGGTTTTATTTATTAATGGTTTTATTAAGAATTAAATTTATTATTTTAATATTATATTTAATATTAATTTTATTTTGAAATATATATATATTAGAGATGTATTTTATTATAATTTTTTTAATTTTTAGAGTTTGTGAAGGGGTTTTGGGTTTATCTATTTTGATTTATATAATTCGTTCACATGGTAATGATTATTTTCAAGTTTTAAATATTTTTTAATGTTAAAGTTTTATTTTTATTTATTATTTTTAATTATACTTTCTAAGAATAATTTTTGATTTTTTCAGTTTAATTTATTTTTTTTAAGGTTTGTTTTTATATTTTCTGGAAATTATAGATTTGAATTTAAGAGTATAAATATTTTTTTGGGGTGTGATAATTTATCTTTTGGGTTAGTTTTATTAACTTTATGAAGTGGAGCATTAATAATTATATCAAGGTATTTTATTTATGAATTAAAAATTTATTTGAATCATCTTATTTTATTGATATTTTTTTTAATTTTATTGATATTTTTTTTAATTTTATTTTTATTTTTGACATTTACTGTAAATAATTTATTTTTATTTGATCTTTTTTTTTGAATGTAGTTTAATTCCTACTTTTTGTTTAATTTTAGGATGAGGTAATCAATTGCATCGGGTTCAAGCAGGTATTCATTTATTATTTTACACTTTATTTGCTTCTTTACCTTTATTATTAAGAATTATTTATTTATTTTTTGAATTTAAAAATTTAAATTATATTTTTTCTTTAGAAAATTTATTTCAAGTTTATTCTTTTTATTTATTTGTATTATTAATTTTTGCTTTTTTAGTAAAGTTACCTATTTTTTTCATGCATTTATGGTTGCCAAAAGCTCATGTAGAAGCTCCTGTTTGTGGTTCAATGATTTTAGCTGCTATTATATTAAAGTTAGGGGGGTATGGTTTATTACGAGTTTATATATATTAAATTAATATGGGGATTTTTTTAAATGTTTATTTGATTGTTTTGAGAATAATAGGAGGAATTTATATTAGTTTAATTAGAATATTTCAAGTTGATTTAAAATCTTTAATTGCTTATTCTTCAATTGCTCATATAATAATAATATTATCTGGTTTATTAACTTTAATAAGATGGGGAATTTATGGTTTTTATTTATTAATAATTTCTCATGGTTTATGTTCTTCAGATTAATTTTGTTTAGTAAATATTATTTATGAGCGTTTAAGAAGCCGAAGATTATTTATTAATAAAGGTCTAATAAATTATATGCCTAGAATATGTTTATGATGATGTTTATTATGTTCTTCAAATATAGCTGCTCCTCCTTCTTTGAATTTGATAGGTGAAATTATATTAATCAATAGATTAATTATGTGAAGTAAAATAATTTTTTTATTAATCATTTTTTTATCTTTTTTTAGAGCTTGCTATACATTATATTTATATTCTTTTACTCAACATGGTGAAATAAATTATTTTTTTTATTCATTTTCTCAAGGTAATGTTCGTGAGTATATTTTATTGATATTACATTGAATTCCTTTAAATTTAATTATTTTAAGTAGAGAATCTTTTATTGTTTGAATATAAATTAATTTAAATAATTTATATAAAATATTGATTTGTGGTGTCAAAGAAAATTAAATTTAGGTTTTAAATTATTTTTATATTAAATATTTGTTTATTTAGCTTTATTTTAATTTTTTTTATTAGATTAGTTTTATTTATGTTAAGTATTTATTTTTTATTATATGATTTAGTTTATTTTGTTGAGTATAATTTGATTGAAATTAATTCTTCCTGCGTAGTAATAACATTTTTGTTTGACTGGATATCATTAATTTTTATAAGAACAGTTTTATTTATTTCTTCTTTGGTAATTTTATATAGAAATTCTTATATAATAAATGATTTAAATTTGAATCTATTTATTATATTAGTAATTTTATTTGTTGTATCAATGATATTAATAATTGTTAGTCCAAATTTAATTAGTATTTTATTAGGCTGGGATGGGTTAGGTTTGATTTCTTATTGTTCAGTAATTTATTATCAAAATGTTAAGTCTTTCAATGCTGGTATATTAACTGTTATTTCTAATCGTATTAGCGATGTTTTTTTATTATTATCAATTTCTTCAATAATAAATTTTGGGGGTTGAAATTTTTATTTTTATACAGATGTTTTAAAATATAATTCTTTTATAATAGTAATTACTTTAATAATTTTGATTGCTTCATTTACTAAAAGTGCTCAAATTCCTTTTTCTTCTTGACTTCCTGCGGCAATAGCAGCTCCTACCCCTGTATCGTCATTAGCTCATTCTTCTACTTGAGTAACGGCAGGAGTTTATTTATTAATTCGATTTGAAAATTTATATAATAAAGAGAATTTGATTATTATATTTTCATTATTATCTAGATTAACTATATTTATGTCTGGATTAAATGCAAATTTTCAATTTGATTTAAAAAAAATTATTGCTTTATCAACTTTAAGTCAATTAGGCTTAATAATAAGAATTTTATTTTTAGGATTTAAGTTTTTGGCTTTTTTTCATCTTTTAATACATGCATTTTTTAAAGCATTATTGTTTATATGTTCAGGAGTTTTTATTAATGGATTAAATAATTTTCAGGATATTCGTTCATTAGATTCAATATTTAATCAAATACCATTTACTTCTATCTGTTTTCATTTTTCTAATTTATCTTTATGTGGATTTCCTTTTTTAGCTCAATTTTATTCTAAGGATATAATTTGAGAAATAGTTTTAATATTAAATTATAATATATTTATTATATTTATTTTTTTTATTTCAACTTTTTTGACTGTTTCTTATACTTTTCGTTTGATTTATTTTTCTATATTAGGTTGGTATAATATAATTAGATTAAATTATTTAAATGATTATGATATTTATATAAATAATTCAATATATTTTATGATATTGATAGTAATTTTAGGAGGTTCTATGTTTAGTTGATTAATTTTTCCGTATAGATATGTCATTATTTTGCCTTTTTATATAAAAATTTTACCAATTTTAATTATTTTTTTAGGTATATTATTTGGATTTTTTGTTTATTATTTAAATGTTAAAATGTTCAAGTTGGAGTTTTATTTTTTGAAGATATTTTTTAGAACAATATGGTTTTTACCTGTTATTTCTACTTATGGTTTAATTAAAAATATTATATTTATAAATAAAGAATTGACATTAAATTTTAATCAAAATTGATTAGAATTTTATAAAAGAAGAATAATTATGATTTTTATAAAAAATTTTTATATGTTTATAGATGAATTAATTTTTTATTTTAATAATGTTTCAAATTTATTTTTATTATTTGCTTTTTTATTTTTTTATTATTTATTTATATTATAAATGTTTAAATAGCTTAAAATTAAAAGTATATAATTGAAGATAATATCATGATTTATTTAAATCTTTAAACATTTAATTTATAAAATTAAATAATTTATTTTTACAATGAAAATGTAATGTTTTTATAAACTATATAAATTAGAAATATAAATGAATTTTAATCATTTAATAAAAAGTTAGAAGCTTTTTTATTGTATATTTCTATTTAATTGGAATTTATATTCATTTTTATTATTAACAATAATAAGCCTCTTTTTGGCTTCAATTGATTTTAATATAAATTATTTAAGATAAATTAATTGATATTAATAATTTTTGAATGCAGATCAAATGTTATATTTAACTATTATCCTATAAAGTAGAGTTATTAATAAATAACTATAATTTCAGGCCGAAACTGAATATAAAATTTATTTCAACTTTGTAGTTTTAAATTCAGTTTAGTGCCCCAAATTTTCATTCACAATATAATCCTAACAATAAAATTAAGATAAAGTATGATACTATAAATAGTCAAATTTTTATATTTGAAATTGTTAAGGTTATAATTATTGGTAATATTAATGTTATATCTACATCAAAAATTAAAAAAATAACTGCAATTAAAAAAAAACGAATAGAAAATGATATATGAGGGTATCCTTTTGGGTCAAATCCACATTCAAAGGGTGAATTTTTTTCTAATTCATAAAATGTTTTTTTTGATAAGATTATTGAAATAGTTAATATATTAATAGTAATTATTATAATTATTATTAAGGTATTAAATATTAATTCAATTATTTATACTAAATTTTATTAGACTTATTGATTGGAAATCAATTATACTTAAGTTATATTATATAAATTATATTAGTAGGTTCTTCATCAGTAAATAGAAATATAAAGGAAAAGTCAAATTACATCTACGAAATGTCAGTATCATGCTGCTGCTTCAAATCCAAAGTGATGAAAATTAGAATAATGATTTAAATATACTCGAAATAAGTTAATTATAATAAATGTTGTACCAATTAAGACATGAATTCCGTGAAATCCTGTAGCAATAAAGAAAGTTGATCCGTAAACTGAATCTGCTATTGTGAATGGTGCTTCTAAATATTCGTATCATTGTAAGATTGAGAAAGTAATACCTAGAATGATTGTTAATAATATTCTTTTAAGTGTTTCCCTTTTTATATTATTTATTAATCTATGGTGGGCTCATGTAATTGTTGCTCCTGAAGAAACTAAAATAATTGTATTTAATAAAAGAATATCATAAGGGTTAAATGGTGTAATATTTTTAGGGGGTCATATTCCCCCAATTTCAATTGAAGGTGATAGGGATCTATGAAAAAAAGCTCAAAAAAAAGATAAAAGGAAAAAAATTTCTGAAATAATGAATAAAATTATTCCTAATTTTATTCCTATTATGACATTTGATGTATGTAATCCTTGATAAGTTCTTTCTCGAATGATATCTCGTCATCATTGAATTATAATTAAAATAGTGATTAGAATCCCTAATATTAACATATTTTTTACTTTGAAATTGAATCATTTAATAGAACCTAAAAGTAGAATTATTACAGCCAATGATCCTAATAAAGGTCAAGGTCTGTAATTAACTAAATGAAATGGATGTTGAGGAAAGGATATATTTTTATTTGACATTAGTTTACTTCTCTAGAGTATAGGGTGATTAACACTATAAAAACATAAGCCTGAATAATTGAAACAGCGAATTCTCAAATTAATAAAGAAATTTGTCTAACTACTAAAAAAGATGATGATAATATATTAATTTTTGTTTCGATTCTTCTTAATAAGGTTATTAATAAGTGGCCTGTTACGTGCCAGCCGGTATCCACGGCGGCGCCCTCTCTGCGCTCTACCTGACCAGCGTGCAGTTACCATAAGAGAGCCCTACGTGCTCTTACCGATAGTCGTAGATTAATACCAACGCACTTAGTTACCATCACAACGTCCAAATTCTTATATCAACAGTCCTCACACGCTAGATTAACCGTTATTTCATCAGTCAAATTCATAACATACATGTTATATATATATTTTTTCCCATTCAACCGTAATAACCCAAAATAATAAACCTGCAACAGTTAAGATAACCAAAAAGACAAAACATCGGAAACGAGGGAAGATAAATCACGGATAGCTCACAGAGAAAGAAACCCCAATTCCCAGAATTCAGGATAGCGCCCTTATTTTAACAAAAACAAGACCAGTCAGCGCTTCGCCGCTTGCTTTTCTTAACCAACCACCTCGCGCCAATCCACCACCGAGATCCCACGCACGAACCAGAAACCTTACCCCCAATTTTTTCATCATCCTCAACCAATCATCCGAGACCCGCGAGAAACCGCGACTCCTTTTGAACTCCTCCTATTTTCCCTCTAAGTCAACCTTCCCAAAAACAGAATAAGTAGAAGAACTTCAGACATCATAGAGTACAGATCAGACCTCTACCGAAATCCTAGAATAAAATCATTATAAGTCATTCAGAACCTTCGAGACTTGTTAACAGTTTGTCACTACGATAGTGATTAACACCAATCTGTAACACGATTGTAAACCTACCATCGAGAACTAGAAGGAGACCGTTAATAAATGTGTAATTAACCCAAGTGTTGTCATAAATAATTATTTCAATCACTCATAGTGATGGTTGGCACGAGCCCTACCTAACAAACTCTCAGAATTGTAGGCGAGTTGAACGAGAAGATCTGAGGAGCTGATCAGCGGATTCCCGAGATTTACATACACCAACTACGTAAGTCAGGAGAACAATTTAAATCACGCGGCGAATCAGAGTCGACTCGAAACGTTCCTATCGGAACGTAACAGGCCTGCAATAATATTTGCTGCTAATCGTACCGCAAGTGTTAAAGGGCGAATTAAATTTCTGATTGATTCAATTAATACTATAAAAGGTATTAATGCATTCGGTGTATTTTGAGGTACAAGATGGGTAAATATATGATTTATATTTTTTAATCACCCAAATAGTATAAGTCTTAATCATAAAGATAATGATAATGTAATTCTATTTGATAAATGTCTCGTTCTAGTAAAAATATAAGGAAAAAGACCTATAAAATTATTAAATAAAATAAATAAAAATAAAGATGAGAAAATTAACGTTCTGTTAATTTTAAAATTACCTAATAAAATTTTTACTTCTGAATGAATTATATATATATATTTTCATCATAAAATATTTTTTCGTGATATACTTAATCAAAAAGTTGTTGATGGAAATAGAAAGGTTCCAATTAATGTTCTTGATCAATTTAAGTTCAGGTTAGGAAAATATGTTGAAGTTGGGTCGAAAATTGAAAATAAATTTATTATCATTTTCAAAAGTTAAATATTTTCTTCTTGAAAAATTTATCGAATTTTTTTTTTTTTTAATTTTTTTTTCTAAAGTATGCTATAATAATAATTGTAATAAAAAGAATAGTAAAAATTGTATATAAAAATAATCAATTTATAGGGTATATCTGTGGAATAAAAGAATGTTAGATCCTCTAATATTTATAGTTTGACTAACTATTATTTTAATAAATTAATTCTTTTCATTAAGAATATTTGCTAATATATTATAAAATGATTTAAGAGATCATTGCTTGCTTTTCAGCCACTTAATGAATTAAAATGAATTAATTCATTTTAAAAAATAAGTTATTGGAATTCTTTCTATAACAATTGGTATAAATCTATGATTGGCTCCACAAATTTCTGAACATTGTCCAATTATCAACCCTGGTCGTTTGATTAATAATCTAATTTGATTCAATCGTCCTGGAATTGCATCAATTTTTTTCCCTAGACTAGGAATTGTTCAAGAGTGAATTACATCATTTGATCTGACAATTATACGAATTTGTGTATTTAAGGGAATAATTGTGTTATTATCTATATCTAATAAACGGAAAGAATTTTTATTAATTGATTTATTCTTATAAGAGTCAAATTCGATATTTTTGAAGTCTGAGTATTCGTTTCTTCAATATCATTGATGTCCAATTGTTTTGATTGTAATTAGGGGTTTATTAATTTCATCTGCTAAGTATAGTAGATGAATTGATGGTATAGCAATAAAGATTAGTAATATTGAAGGGGTTATTGTTCAAATAATTTCAATGTTTTGTTTACTTAAAAGGTTTTTATTAGTAAATTTATTTAATATTATGGTTAATATTAAATATAAAATTGATATTGTAATTAAGATTAAAAAAATTATAGTATAATCATGAAAAAAGATTAATTGTTCTATAATAGGAGAATTAGCGTTTTGAAAATTTATTCTTGATCAGGTTATCATTTTCTAAAAAAAAGTTTAAAACTTTATTTATGGGGTTTAAATCCAATGCATTTTTCTGCCATAATAGAATTTCCTTGTTATTCTTGGAACTTCTTCATATCTATGATCTGAAGGTGGAATTTTTTGTTTTCATTCAATAGATGAATTTGTAATTTCTATAAATGTAATTTGTCGTTGAGTTGACATTCTTTCTCAAATAATAAAAATTAGGTAAAGTACTCTAATAAATGAAATAATTGACCCAATTGTTGAGATAATATTTCATATTGTAAATGCATCAGGGTAATCAGAGTATCGACGTGGTATACCATTTAAACCTAAAAAATGTTGAGGAAAGAAAGTTATATTTACTCCTAAAAATATAATAGTAAATTGAATTTTTAATCATTTTATATTTAATGTTATTCCAGTAAATAATGGGTATCAGTAAATGAATCCTGCTATAATTCCAAATACTGCTCCTATAGATAAAACATAATGAAAATGTGCTACAACATAATATGTGTCATGTAGAATAATATCAATAGAAGAGTTAGAAAGTATAATTCCTGTTAATCCTCCTATTGTAAAGAGAAAGATGAATGCCAATGTTCATAGTATTGATGATCTAAAATTTATTTTAGATCCATATAGAGTTGCTAATCATCTAAAAATTTTAATACCAGTAGGGATTGCAATAATTATTGTAGCGGCGGTAAAGTAAGCTCGTGTATTAACATCTATACCTACAGTGAATATATGACGGGCTCATACTACAAATCCTAATAGTCCAATTGTTATTATTGCATAGATTATTCCAAGAGCTCCGAATGTTTTTTTTTCCTAATTTTTGTGAAATAATGTGTGAAATTATTCCAAAGGCTGGTAAAATTAGAATACAAACTTCTGGGTGTCCAAAAAATCAAAATAACTGTTGGTACAAGATTGGGTCTCCCCCTCCTGAAGTATCAAAAAAAGTTGTATTTATATTTCGATCTGTTAGTAATATTGTAATTGCTCCTGCTAGAGCTGGAAGAGATAATAAAAGAAGAATAGCTGTTAATTTTACTGCTCAGACGAATGAAGGTATTTGTTCAAATCTTATTCCTTTTGGTCGTATATCAATTATTATAGAAATAAAATTAATTGCTCCAAAAATTGATGAAATTCCTGCTATATGTAAAGAAAAAATTGTACAATCAACAGATGGTCCTGAGTGTCCAAGATTTCTTGACACTGGGGGGTAAATTGTTCAACCTGTACCTGTTCCTGAATCTACTAATCTTCTTGAAATTAGTAAGATTAATGATGGTGGAAGTAATCAAAATCTTATATTATTTATTCGGGGGAAAGCTATATCTGGGGCTCCTAGTATTAGAGGAATTAGTCAATTTCCAAATCCTCCAATTATAATGGGTATAACTATAAAAAAAATTATTAAGAATGCATGAGATGTTACGATTATGTTATAAATTTGATCATCACCAATAAATGATGAAGGTGTTCCTAGTTCTATACGAATAATTATTCTGGAAGATAATCCTAATATTCTTGATCAGATTCCAAATATGAAGTATAATGTGCCAATGTTTTTATGGTTAGTTGAAAATAATCATCTATTCAATATTTGATAGAATGGCTGAATTTAGGCGATGAATTGTGAATTTATTTATGAAATTGAAATTTCTTTTATTGAAATTTTTTATAAATTATAATTTATATAGATTGAAGATTAAATTTATTTATTAATGTTTTTATATCTATTTATTTGAATATATTTGAATTTATTTTAATTTAATAATAATTGAATATTTTTATTTAATTGAATATATATATGTATATATATATATTATAATTTTTGATTTACGTTTAAGAAAAGAGAAATTGAGAAAAAAAAAATTTTTTTTGAATTATTTGAATTTTTTAAAATTATATATAATTATTAGAAAAATCCTATATATTTTTTAATTATCTGCTCACATATTAATTAAATTGA
Source organism: Neodiprion lecontei (assembly GCF_021901455.1). Lineage (NCBI taxonomy): Eukaryota > Metazoa > Arthropoda > Insecta > Hymenoptera > Diprionidae > Neodiprion > Neodiprion lecontei. The sequence goes on along the minus strand of NC_060262.1, from coordinate 15,034,464 downwards.
AAATATTATTCATTGGAAAAATGCCATTTAATTTACTTCATGAATTGTAATTTGGAACATATATACAATGGATTAGGACTTATTATGAAATTTGAAGAAAACATACAGATAGATGAATTATTATTTATTTAATTTCATATTTTCGATTTTTAAAAATTAATTATTCTTTAATTTAAGGAAAAACATTTATTTGAATGAATCATTTCCTATTTTTTTAAATTATTCAACTTAATTACCTCCATTTATATTCTATTATATTGATGTACGATATAAATATATATAAATATATATTGTGACGTGGTATTTCGTACCCCGTCACTTTGTTTAATTATCGCATTCCCCTAGGTGCAGATATCGCTAAAAATAACGAAAAAGCACGTCTGAGGATAATACTCCAAAAATGAACGACTAATTATCATTAAGTTGAATTCTCTTTACTAAGCTAATTGTATACTATTTTCTAATTCTGTGACGCTCTACGAGAACCATCTGCGTGACCTTCGCGTCAAGATGCCAGGACACTGCCTGACAGGGGTCACGTACCAGCTCAACATCGACCACCACCGACTACAGACGAACGAATACCGCTGAAACCACTCCCGATGGATGCCTATCTAGTTGTCGAACAGGGTCGTGCGTGATGCACAAACAGTACCTCCGACTATTTAAGACTCATCGGCCAGGAGCCGAACCACGAATGAATGCTTCTACCGCTCGGATGCATCGTCAGGCGGCGTACAGGGCTGTGCGTCAAAAACACAACAAAGCCTCCCGTTGACGATACTTATCAGCCTGGAGCTGAACCGACCCCAACATCTACTAAGTCGTTGTCTATCAAATAAAGGACGGTTTTCTCTTCACGAACCGTCCTATCGAAGGACTGCGGCGTGGAATAGGCTAATGATATGCTGACCACGTGGATCTGGTGGATCTAGTGTGGGGATCCGGGTTGAGGGTCATCACCACCAGATCGTTCCGGCATGAGGGCTTCAATGAGCGAGGGCCGGGATGCAGCGCTGACGAAATAGCTACAACGGGGAGTACCAGTAAAGCAAGGAGTGAGTTACAGTCGGTCGCAAGTCCCAAGGACCGGTGACGTAATATCGCCGCACACCTCAATATCGCGACACATGAGCAGTACGACCTCCCCTCTCACCAACGATACCGCACAGCTGAAGGAAAACATCTCTGACCACCTTCCGACGTCCCGATACCTCGATACCTGTCGTCAAGGGAGAAGAAGAACAAGCGGCGAGGGATTATCGCCGCCTACCCGTAGACCAGACCTACGCGACCTGCTGGTCCAATTAGAATACCGCAAATTTGGGGAAGAATCAGTAGATTGGTTATGAGAGTTCTAGATCCAAACATGGCGGCGTGCCCCCCATGCCCCCATGCCCCCATGCCCCCCCCCCCATTTTCGATGACCATTTTGATTTTTTTGATGACGGCCATTTTGATTTTTTTGATGACGGCCTTTTTGATTTTTTGGATGGCGGCCATTTTGATTTTTTGATGGCGGCCATTTTGATTTTTTGGATGGCGGCCATTTTGATTTTTTTGATGGCGGCCATTTTGATTTTTTGGATAGCGGCCATTTTGATTTTTTTGATGGCGGCCATTTTGATTTATTTGATGGCGGCCATTTTGATTTTTTGGTTGGCGGCCATTTTGATTTTTTTATGACGGCTATTTTGATTTTTTGATGGCGGCCATTTTGACGTCGGCCATGATTTTTTGATGGCGGCCATTTTGATTTTCATCGTCCGACAGTTTGATAATATGACTTTCGCTATGACGTCACCAGTATAATCGACCGATTTTACCGTCTGACGGTGGCCATTTGGAATTTTGCTCAGTCGGATGGGCGGCCATTTTGATTTTTATCGTCGGACAGTTTGATAATGTGATTTATTTCTTGGTCGGACGAATAGCCATTTTGATTTTTCGCCGTTACCCGTAAACTTTCGCGCCAATAGTTTGCCCCAGGCGAAAAATAATATTTTCCACGTACTTCGAATACATTCTTTTGCGTTAATCGACCGGATGGTGGCATCGCAATTAGATTTCGCGCTAATAGTTTGCCCCAGGCGAAAAATAATATTTTCCACGTACTTCGAATACATTCTTTTACGTTAATCGACCGAATGGTGGCATCGCAATTAGATAGACAGGGAATGCCGATGACGATCCGTAAACTTTCACGCTAATAGTTTACCCCCAGAGCGAAAATTTTACACTCGAAAAATATTAATAGTATTTATTGTAGTTATATATATATATATTTCGAATTACAGTTGCACTTAATTTTAAGTAAAGCTGGGGATGTTCGTCACAATTAGATAGGTCAGGAAATGTTGATGGCGATTCGTAAACTTTCACGCTAATAGTTTTACTCCCCAGAGCGAAAAATAGTATTTTTCATGTACTTCGAATACACTCTTTTGTGTTAATTGACTGGATGGTGATGTCGCAATTAGATAGGCCGAGAATGTTCACTACAATTAGATAGGTCGGGGAATGTTGACGACAATCCGTAAACTTTCACTCGCGCTAATAGTTTGCTTTGACTATCACTCTCCCAAATTCTTACCTTACCCAAGTGCAACACGATTGTCATATGCGCGCAAAGAATTGCCACATTTGCGAAAAGCCGTTTACCCCTGAGGAGAAAAAGTGCCACGACCACTGTCACTTCACGGGTAAATATCGTGCTCCTGCTCATAATCGGTGTAATTTGAATTTCAGAGAGACGCACACAATTCCAATAGTTTTCCACAATTTGTCCGGTTACGATTCTCACTTTCAATAAAATCCCTCGCGTCAACTTTTCCCGGTGAAATTACCCTTCTATAATTCTTGTGAGACGAAAGTGCTAAAATCATCATGATACGTAATAACCAGTTTACCGGCGAAGAAGTAATTATAGGATTCAGCGACGCGACTTCGGAGTTTTCGCTCCAAGATCTTCGGCGACTCGTTGAATGTGTCCGGAGAGCTCGTGCGCAACCGCGCAGGCAGCACAGGGTATATGTTCAGGACATAACATTAATCCGGCATTTTCAAAAATGGGGGAAATGAGGTGATCGCGATCTTTTCGGACATCGAACCAGATGACGATGAACGCGAAGCCAATTGGATCGAGCTTCGTCAGATCAGCGAGGAATAAGATACGTCCCGACGTATGATTGTGCGCCGGAAAACGTTCAACGACTGCAGCAGTGTTCGCCCTCAGAGCGAAAATAATATTTTCACCATACTTCGAATACATTCTTTTGTGCTAATCGACCGGGTGGCGACACCGCAATTAGATAGGCTGGGAATGTTGATGATGATCAGTAAACTTTTACGCTAATAGTTTACCTCCTTATTTCCCACTCGATGGGGTATATAAAACGTGGGCCTATTCCGATGATGACGCTGGTCTCATCGTCTCTTCGCGTCGTGAACTGCTGTTACTAGTGAAAAACAAGAAACCGATTGAAACGCGATGGATCTAACAAAAGTTAGCCACGTCGGCCGTCTGGAGAATCCGCCAACCAAGAAGATGTCGGAACTTGAAATTGGAGCGGCGTACAACATCACGGACTTACGGCTGGTCAAAACGAAATTTGGGGTATGTGTTCTGGCGACGATCGATGAAGATTACAACGTCTTCTTGCCACCGAGAATCGCAAGGGTCCTGCAAGAAGATTCAAATCAGCTGGCTGAAATGTGCAACATGGCGGGGCAAAATCGCCTGCAAATGAAATATCTTGGTGGGGAATTCAACAAGCTCGAATTTTCATGCGGTTATGTGCCATAAATAAACTATGCGATCACCAACCACCCACCTCTGCAAAAATTCATCCGCGAGGGGATGAAAGCAGGCGTGCTGGAGATCGAACTTTCGCCAACCGAATCCGAACGGGAGTTGTAACGAATCTCGGAAATATCAACCGGTACCAGCCTCTCGCTGCGGGGCTTTCGACATTCGTTGAGCTGTCCAAGGATATTCAGCGGAAGAGGGCGGTGGTGAACGTGAAAAACAACGATGAAAGATGCCTTCTCTGGTCCATCACTGCAGCCCGCCACCCGGCCAACACCCCCACCGATAGAACTAACCATTATCGCCGCTTTATCTCCGAGTTGAACTGTACAGGCATCAAATTCCCTGCCACTCTACATGATGTGAAAAAGCTTGAGATTCCATATTGATACCTGGACAGACCGAGACCCTACCTTGGGGGTTTGTCCCAGCCCCCTGATAGCTATAGGATAAAACTGTACACGTTTAATTATTGCGAATATTTACGCTCGACGCCTCGGGCGATCCGCCATCATGCGGAAACGATTGAGACTGGATTTGACAATGTGAATTCATATACTTAACATTTATTTATTTATTTATTCATTTATTTATTTATTTATTCATTTATTTATTTATTTATTTATTATCAATATATTGAGAAATTATTCATTTTTATTCGTTCACCACGTGAAAAGTTTTCTGAAAATGAAAAAAAGTTTTCAGAAAACGAAAAAAAGTTTTCTGAAAACGAAAAAAAGTTTTCTGAAAATGAAAATAAGTTTTCTGAAAATGAAAAAAAGTTTTCTGAAAATGAAAAAAAATGTGTAATAATCGTATAGAAAAATTGCAGATTATTATTATTATTATTATTATTATTATTTTCATGGCATCAGCAAAAAAGTATTTGAAAAAAATGACATTATCTTTGTGTGCGTACAATTTTCGGTACCCCGTCTTACTTTGTATAATAACAATAATTGTATTGTTTAGTTTGGAGAAAAATATATTGTCAGGTGATGTTTTATAACAGGGGTTTTGGTCAATTCCTGATTGTAAAGACGGAAAAAAATGAAAATGGCGGAAACGATTGTGATTTTGATTTTTGATTCTTCTATTAGTTCAGATGTTACTTGAATGATCCTCATTCAATATTCGCATGCAATAATTATTTCCCATTTAAATAGCATAAGTATTTCATATCATTCTTCGGCTACGCCATAGCCATGACAAATATACCAAGGATTCAGAACTGCGTAAATTTTTTTGATATATAGTGGAAAATGTACTTTAACATCTAGGGTAGTGAATTTAAAGCTCGTTATGCAGGATAAAAACTACGAATTCAAATACCTAAGCCGAGCCTTATTTCAAGGAAATCTATCTTTTTATTTTATCGTCGAGAGAACCGTTTTTTAAATGGAAAAATTTCACTAGGTAACACCCATATGAGTCTTCGGGAAGAATTATACTGTTTCGATTAGCGGAGGTATGCGGAATTCATGACATATAGAAATAGTTAAATAGTTAGTTAGTCGCTACGAGCCGTCAGGCGAGACATCTACCACGCTCGTCTTCATACGAATGCCCCATAAACCTTACGCTCATGTCGCAAAGGCAGAGTTTTGAGGACTTTGGGTGAGTGAATTTTGCGGATTTTTTGTGTGACGATAGTCTTTTAGACAGAAAATGAGGTCCTTCAACCTTGCGCGAGATGCTATAATGAGTCTATCACAGCTGTGGGCATATGAAATTGTTTTGAACGGCAGTCTGATTGAAAATGACGTGTACGTTACGTCGACAAACCCTCAGAGGCATATCTCAAATAATTCTCGTGATTTCGGTTATCATTTTTAGTGATTCAGTGAATTCTCATTTATTCAGTTATTTTGCGTTAACTCAGGTGAATCGTAATTGATTTACAAACCTATTGACACGCCAATTCAGCGAGTTATTTTTCCCTCGCATTATTGAAAAATCGGATGTCAATGATGAATTTCAAACTAGTGGAAAAATTATGTTGCAAAGGCACAAAAAATGTTCGGAAACCATAATTCAGATTGATTGAATGACTAATTATGAACCCTAACGGCATATCAATCATCTAAAATCTCTAGTTTGATGCATACATCGATGATTGGAAGTGTTTTATAACATTAAATCTGAAATCCGCTGATTTATTTGGGGATTTATTTTTATTTTCACTCGTAGATGTGTGTTTCGTAGTATTGTGTATCTGGGCATTCGCTTATGTTTCACACACATGAGTGTGCGTCCGTGTGTGTGCGGCCGGTAGCGTGTGCCGCGGCAACAATACCGGGGTCAGCGCTCGAGAAGGGGTACAACAGGGAGAGCGGGGAGGTGCCGATATTTAATTCGTAAACGAATAATAATAATTCACCCAGACGAACAAAACAGCAATTTCCGTGGCGGCAAATCCAGATGAAATGATGCACTCTGATTGGCCTAACGCTATCGCTTATAATTAAAAAATTATGCGTCGGACGAGCTTGCGGCAAAGAAATTCTCGGCTGGATTTGAGTCGCGTATCACGCCGGCTGGTCCGTGTCCCCCAAATTAGGGACATCCTGGTACCTTCAGTGCGGGCGATCGAGTTTGAATCAGCAAGTACAAGAATGTATTCGAAAAAGGCTATACGCCCAATTGGACGACTGAAATATTCACCGCGAGTGAGGTGAAAGATACCAATCCGCCGACGTACAAACTTACCGACCTACGAGGAGGAGGAGCTCGGCAAAGTAAAATACCCCGACGGCTATCTTGTGGAGAAAGTATTACGCAAACGGGGGAATCGGATCTATGTGAAGTGGTTGGGTTTTGATAGTTCGCACAATAGCAGGATAAATAAAACAGCCATGTAACATAATTTGTATGTATTTTCCGAATTTCAATAAAAGATTTGAATATACAAATATTTCCACACTTATCTCCTTTGCATGCACATGTGCCGTACTCGATGCCATGAAAATAATAATAATAATAATAATAATAATAATCTGCAATTTTTCTATACGATTATTACACATTTTTTTTCATTTTCAGAAAACTTTTTTTCATTTTCAGAAAACTTATTTTCATTTTCAGAAAACTTTTTTTCGTTTTCAGAAAACTTTTTTTCGTTTTCTGAAAACTTTTTTTCATTTTCAGAAAACTTTTCACGTGGTGAACGAATAAAAATGAATAATTTCTCAATATATTGATAATAAATAAATAAATAAATAAATGAATAAATAAATAAATAAATGAATAAATAAATAAATAAATGTTAAGTATATGAATTCACATTGTCAAATCCAGTCTCAATCGTTTCCGCATGATGGCGGATCGCCCGAGGCGTCGAGCGTAAATATTCGCAATAATTAAACGTGTACAGTTTTATCCTATAGCTATCAGGGGGCTGGGACAAACCCCCAAGGTAGGGTCTCGGTCTGTCCAGGTATCAATATGGAATCTCAAGCTTTTTCACATCATGTAGAGTGGCAGGGAATTTGATGCCTGTACAGTTCAACTCGGAGATAAAGCGGCGATAATGGTTAGTTCTATCGGTGGGGGTGTTGGCCGGGTGGCGGGCTGCAGTGATGGACCAGAGAAGGCATCTTTCATCGTTGTTTTTCACGTTCACCACCGCCCTCTTCCGCTGAATATCCTTGGACAGCTCAACGAATGTCGAAAGCCCCGCAGCGAGAGGCTGGTACCGGTTGATATTTCCGAGATTCGTTACAACTCCCGTTCGGATTCGGTTGGCGAAAGTTCGATCTCCAGCACGCCTGCTTTCATCCCCTCGCGGATGAATTTTTGCAGAGGTGGGTGGTTGGTGATCGCATAGTTTATTTATGGCACATAACCGCATGAAAATTCGAGCTTGTTGAATTCCCCACCAAGATATTTCATTTGCAGGCGATTTTGCCCCGCCATGTTGCACATTTCAGCCAGCTGATTTGAATCTTCTTGCAGGACCCTTGCGATTCTCGGTGGCAAGAAGACGTTGTAATCTTCATCGATCGTCGCCAGAACACATACCCCAAATTTCGTTTTGACCAGCCGTAAGTCCGTGATGTTGTACGCCGCTCCAATTTCAAGTTCCGACATCTTCTTGGTTGGCGGATTCTCCAGACGGCCGACGTGGCTAACTTTTGTTAGATCCATCGCGTTTCAATCGGTTTCTTGTTTTTCACTAGTAACAGCAGTTCACGACGCGAAGAGACGATGAGACCAGCGTCATCATCGGAATAGGCCCACGTTTTATATACCCCATCGAGTGGGAAATAAGGAGGTAAACTATTAGCGTAAAAGTTTACTGATCATCATCAACATTCCCAGCCTATCTAATTGCGGTGTCGCCACCCGGTCGATTAGCACAAAAGAATGTATTCGAAGTATGGTGAAAATATTATTTTCGCTCTGAGGGCGAACACTGCTGCAGTCGTTGAACGTTTTCCGGCGCACAATCATACGTCGGGACGTATCTTATTCCTCGCTGATCTGACGAAGCTCGATCCAATTGGCTTCGCGTTCATCGTCATCTGGTTCGATGTCCGAAAAGATCGCGATCACCTCATTTCCCCCATTTTTGAAAATGCCGGATTAATGTTATGTCCTGAACATATACCCTGTGCTGCCTGCGCGGTTGCGCACGAGCTCTCCGGACACATTCAACGAGTCGCCGAAGATCTTGGAGCGAAAACTCCGAAGTCGCGTCGCTGAATCCTATAATTACTTCTTCGCCGGTAAACTGGTTATTACGTATCATGATGATTTTAGCACTTTCGTCTCACAAGAATTATAGAAGGGTAATTTCACCGGGAAAAGTTGACGCGAGGGATTTTATTGAAAGTGAGAATCGTAACCGGACAAATTGTGGAAAACTATTGGAATTGTGTGCGTCTCTCTGAAATTCAAATTACACCGATTATGAGCAGGAGCACGATATTTACCCGTGAAGTGACAGTGGTCGTGGCACTTTTTCTCCTCAGGGGTAAACGGCTTTTCGCAAATGTGGCAATTCTTTGCGCGCATATGACAATCGTGTTGCACTTGGGTAAGGTAAGAATTTGGGAGAGTGATAGTCAAAGCAAACTATTAGCGCGAGTGAAAGTTTACGGATTGTCGTCAACATTCCCCGACCTATCTAATTGTAGTGAACATTCTCGGCCTATCTAATTGCGACATCACCATCCAGTCAATTAACACAAAAGAGTGTATTCGAAGTACATGAAAAATACTATTTTTCGCTCTGGGGAGTAAAACTATTAGCGTGAAAGTTTACGAATCGCCATCAACATTTCCTGACCTATCTAATTGTGACGAACATCCCCAGCTTTACTTAAAATTAAGTGCAACTGTAATTCGAAATATATATATATATAACTACAATAAATACTATTAATATTTTTCGAGTGTAAAATTTTCGCTCTGGGGGTAAACTATTAGCGTGAAAGTTTACGGATCGTCATCGGCATTCCCTGTCTATCTAATTGCGATGCCACCATTCGGTCGATTAACGTAAAAGAATGTATTCGAAGTACGTGGAAAATATTATTTTTCGCCTGGGGCAAACTATTAGCGCGAAATCTAATTGCGATGCCACCATCCGGTCGATTAACGCAAAAGAATGTATTCGAAGTACGTGGAAAATATTATTTTTCGCCTGGGGCAAACTATTGGCGCGAAAGTTTACGGGTAACGGCGAAAAATCAAAATGGCTATTCGTCCGACCAAGAAATAAATCACATTATCAAACTGTCCGACGATAAAAATCAAAATGGCCGCCCATCCGACTGAGCAAAATTCCAAATGGCCACCGTCAGACGGTAAAATCGGTCGATTATACTGGTGACGTCATAGCGAAAGTCATATTATCAAACTGTCGGACGATGAAAATCAAAATGGCCGCCATCAAAAAATCATGGCCGACGTCAAAATGGCCGCCATCAAAAAATCAAAATAGCCGTCATAAAAAAATCAAAATGGCCGCCAACCAAAAAATCAAAATGGCCGCCATCAAATAAATCAAAATGGCCGCCATCAAAAAAATCAAAATGGCCGCTATCCAAAAAATCAAAATGGCCGCCATCAAAAAAATCAAAATGGCCGCCATCCAAAAAATCAAAATGGCCGCCATCAAAAAATCAAAATGGCCGCCATCCAAAAAATCAAAAAGGCCGTCATCAAAAAAATCAAAATGGCCGTCATCAAAAAAATCAAAATGGTCATCGAAAATGGGGGGGGGGGCATGGGGGCATGGGGGCATGGGGGGCACGCCGCCATGTTTGGATCTAGAACTCTCATAACCAATCTACTAGAATCACGTGACAGCAGCTCGACGAAAATCAGGATCATCGCTCATCTCGTCACTCTACGTCCAGACTTTGACTAACCAAGACGTGCTATTGTAATCTTCAGTGCCATTATCGCTATTTATCGAATTAGTTCTCGCTATTGTACCGCATTCGCTAGTACCTGCTGTATCTTCTTTTACGTAAGTGAGGTTCCTTTTCTATTTTGTGAAGCCACGAGATTACTTGCAATATATCGTGCCTTTGCCTTCATCTCTTTCTCTCTTTATCTTGCAGTTGGTCTGCTTGAGCCAATTGGGCTCGTACTCTTTCTCTCTTTATCTTGCAGTTGGTCTGCTTGAGCCACCTGGGCTCGTACCTTATTCTCTCTTATCTCTTATCTTGTCCCTTTCTCTGTCTTATTGCAAGTAACTTCGCGACTGGTTGACTATTACTTACGCATTGTAGTGACTATTGCTTTAATTTATTGTCTTTCTCTTCTGGAATATTTAAATGTCTAATATCGCTGTCTAGCTGCGCGTTCCGTTAAAGGATCAATTTTTATCTTAGCTATTGAGCATTGCTATTTCGTTATTTTTTCTCTGATCAGTTCATATCTGTCTCTTTACGTATTACCGTTGATTATCGTATCTTAGTGAGTGTACCGCGGGAGCGATCTTACATCGCTGCGCGGTCCCGCTCGTCGTTCATTTGGCATTGGAGTATTGTGCCGTATCGCATAACATCTTTTTCATTATTTTCTTCGCAAATATCGCTGATAGTAGCTGTCCGTAGTCTCTTTGGTTTGCCGTACGTTGCATATTAATTATCTTGAATATTGTTTGCCTCATCTTGAATCACCTTTTATCGTACCGAATATTATCTCTCTTTTTCTCGCACTTACCGCAAACTAGAGACTACGTATTGTCTTTTAGTACCTATATCTTATGATAATTTTGTATTTGACCTGTTGCTTGAATTTACCTTGTAATTCATAATTCCCTGTCTGCCTATTTCTGATCATTCTGGTGATGTGATAACTATTACAGTTGTTGTATTTCGCATGTGTTTATAATCGCTTCTCATATCTTATGACTTATTTGCTTACCGCTTAATTTAAGTACAGTATATCTTTTCTGTTCTGCCTATCTATCATAAAACCGTGTTAATCATTACCTTTAGTATCGCGAGCTTGCGCATATTTCCCGCTTATTCGGAAAACGTTCCGTTATTTGTTAACTCTCTCGCTTAACCTTTCTCTGGCTGTAAATATTGTTAATTATCCCATTTATCGTAATTGTATCTCAATCTTTTCCGCTACTTGCTTGTCATTAAACTTATCGCTTCTTGCTTAACATATTTGATACTATTCCTGCTTCACCTGTTTCTTATTTAATCTATTGGATTCGACTGTGCCCCTCTACCATTATCTTGTCTATCTGAGCAAACTGTGCAAAACCGTCGTAGAACCTGACCTTACCTTTATCTATTACCTTTACCTTCACCTTTGTCTTTTTCTCTAATTATCTATTCTTGACGCATGTGCGTCTGGCGCCCAACAATCGTATCTTTCTCCCTTATTACCTCTCTCTCTATCTAATTACTCAGGTTAGTGACTGCGCCGTAGGGTAACCAATTATCGTTTCTATCGTTTTACCCTCTCCAACCTCACAAAAAAATTGGTGACAATATTTATTATAATTTTCAATTTACTTGAAAAAAAAAATAAAATTTGTAGAAAAAAATTTTTTTTACATTATTTAAATTTATTGAAATTATATATGATTATTAGATGAATCCTATATATTTTTCAATTATGTGCTCACATATTAATTAGAATGAAAATATTATCCATCAGAAAAATGCCATTTAAGTTACTTTATGAATTGTAATTTGGAACATTTATACAATGGATTAGGACTTATTATGAAATTTGAAGAAAACATACAGATAGATAAATTATTATCTATTTAATTTGATATTTTTCATTCCTTAAAATTAATTATTCTTCAATTTAAGAAAAAAAATTTATTTAAATGAATCAATTTTTATTTAATTAAATTATCTAACTCAATTACCTCCATTTATATTCTATTATATTAATGTATGATATTGTTACAAAGGGTGAAATCACACGTTTTGCCCCCTCTTTAATGATCTAGTAGTCAGCATAGATAAAAGACGTTTATAAACCTCTTATGTCTTTAAAAAGAATAAGGTTGCTGCGCTAACCAACATTATTGTAAAAACAGTCTTGTTCCATACTTTAAACGAGAAACACATATTACGCATTAAAAGCATTTTCACAATATTTTATTCACGCTCTTGATTTCGTTGACTTGATAAGTAAATTCGCGGATCCATATTTTATTAACGTAACGTCTAGAACGTTACATTTGGTGTCAGAAGCAGGATCTTGAGTTTCTTTTTAATTGAGTCGATTCAGTGCGTGTAATAAACAATGAGCAGTAGTCGTATGACGCGCTCACGTCAAAGGGAAAGTGGAGAAGAATCTTCTCTCATGGAAAATCCGAGGGTTCCAGAAGAAATTTTATCACCTTCAGTAGACCCTCTTTCAACTCCTTCGGCGGTCTCTCAACTTGATCTGCTGAAGATCTTGACACAACAACAAGAAGCGGCAAGACAACAACAAGAAGCGGCAAGACAACAACAAGAAGCGGCAAGACAACAACAAGAAGCGGCAAGACAACAACAAGAAGCGGCAAGACAACAACAAGAAGTTGCTGCTCAACAACAGCAACATCTAATTCAGCTGCTTCAAGAGCAACAGGAACAACGGAGGCGAGAAGGGGAGGCTCGAATGCGTTCAGAAGCTAATCTTCAGGACCTTCTTCGGACGACTGTGGCGGCCCTTCAGTCCGTTCATCAAATGAGTGGCACTGGAGGACCGGCTGTTACACCGCAGGGTTCTAGAGTCGCTACTCCTGTTCCCTCTCCTGTTCCCTCACCTGTTCCTGTTCCCGTTGTTCAAGAGATCCGACATCCAGGACGAATCCAGGATGTTCGAGATTCAAGGTCTGTGCCATTTATTAGGGGAGTAGTTGAATCCCCAGTTTGTAGAAACAGAAAAAAAAAGGAGGTTGATTTTTCCGAGCCTCTGTCTCAGGTTCAACCTCAATACTCTCATTTGAGTCAATTGAATAATTCGAGACTTCCTGGGGTTACTTCTCAGATTTATGAGAAACCCTTTTGTCCTTTGAAACCGCCAATTTTTGATGGAAAGATTCCATGGGCAGAGTATGAACGTCAATTTAACACTATTGCAAAGCATAATCAGTGGGACTCCGCCATGAGGGCCCACAGCCTTGCCTCTTGTCTTCGGACGCCGGCTCTGAATGTTTTAACGGCATTGTCTGAAGAAGAAATTTCTGATTATGAGAAACTTAGCTCTGCACTAAAGTTGAGATACGGAAATGACCACTTGACGAAACTGTACACGGCTCAATTACAGACTAGGAGACAAGGACGAGACGAAGACCTCGCGTCTCTTAGCCAGGATATAGAACGGCTTTCACGTGTAGCATTGCCAGATCACGAGCCATCTCGTAATTTATTAGCAACTCAAGCCTTTTTAAATGCAATAAGTGATCCAGAAATCAAAATGGCCGTTGGAACATTGGGCCTCACTTCTCTGAGGGAGGCAACGGCCAAAGCCCTTGAGGTGGAGGCAATGAGGAAACAATATTTTGGGCTGAACAAGCTTCGTCGGATTGAGGTGTCCGAAAACACCTCAGAAAGACGAAGTTTTGAACACTCGGAGGAATCAAAACCTCAAAATTATAGAAATAAAAATAACAATAGTAATTTGAAACCAAGAAATCGAGGTTTTTTTCAAAACCAGAAAAACAAGTGTGTAATTAAGAACGCGGTCATGACGAGTCAAACCGGCTTGACCTGTATATTTTGTAAAAAAATGGGCCACGACGCCAAACATTGTTTTCTAATTAAAAAAATTAGTAGAGAACCGATGCAAGGCTCAAATTTAAACTCTTATAACTGGCGTAAGAAAAATATTGAAATAGGGGAAGCAAATTCTCAGTCGAGTTCTTCAACAGGAACTCACTCAAAAAACTAATTCCAGATGATTTGTCGGGGCGAAAATCATCGCAGATTGTTAGGAGTGAAAGCCCTCTTAGAGAACAGTTTTTAATTAGAAGTCTGCGACAGTCTGGTCTTTACGCGCGCGGTACTGTAAATGGCGTCGATTGTCTATGGGTAATAGACACGGGCGCAGAAGTAACCGTAGTTCGATCGGATCTCTTTAAATCCGATGACTAAATTGTTCCCTCTTTTTCTGTGCGAACAGCCACTGGAGAGACGACCCCGGTTTTGAGACAGGTTACTGTTCAAATTAACCTTTTTGGGTGTATCGACTCTCCACATAAGGTTTTTATAGCAGATATAGAGGATGAAGGTATTTTGGGAATAGACTTTCTTACAGCTCATAACTGTGTTATCTCAACTAAGAGAAATTCACTAGCTTCAAACAATCGGGAAATAACTCTTTGTACAAATAGAAATGAAATTTATTGGACTCCTAGAATTCGAGAAATAGAACTTTCGGAGGATGATTTGCAACAACATTTTCCTTTACATTTACAGAGCCTTGATGAGAAATCTTCGATTTCGTTAAATTCAGCTCAGGTAGAATCGTTTAAGTCTCTTTTGCTAGAATTTATAGATTCTTTCGCCAAAGATAGTGGTGATAAGGGCCGATGTACTTCTGTCAAGCACAAGATCGACGTCGGAGAGAGTTCACCAATAAAACAAGCTCCTCGAAGACTCGCTCTCAACACTAGAGAAGAGCTGAAGAAGCTTGTGGAAGACATGTCAGCGAACGATGTGATTGAGCCATCGTCTAGTCCCTGGGCTTCACCAATCGTCCTTGTCAACAAAAAGGACGGATCCAAACGATTTTGTATCGATTACAGGAAGCTGAACGATATAACGAAGAAGGATTCTTACCCTCTACCCAGAATCGACGAGACACTCGACCTGATAGCTGGTGCAACTTGGTTCAGCACCATAGATCTTCAGAGAGGATACTGGCAGGTCGAAATGGATCCTCTAGATAAAGAAAAAACAGCTTTTGTTACGGGTTGAGGAGGATTATGGCAGTTCAAGGTTATGCCGTTTGGTTTGAGTAATGCCCCGGCTACCTTTGAACGAATGATGGAAGCTGTTCTCCATGGGCTCACGGGCAAAATGTGCCTCGTTTATTTAGACGATATAATCGTTTTTGGCAAGAAGTTTGTAGAAGAAGTTCAAAATCTCAGACAAGTTTTCGCTAGGCTGAAGCAAGCAGGTCTGAAAATGAGCCCGAAAAAATGCCATCTGTTCCAGAAAGAGGTAGGCTTCCTTGGACATATCGTTTCAGCACAAGGTGTGAAGACAGACCCATCCAAAATAGAGAAGGTTTCTTCTTGGCCGACACCTAAGAATAAAGAACAAATTCAAAGCTTTTTAGGCCTTTGTACGTATGACAGAAGATTTGTAAAAGGTTTCGCTAGTATAGCTAAACCTCTCCATCACTTGACCGGAATCAAGATTCCTTTTGACTGGACCCCGGAATGCGAAGAGGCTTTCAAGAAATTGAAGGAAAATCTTATTTCTTCGCCAATTTTAGCTTATCCAGAGGTCGAATTTTATTTTAGATACGGATGCATCTCTTTCAGGAATAGGCGGGGTTCTGTCACAAATTCAGGGAGGTCAAGAGAGAGTGATAAGCTATTTCAGCAGAGTTTTGAGTAAAACCGAGAGGAATTATTGTGTCACTCGTAGAGAGCTTTTAGCTGTCGTTAAGACAATAGTACATTCTCATCATTATTTGTACGGCAGGAGATTTTTGTCACGTACAGATCATGCTTCTCTCAGGTGGCTACTTTCGTTCAAATCTCCCGAAGGTCAGGTAGCTAGATGGTTAGAAAGGCTCGATCAGTACGATTTTGATATTCGTCATCGAGCAGGAATTCATCATGGAAACGCCGATGCTCTCTCTCGAAGACCCTGCGAGGAAATGCCAGAGTGTAAACAGTGTGCACGATTAAAGAAAAACCGTGACCCCTCTCTTATAATACGGAAGATTTCTTCCGAAAATAACCAGGAGGAATGGAGAAAATCGCAACAAGAGGACGACACTTTGAATCAAGTGAAGTCTTGGAAAGAAGCAGAAACTCGCCCAGACTGGCAGGATATATCTTTAGCCGAGCCAGATTTGAAAATTTATTGGGCTCAATGGGACTCTATCCTTTTAATTGATGGAATTTTATACCGAAAATGGGAATCTGCAGACTTGAAAGAAATCAGGTGGCAACTTTTGGTTCCCAGGTCACGAGTTCCAGAGATTCTTGCTCTTTATCATGATTCTCCTGCAGGCGGACACTTCGCGTCAAATAAAACTCTGGGCAGAATTCGCAACTTCTACTTTTGGCCCCGTTGCCGGATGGACGTTGAAGATTGGTGTCGAAGATGTCGAATCTGCACGGCAAAGAAAGGACCTCGAGCGAAGGGACAAAGCTCTCTTCAAATTTACGACGTGGGAGCTCCATTTGAAAGGATAGCAATGGATATTCTTGGACCTCTCCCGATAACCCATTCTGGAAATAAATATGCTTTGGTTATTGCTGATTATTTTACTAAGTGGCCTGAAGTGGTCCCTCTCGCTGATCAAGAAGCCTCTACTGTAGCACAGGCATTCGTTAAGGAGTTTATTTGTAGACACGGAGTTCCTCTAGAACTTCATACTGATCACGGCCGAAATTTTGAGTCAACCTTAATGAAAGAGGTTACTCAGATTTTAGGGGTTAGAAAAACTCGTACGACTCCTTTGCATCCGCAATCTGACGGCATGATAGAGCGTCTGAATCGAACCTTGTTACAATATTTGTCGTCCTTCGTAGAGCAGAATCAAAGAGACTGGGACTCCTGGATCCCTTTCTTCCTCTTATCTTACAGATCTGCGATTCATGAGACAACGAAGCAGACGCCAGCCCTCATGCTTACTGGACGAAATCTTCAACTTCCGTCAGATTTAGAGAAAGGCCCTGTTCCTGTGCAAAGACAGCATCAAACAGATTATGCCTTTTTATTACAACAACGTTTAGAAGAAATTCATCACTTTGCTAGGAATAGAATTTCTATGGCTTCAGATAAATTAAAAACTCGTTATGATATTCGAGCCAGAGATTTAAAATTTAATCCTGGAGATTCTGTCTGGCTCTTTCAACCTCGAAGACAGAAAGGACGATGTCCAAAGCTACAAAGAAATTGGGAAGGCCCTGACTTAGTGGTTAACCGGATAAATGATGTTGTTTATAGAATCCGAAGATCTCCTCATTCGCGTCAGAAAGTGGTTCACTTGGATCGTCTTGCTCCTTTTGAAGAAGATCAACCTGGAACAGTCTCTCCAAGACCAGGAACATTCTTCGAGGTTAGATCTTCAAATGAACACCCTTGACGACTGTGATCGATTTGGCCTTCTTTACAGTCGGTTATCGATTGGGAGAAGAATTTACCTTTCGGAATTCATTTGAGTAAAACTCGACCGCTTACGATTATTATTGAAGGAAATATCGGATGCGGAAAAACAACTTTCACCAAGAGGTTTTTAGCAGATCGCCAGGTCTGTACACTTTTAGAACCTCTTGAGGAATATCGAGATGTAGCTGGAATTAATCTTCTAGATTTGATGTATCAAGACCCAGATCGTTATTGCTATTATTTTCAGCATTTTGCTCAAATGGTTATGTTAGATAGACATCTGTAGACGACTTCATTACCTGTAAAGGTGATGGAAAGATCGATATTCAGTAGCAATTGTTTTGTAGAAGCTCGTCGAAGGTTAGGTAATTTTCGCGACTTCGAATCTCATTTATTGACGAAAAATTTTGATCTTCTCATTTGCTCGTCTGAGCTCAGAGTAGATTTGATTGTTTATTTGCGAGTTTCCCCAGAAAGTTCTTCTGCTCGAGTTAGTTCCCGTTCTCGTGAGGAAGAATCGAGTATTTCTTTAGAGCTACTCAGAACTATTCATGAGGTTCATGAAGATTGGCTAGTAAAACAAACCTTTTCTTCTTTATCGGCTCCTGTTTCAGTTATCAATGCAGAAGCTACAGCCGATCAAGTTTTTAAAGATTTTTGTATTTCCTTAACATGCAGATAGTATATAATTAACTTATACTTTCTTTATTAAGGGATACACTTAATTAAGTAAAAGACATAAAAAAATGATAAAATAGATTTTCTTTATTGAAAAATATAAAGATTGTGAAAGGTTATGTTTTAAAAAAAAAATTCATTGTCTTGCAATCAATATTTTGCGTAGCTGGTCTCCATTTTGTAGGTTCGAGGCGTGATGACGCTCAGACGAAATTGGGTTTTGATCGGTTCGATTTTACTACGTCGAACCTAATGTTGCTTCAAGCGCTGCTCTATAAATAAGAGAGAGTGGTTTTAAGATGGGTTTGCTCTTTTCATTCGGATCTTTTTAAATTAGAATTGAATCATTTCTTTCGATTAATAAACTTTTCAAAGAGCTTACATTTACTTTCGTTGAGAAGGAGCCGGATTTCAGCGCGACTCCAAGGACCGTTGTCGTGTCGATCAGTCTCGAGTCTTGGTTGAGTACCTTCTTCGGGCTCGCGGTAGGTTGATGGAGTGCCGGACAACAAGGGAGTAGGGTCCGACACACTATCAACGAAGTGTGGGACAACCGGGGAGATTGGGGAAGTTCTTTGTAAATTTAGAAATATGAGAGGACGCCCCGGCCGGCGTCCGTGCCGGCCGGAGAACAACAACGATCTGATGTTTTCAATTGTAACGTTAAGTCTTTTCTGCCCCTCGTCGAGCGCTAATTTGTAACGCTAAATGTTGTTACTTTCGGATGAGGACTTACCGTTGACACTTTGGCGCGATTCTCTACTTATCCGCAATATTAAACTACAACAAAATAATTAAGTTGGGCGCCAGACGCGTAGCGTCGATTCTCAAAGAATAATATAAATCAATAAAATTAACACAAGACCGTGCAAAAGGGATAAATAGAGAACCCGTTGTATGGCTGGCTAGGCACAGGTACGATCGCGTACATCCCGGTAGAGTGGCGGAGTTCAAGGCAGCTAGCAGTGATTCCAGAATTGAAGAAAAATGACAAAAAATAAAGAATGAACTCCAGTTAAAAGGAAAAAGAATAAGTCAATCGATCATGTATTGTCGAAAAGGTTACATAGGTGAGACAGGCAAATGAGATGGTATCGATAGCGGTAGTTAATAAAATAAGTTGTCGTTGTTCATAAAAAATTATCGGTAGAATAGCAGTAAACGGTAGCTTTAACACGAGAGACGGTAGTTAACAGAGAAAAATAGACGTAGGCCGAGAGATGCGATATAATGCAAGAGTTGACTTAAAACTACACGTCACTGGGCGACGTGATCTTACCCAAGTTGCAAATGACACTACGAAAATTATTATTCTGTTAATTAGAACGAGAGAATTTCACTGCGATCGGTAGAAAACAACGAAACCGTAGTTCGGTAGAGGTACGACAAATTTACCATAAATCATAACCAAGATGAGAGATTGACAGTTAGTAACAATTTACTAAGTTGGCAAACGATCGACTCGGTAGCCTTCGGTAGAGTTATTCATACGGTAGATTCGATAACTTATAATCATTACATAATTGAGGAATTAAATAGTGAATTCCTAAACATAACTTTTGAGAGAATACCAAAATACAAAGTTATGAGAGTGAGAGAATTTCGGAGAGTTTACAAAATAGAGAAATATACTAAAATACACCGCAATACAAAAGAATAAGTCGCAGAACTTAATTTAACAAAATACAGGCAAATAAATAACAGGCAGAGATAGTATAAAATTGTCAATAATAATAATGAAAAATGCGGTAATCTATAAGGGTGATTCTACGCTCGCTTGTACTCCAACGAACTCGATTTACGATACAATAGGCACAAAAATAAATAAAAATATAATAAGCAATAACAGAAATAAAATATAAAGCAAACTACTATTACAAAGAGAGTATGGAATAAAATATGAAGCCAATAGGGCTCAAAATAAGATAGAGACTACAGAAGCAAGATAATAGAGATTCACAAATAATCAGAAAAGTCATAAATACAAGAGATAATTATTTGGCAGTTACGAGGTCGCTCAGATACGAAAATAATGAATTACTGAAATCACGCAGTCACACGGAAGTCGTGGACCATGATTCACACAAAATGGCATCACACGATTCAATCAAGAAACAATAAATATAATATTAATGACCGGAATCATGCAGCCACACGGCGGCTTACAGCAACTTTAACCGTGGACCATGATTCACGCAAAATCGATAAATATTACGAGAAAGAATAGAAATTGTGAGCAACTTCGTAACAGTACAATTCAAAGGCAAAAGCCTTACCTTAACGGTCGATCTCAGGCACACAAACTGAGTCTAATTTAAATTATACTTCACAAAAGCAAAACTGATAAGGAAAGGAAAAAGGATGCAAAGAGTTTAGAAGGAAAAACGATAGCGGTAGAATAAACGATAGGTCGGTAGCAAAAGAAGGAAAAAGTGTCGGCAGCTTAAATCGGTAGTAATGGTCGGGAGAATAATCGAAAACGAAGCTGTTCCTCAACAGGTCGAGCGTAGAATAGCAGGTCGTAGTTCAGCTCGCCGATCTCGCGGTTGTCGTGAGGTGATTCTTCTTCTTTGATTGGTCGCTTGACCCCCACCGCAAATAGGCCATCCCCCTGTGGCGAATATCGGTTACTGCGTGGTCGTACGTTTTCCAAAAATTACCGCTAGATGTTGTGCAATGTGCTGCTCGCGATTTCGTCGTTGACCCCAACTCGTACGGTTTCATAGTCGCTCCAGTTTGCAGTCCAGGCTGCCTATCCTCGGGGACTTCTTCGACAGAGGCACACACAGGGTGCCTCTCGGTCAAAGTTAGCGGGTGGAGAGTGACGCCTCATTGTTCACCTCCACCGGCTTTTGTACAGACAGTAGCTAGCTGCCTGTACCTGAGGCCGTGCAGTCAGACGGTTGGCCAAACCGTGGACCACGACCCACACAATCGGTCCTCGTCGATAGGGAGGCGGCTAGTTCATCTTTGAAGAACGATGCCCCCGGCCGCCGGGAGGATTTTTATCTTCCTGTTCACCGGCAGTCGAGGCGATACGGAAGGTTCGGATGGATGCTACCCCAGGTGTATATAAAGGTGCACCAAGGTAGCCAGTGTAGTCTGGTGAGACCGTCAGTAGGCGAAGTCGTCGAGAGCTGCAAACGGTAGATAGTGGTCCCTTGTTGATCGGGATCGTGGTCGTCCAAGTACCTTGTTAGCTTGCGCCGAAGCGCGAAATAAAGAATTTACAGAAAAGAATTAGTTAAAAGTAGATATTGCCTATTTTGTATCGAGTTCGTTTGGAGTACCCTGCTGAGGACGCGTAAATTAAAAATAATAGCGGTTGTGTGCCCTTGTGACGGGCGATTCTGAAACGCCACGTTACACAATATAAGAAGTTGTTTGTTTTCAAATGATCTTTTGTTTTCCTAAAAGTTTTGTTTCCTTCTAGAAATTTCTTCTTCAGAATCGAGTTTTGTGTCGGATAGGCTTTGGTTTATTAATGTGAAAGGAGCCACGATTATTTTTCGAGGTCGATGAGCGATTGCTTGATTTTCACATTTTATTAACCTTAAGTGTCAGTTTTTGTGAGTACTTTTTCAGGTTATTTGACACAGCCTTTTCCCATCCAATCTTTCCCCGATTCCTGAAGATGACTGGTGGTCTTATTTTGAAGAAGGATGCAGAAATGATTCAGATAAGATCGTTTCTTTTCTTTTGAATACATATTTCATTTATTTTATTCAAGTATTCTCCCAAATTCACTTAGTGAATTTGAATTGTTACACCACCACTCACATTTGTCCTCCAAGCTCTAGGGTGTGCTGTCTCAGAAGAACCTTTGGATTCAGTCACCCATTCCTTTTCCCTGTTTCCTGTGCCGGTTCTCAGAGAGAATCAGCTTTTATGTAGCCTAGGACCCAGAGTTCTTCCATGTATCGTTTCCCGCCTCGTCGTACATCTGTGTTTGTTTCACCGCACTATTTTCCCTGATGAGGAATGGATTTTCTTTTTGACGGCGATCCGGAAGATTTGTTGTCTTCAAATTCATGAAGCCACATGACACTAGATAACACTCACCTTTGTAAAAACAAGGCACATGAATTTTTGAAATTATATAACGCTCAACTATCTGCTCAAGGTCTTCTGTGGTTTACTTTGAGACTGTGGGCAAATGCCAGATAGTAAAAAAGGAAGTTCTTAAATTTTTAGAGCCACAGCTCCAACTCACCTTTGAGCACTGACTACTGGACTATTTTTATAATTGTTTTATCTTTCCCGAGTCGGGACGACTCTTTTTCTCGGGGGGGAGTAGTGTTACAAAGGGTAAAATCACCCGTTTTGCCCCCTCTTTAATGATCTAGTAGTCAGCATAGATAAAAGACGTTTATAAACCTCTTATGTCTTTAAAAAAAATAAGGTTGCTGCGCCAACCAACATTATTGTGAAAACAGTCTTGTTTCAGACTTTAAACGAGAAACACATATTACGCATTAAAAGCATTTTCACAATGTTTTATTCACGCTCTTGATTTCTTTGACTTAATAAGTAAACTCGCGGATCCATATTTTATTAACGTAACGTCTAGAACGTTACAATATAAATATATATAAATATATATACATATATGTTTGCGTATATGTATATATATATATATATATATATTATAATTTTTAATTTACTTTTAAAAAAAGAGAAATTGAAAAAAAAAAAATTTTTCTTGCATTATTTAAATTTTTTTAAATTATATATAATTATTGGAAAAATCCTATATATTTTTTAATTATCTGCTCAGATAATAATTAAAATGAAAATATTATTCATTAGAAAAATGCCATTCAATTTACTTTATGAATTGTAATTTGGGAAATTTATACAATGGATTATAACTTATTATGAAATTTAAAGAAAACATACAAATAGATAAATTATTATGTATTTAATTTCATGTTTTTAATTTTTAAAAATTAATTATTTTCCAATTCAAGAAAAATATTTTATTTAAATAAATCATTGCCTATTTTATTGAATTATTTAATTTAATTACCTCCATTTATATTCTATTATATTGATGTATAATATAAATATATATAAATATATATATATATATGTGTGTGTGTATATATATATATATATATATATGTATTGCAATTTTCAATTTACTTTTGAAAAACGAAAAATTTTCAAAAAAAAAATTTTTTTTACATTATTTAAATTTTTTAAAATTATATATAATTATTAGAAAAATCCTATATATTTTTTGATTATCTGCTCACATATTAATTAAAATTGAAATATTATTCATTAGAAAAATGCCATTTGATTTACTTTATGAATTATAATTTGGAACATTTATATAATGGATTGGAACTTATTATGAAATTTAAAGAAAACATACAGAAAGATAAATTATTACTTATTTAATTTCATATTTTCAATATTTGAAAATTAAATATTCTTCAATTTGAGAAACATAATTTATTTCAATGAATGGTTTTTTATTTTATTAAATTATTTGATTCAATTACCTCCATTTATATTCTATTATATAAATGTATAATATAAATGTATAAAAATATATATACATATATGTTTGTGTGTATATACAGGGTGTCCCTAAATTGAGGGACACGGACCAGCGAGCGTGATACCTGACTGAAATGCAGCCGAGAATTTCTTTACCGGAAGCTCGTCCGACGCATAGTTTTTGAATTATAAGCGAGAGCGTTAGGCCAATCAGAGTGCACCATTTCATCTGGATTCGCCGCCACGGAAATTGCTGTTTTGTTCGTCTGGGTGAATTATTATTATTCGGTTACAAATTAAATATCGGCACCTCCCCTCTCTCGCTGTTGTACCCCTTCTCGAGCGCTGACCTCGGTATTGTTACCGCGGCACACGCTGCCGGCCGCACACTCGTGTGTGTGAAACATAAACGAATGCCCAGCTACACAATACTACGAAACACACATCTGCGAGTGAAAATAAAAATAAATCTCGAAATAAATCAGCGGATTTAAGATTTAATGTTATAAAACACTTCCAATCATCGATGTATGCGTAAAACTAGAGATCTTAGATGGTTGATATGCCGTTAGGGTTCATAATCAGTCATTCAATCAATCTGAATTATGCTTTCCGAACATTTTTTGTGTCTTTGCAGCATAACTTTTCGACTAGTTTGAAATTCATCATTGACATCCGATTTTTCAATAATGCGAGGGAACAACAACTCGCTGAATTGACGTGTCAATAGGTTTGTAAATCAATTACGATTCACCTGAGTTAACACAAAATAACTGAATAAATGATAATTCACTGAATCACTTAAAATGATAACTGAAATCATGAGAATAATTTGAGATATAACTGAATTAGGAAGAGTTGTAATGAGTCAAGTTACTTTGAATTACTTGAGATTCGTGCCAAAATGTTGTGTTTGAAGAGAAAAATAATTAAATTCAAATAAAAAAGTAATTTTAAATCAAGAAGAAGGAAATTCCCAAATACCTGAGTTCAAATGAAGCAATTTGAATTTATTAAATCTATCCGAATTTGAGGAAAAGTAATAATTATTATTCGGAATAGAAAAATGAAGTCGAATTACATGAATAAATTCAATCAATTCAACTCAAAAAAATGTGGTGTCATTCAAATTCCCAGTTATTTCCTCGTCGATTCAATATGGGTCTGGAGTGGCAAGTAACGTGTAAATTGTTGAGATCAATGCTAGTGACGGCCACTTATCTGAGAATAATAGATGTATCGATTAATCGATTTCAACAAAATAATCGGACACGGCTCGATTAAATTGTAAAAATTAATCAATTTGGTAAATTTCTGCATGTAGTCTCAATATCAGAAGAGATATTTCGATAATTCATAGTCTTATTCAAAATGTTTTTAAGTTTGATAAATTTTGAGTAATTGATACTTAAATTACATACATCGATACTGTATTGCATCGTTCGTGTGAGTAAACAAACGGCTCCAGACCCACATTGAATCGACGAGGAAATAACTAGGAATTTGAATGACACCATATTTTTTTGAGTTGAATTGATTGAATTTATTCATGTAATTCGACTTAATTTTTCTATTCCAAATAATAATAATTATTTTTCCTCAAATTCAGATAGATTTATTAAATTGAAATTGCTTCATTTGAATTCAGGTATTTGGGAATTTCCTTCTTCTTGATTTAAAATTACTTTTTTATTTGAATTTAATTATTTTTCTCTCGAAACATAAAATTTTGGCACGAATCTAAAATTATTCAAAGTAACTTGACTTATTACAACTCTTCCTAATTCAGTTATATCTCAAATAATTCTCCAGATTTCAGTTATCATTTTTAGTAAGTAAGTGAATTATCATTTATTCAGTTATTTTGTGTTAACTCAGGTAAATTGTAAGTGATTTACAAACCTATTGACACGTCAATTCAGCGAGTTGTTGTTCCCTCGCATTATTGAAAAATCGGATGTCAATGATGAATTTCAAACTAGTGGAAAAGTTATGTTGCGAAGACACAAAAAATGTTCGGAAAGCATAATTCAGATTGATTGAATGACTGATTATGAACCCTAACGGCATATCAACCATCTAAGATCTCTAGTTTTACGCATACATCGAT
Organism: Neodiprion lecontei; assembly: GCF_021901455.1. Classification (NCBI taxonomy): domain Eukaryota; kingdom Metazoa; phylum Arthropoda; class Insecta; order Hymenoptera; family Diprionidae; genus Neodiprion; species Neodiprion lecontei. Next base: position 15,008,585 of record NC_060262.1, on the reverse strand, counting down.
GATTGGAAGTGTTTTATAACATTAAATCTTAAATCCGCTGATTTATTTCGAGATTTATTTTTATTTTCACTCGCAGATATGTGTTTCGTAGTATTGTGTAGCTGGGCATTCGCTTATGTTTCACACACACGAGTGTGCGGCCGGCAGCGTGTGCCGCGGCAACAATACCGAGGTCAGCGCTCGAGAAGGGGTACAACAGCGAGAGAGGGGAGGTGCCGATATTTAATTTGTAACCGAATAATAATAATTCACCCAGACGAACAAAACAGCAATTTCCGTGGCGGCAAATCCAGATGAAATGGTGCACTCTGATTGGCCTAACGCTCTCGCTTATAATTCAAAAACTATGCGTCGGACGAGCTTCCGGGAAAGAAATTCTCGGTTGCATTTCAGACAGGTATCACGTTAGCTGGTCCGTGTCCCTCAATTTAGGGACACCCCGTATATATATATATATTAAAATTTTTAATTTATTTAAAAAAAAAAAAAATTTGAAAAAAAAAAATTTTCCTCACATTTCTCGAATTTTTTAAAATTATATATAATAATTAGAAAAATCCTATATATTTTTCAATTATCTGCTCACATATTAATTAAAATAAAAATATTAGTCATTAGAAAAATGCCATCCAATTTACTTCATGAATTGTAATTTGGAACATTTATACAATGGTTTAGGACTTATTACGAAATTTAAAGAAAACATACAGATGAATAAATTATCATCTATTCAATTTGATATTTTTAATTTTTAAAAATTAATTATCCTTCAATTTAAGTAAAATAATTTATTTAAATACATCATTATTCATTTTATTGAATTATTTAATTTAATTACCTCCATTTATATTCTATTATATTGATGTATAATATAAATATATATAAATATATATACATATATGTTTGCGTATATGTATATATATATATACATATTATAATTTTTAATTCAATTTTAAAAAAAGAGGAATTCAAAAAATAAAAAATTTTCTTACATTATTCAAATTTTTTATAATTATATATAATCAATAAAAAAATCCTATATATTTTTTAATGATCTGCTAACATATTAATTTAGATAAAAATATTATTCATTAGAAAAATGCCATTCAATTTACTTTATGAATTGTAATTTGGAACATTTATACAATGGATCAGGACTTATTATGAAATTTAAAGAAAACATACGGATAAATTATTATTGATTTAATTTCATATTTTCATTTTTAAAAATTAATAATTCTGTTACCGGGTAGATTGCGTAGGCTCCGATGAGCGGTAATCGGAGCTTACTCCACGCCCAGCCAAGGTGTCATTTGGCTATTGTCGGGTCCGTTCACGTCGACTATGCACTCGCGTGCTACTACTCCCAATGCAGGAAGGGAATGGAATAGAAAGGGATCGGTATTAAGGGAAGGTAAACGATTTAAAGTATATGATTGTTTATTAATGGTCAATGCAACGGAGTCGGTCAAGGGAAAAAGGGGATGGTCTTGGTTTAGAGGGATAGGTGTCTTGCTTGAGTGCTGGGATGGATCTGCCTGCTTCTGCCGGATGTAGCAGGCGAGCTGGCCGCGAGTTACAGGAGAACCTGCTGACTCGCGAACGATAAGGGTAGACTACAGAGCGTAAGGTAACTAAGAGCGTGGGAAAGGAATATGAAGTCTGGAGGACGTAACACGCCCCCCCTTGGGGAAGAACATTCGGTGAGGGTACGAAATAGAATGTTTGGAAGGAAGCGGAAGGCCATGAAACGTAGTGACTCACTTACAGAATATTACAAAGAAAGGTCTTAAAATCTAGCGCCTAGATGTTAGTGCGCGTTTAAGTGGGTTAGTGTACATTTAAATAAAAAAAATTTTTATAAATGACATCTTATCGTACTGAATCACTTACAGAATATTACAAAGAAGGGTTTTAAAATATAGCGCCTAGATGTTAGTGCGCGTTTAAGTGGGTTAGTATACATTTGAATAATAGAAAAAAAATTATAAATGACATCTTATCGTACTGAATCACTTACAGAATATTACAAAGAGGAGTCTTAAAATATAGCGCCTAGATGTTAGTGCGCGTTCAAGTGGGTTAGTATACATTTGAATAAAAAAAAATTTATAAATGACATCTTATAAATGTGGTGGTATATATGATAGATATTGTATATGTGATAGATATTGTGTATGTTATAAACGAAACTTATGCAACGTGCTGATGATTATATTATGGCTGCAGATTATTATGGGCAGAATAAGGCAATGAAAGAATATAATTGCTAATAGCGGAGGGCTTAGCGCCAAACTTCGAGTGGTTCGGAGCTATCGTTAAGGCTTTGCTCGGGGAGCAATTTACGCGGCTTAGGTATACCTAGTTCCGTCATTTCAATTTCCGATTGGGTCCGGAGCAGCGACGAAGAGCGAGTAGGAAGGTCATCGGGAAATGGTATTATTTCTAGGTGCGGGTGGTGGATGGCATGGCGCGTAGGAATTTGGGGTTTTGTACGACGCGGGTGAGGGATATGTTTAAGGCTGGAAATAATTTGTTCTGATGATAGAATTTTAGGTTGGACGATACCTTTTTGGGCTAAGGGGATAGCGTCTACTAAACTGGACAGGTCAAGTTCGTATTCGTTCGAGCGTCGGTCCAGGTCAATTAGTCGGTTAAGTGTGCCAATTTCAATTTATTGAAATGGACGATTTTAGTTTTTCGGGGGGTAATCCAAATTTCAGCGTTAATATTGTCAATTATACGTTTAATCGTATACACTCCTTTATAGTGGTCGTCGAATTTGGATCGGGTTTCGTTCTGAAGATAGACCTTTTGACCTGCTTCGAAATTTTGGCTGTTGACGTTACGGTCGTAATACGTCTTGGAACGATGCTTTGCTTGTTGTAGGTTGGACGCGGCGTGTTTTCGTATGCTGGATAGATTAGCGATTAAGTCTAGAAGGAAGGAATCGTAGGAACGAGTATACGCGCTGGCAGGGTTCGCGTCTGTTGGGAGTCTGGCTTGAGAGCCAAAAATTAGTTGGTGGGGGGTGAAGTTAGTACCTTCGTGCTTCGCGGTGTTATAACAAAAAATTGCAAAGCGGATGTAATCGTCCCAGTCTTTACCAGCATCCGTGTAGTGTTTGATGTGCTCAGTGAGAACAAGGTGACTGCGTTCTAGCGATCCGTTAGACTGTGGGCGGTAAGCTGTGGTTCGTATTTGCTTAATTTTGAAAAGTTTACAAAGATGTTTGATGACTGTGCTCATAAAATTCTGTCCTTGGTCTGTGAGTATTGCTCGAGGAGCACCGATAACGTGTAATGTATTCTTTTGCGAATGCTGCGCCTATAGTTTTGGCGGTGGCATCAGGTAAAGGGATGGCGTCCAGGAATTTTGTCAAATTGCATTGTATCGTCAAAAGATATTTGTTGTTCGATTTAGTAAGGGGTAGAGGTCCAACAATATCTAATGCCACTTTGTCGAATGCATCGGCAGGCGTGTCCGTTATCATCATTGGCAATTTGGTTTTTACTCTGACCAATTTTTTTCTTTGGCAACTCTCGCAAGTTCTTATGGAATCTTGGATTTGTTCTTTCATACGGGGCCAAAAATACTTTTGTCTAATGCGGTTATATATTTTAGTGACACCTTGATGACCGCCGATCAACGATTCGTGGCATTCTCTGATTATTTCTTTTCGTAAACATTCGTCTGGGATGACAGTCGTGTTTCGACAAAGGATGATTTGAATTTCTAAGTCTGCGAAAATATAGGATAGAAGTTTTCGGATAACGCGAGGATCGAGAGCGTCTAAACTGTCATCGGTTATCGGGAGGGCAAGAGACTTTAGGTTTGAATCGGCTAAAGCCGTTTTCAGTTTGGACAATAGCTTGAAGATATCGTATAGATTGCTTTTATCTGAGCCTTGTGTTTTCAATACTAGGGTGAAAATACGTCGACTATTGTGCTTAGATTCAATGATATCAAATTTTCGCGGACGAGGCCTCATTACTATTTTTGGGTCAACCATATTCTCGCCGGCAAGTTGGGCTGGTATACCCTTGATCCAAGCGCAGTCTGTCGATATGAAGTGCGCATAGTTGGTTTTGAGCATCAAAAGTCCATCATTGGTATCTTTGACATTGTCCGATACTGGTATGTCGTCCAAGTTGTCAATAAAATATGCGAAACCGTGAGGGTCATTAATTTGATCATCGTTAGTGTTGAGAGCACTGTCATGGTTATGGTCAGTAATTTCCATATGGGAGTCGAATTGTTGAGTGCACGTATAGTATTCAGCGTCCGTGAGCAAGTCGGAACTGTCGTCGTTATCAGAGGTGGGCGGGAGGGGCGAGGGGGGAGGGGAACAGGAGTGTAAGGAAGGGTTCGTCGGCCTGGAAGTAGCGGGGGAGTATCTCCTAGCGGGACGCGGAGGCCCGACAGGGGGGGGCATGATGATGTCAGTGGGTGGGGGTGGAGGTGGAATCGAACGAGGTGCTGTAGGTTTGGTCGGACGTTCCGATTCCTTTCGGAGATGGCGGCGGGGGGGTAATCCAGATGTGGAAGGGACAGGGTCAGGGAGGTTAGTACAAACGGGTGGGGGTGTAATGCAGGGGCGCGCGGTGGCAGAAAGCGGAGAGTCGAGGCGGCAAACGGTGATTCTTATTTTCGAATTTTTAAAAACGTAATGGATCATTTTGCGCACCGCGCTCCATTCTAATTTGTCGAGTCCGCAACCTATCAATGGTATCGAGACGGATGTTACGCCATCTTCTTGCAAGGTTTTCCTAAAGTTAACCAAGGTGTCAAAAAAAACGTGGGGCAAAGGTTTGTCACTGTATTTGGACTTTGTAACTAGGTTATAGATTTTCCGGTTTCCATGTACCACAGAAATAACGTCAGTCACAGTCGGGTCGAATTCTCTAAGTTGTTCGCGGTTTATGAATTTACGTTCTGTCAGTTCTGAAGCGATTCCTTTTGACATTTGGCAGTCAGCCGATATGCAATGAGCCAAGTTATCCTTTTGCTGTAAAAGGTCAGCTTTTATTTCTTTGATACGTCTATTACGCATGAGAGGAAAAGTTTCGCTTTCTATTAGGAAATCGCTATAAGAAGGCCCCGGTAAATCGGTGGCTGGACAAAAGTCATCGGTACCTGATTCAGTTTCTGGGGTCTGTAAGTCATCCGAGCTAAGGGAAGAATCTGAAAAATAGCTCAGGTATGGTCTTTTATGAGGCCCAGGATTTGTTGAAGAATTTGTTTCGCGATGGCGTTTAGGTTGGCGATGTACTGGGATCGGTGCCAGGGTAACGAGGGGGGGTTTGAGCAACGGAGTTTCTCTATCGCTGAACTCATCGTCGGAGAGATCAGAGGAATCAGCGGAAACAGAGGAATCAGAGGAGTGTATCGTCCTACAGGGTTGTGAGATTTTAGGGTGTTTCAGCGGAGCTGGGTTGGTGGACTCGTCTGTGGTCTGTCGAGGGCGTCTGGGGTACTGATGAGTCTTTTTAGTGCGTTTTTTTGGTTTATCGCTAGAGGCTTCAGTCGTTGGACGGGGGCGTTTTGCATCTATGGGAAGAATTTGAGCGGTGTCGGGCGGTGCGTTCCTGGACAGAGCGTCAGCGTTGGTATTAGATTTTCCGGACTTGTGTTTCGTATCGAAGTCGTACTCTGCCAGTTCTAAGCTCCATCGTAATAAACGGGAATTAGGCTTCTTGACGCTTTTTACCCATTTGAGTGGCTCGTGGTCTGTTATTAAAGTGAACTTCTGACGATAGATGTAGGGGCGGAAGTGATTCATACTCCAGTAGGCGGCTAAGAATTCTTTATCAGGTACCGAGTAGTTTAATTCAGCGGGCTTGAGGGCTCGGGATGCGTATGCTACCGGTAGGTCGGCACCGTCTTTATCTTGACTGAGAATTGCACCTATCGCGAATTTTGACGCGTCTGTAGTGAGCGTGAATGGTTTGTTGAAGTCCGGGTGTTGTAGAATTGGTTCTTTGCATAAACAATCGCGTAAGGTTTCAAAGGCAGACTGGTGTTCGGACGTCCAGATGAAAGGGGTATCCTTTTTTGTTAAATTGTTAAGGCATTTAGCAATTTTTCCAAAATTTGGAACAAATCTTCGGTAATAACCTAAAAGGCCAAGGAACTGTCTAACATTTTTGGGACTTTTGGGGACAGGATACTCTTTTACAGCTATTAATTTACCAGGGTCAGGTTTTACTCCTGACTCAGTTATGAGGTGTCCGAGGTAAACGACTTCCTTGCGCAAGAATTCGCACTTGTCTGGCTGTAGAGTTAAACCAGCAGCGGTTAGTCGCTTCATTAATTTCCGAAATTTAATTTCATGTTCTTGCAAGTTTCGAGCGTAAATAACTATGTCATCTAAATATACGAACATCTCGTTGCCTTGTAGGCCTAGAAGGACTTGGTCCATGAGCCTTTGAAACGTGGCGGGGGCGTTCTTTAGTCCGAAGGGCATACGAGAAAATTCATAATGGCCTCTAGGTGTCGAAAATGCAGTTTTCGTGCTGTGATCCGGATGCATGGGAATTTGGTGGAACCCGGAAGCAAGGTCGAATGTGGAAAAGTATTTAGCTGAGCCAAGCTGGTCAAGGATTTCCGTGATATCGGGCATGGGGTATGCGTCGCCGACTGTTTTTTCGTTAAGTTTTCTGTAGTCGATTACCATACGCCATCGTTTATTGCCGTCACTATCCGGTTTTTTTGGAACGATCCACACCGGGGAATTGTACGGAGATGAGGAATGTTTAATAAGATTTTGTTTGAGTAGTTTATCAACTTGGGATTCGATTTCGTCTTTGTGAATTTTGGGAAAACGGTATTGTTTGGTATGAATAGGCGTATTGTTCGTCGTGGGGATAGTGTGATGAGATAAATTGGTGTGGCCTAATTTATCACCTGAGAGATAAAAGAGATGGTTAAATTCTGTTACGAGGTTAAATATAGATTGTTTTTCGGTCTCATTCAAATGATCAAGATGTAAGCTGCTCTTTAGGACGTCCAATCTTTCTGACCTACTGTCAGTCAAGAGCACTGTTGCGGCACCGGGACAGGGTGTACTGTCGTCAGGGATAGGAGGATCGGATTGCAGTTGCGCGAGGTCAGTGGACTGGATGGGGCAGGAGGGGGGATTATTAGTCGGTCGCGATGTACGCTTGGCGGCAGAAAGAATTAATGAGTTGCGGAGGAGAGGGCCTGGGTGCGAAACGAGGGTTTTGGCGCGGGCATCGCTGTGGTGGTTACTCGATGCAGTGGGCGTAGCGTTGGACATGACTGTACTCAGTGGCTCGTCGAACTTGTCTAGGGTTACTGTTGGGGGACTTATCTCTACGGCAGATTCGTTACAATTGAACGCGTACGAGTAAGCGATGCCGTTCTGGTTTTCAACTAACGCTTCACCACATAGAACATTGTTGCCTAAATCGATGCGTTTAAGGTAACCTACTTTAGTGTCTAGGTTCGCAACTATTAGTGGGATGGCTTTCACGGTACGGGCCTGTATTGTAATTACGCGCGTTTTTTCGGGCGCGGACGAGGGTTCATCGAATTTACTAAAGTGGATTGGCAATGAGGATCCAAGCATCACCGAGTTTGAGTTGAAAGAAATAGTTGCTTTCTCTTTTCGTAAGAAGGGCTAGCCTAAGATGCCGTCGTGCGGAATCGGAAACGAGTCAGGGACCAAGTGAAAGGTATGGGATTTATTATTAAAACGTATTTCCGTTTTTGCGATAGTTTGCGTCTTTTTGTCTGTTATACAAGTCAGCGTCAAACGTTCGTCGGTTGTTCGTCGTACGAGGGGCCTAACGGAACTTTCTTTGACCAAGTTGACGTCTGCACCGGTGTCAATAATAAATGTAGATATTTTTATTAGCTCGGGGGTGTCGATCGAAATTAGTGGAGGGTCAGCTGAAGCTGTTATGAGGATATGACTTGAAGATCGGAACGCTAGTTGTTTGCATTGCTCGCGGGCGCGTTCTCCCCGCGGGCGATGTTCCCGTTTAAATGTTTATTTGAGCCTGCATTGCCTTGGTTATTACGCGGAAAGGATCTACATCGGTCTACTGTGTGGCCTCTGCGATTACAATTGTCGCAGTGCAGTTCTTGGTTTACGTTGCATTCATTGTGGAAGTGGCCCATTCTGCGACATTTGGTACAATATCTTTTACTTTCCAAACGGTGACATTCCGTGATGGAGTGACCCTGGTGGTTACAAAATTGACAAGTGCTGGGCAGAGCATTAACGTGGTCAGCAGAACTGTTGTTCGGATGGAGTGCTTGGGCGTAGGTTCCGGGTTCGGTACGAGGCGCTGGTTGATAAACGTAACCACGTGTGGGCAATGACATCAGGGGGGGGGATAGAGGAGGCCGCGGTGGGCACCTGAGACGTAGGAGCAGTATGGGGGGGTAACGGCAGACACATGGGTGTAGAGGGGGTAAAATAATGTGCAGAGAATTGCATCTGACGGTTAATTAGCTCGGCTTCTTCACCTTCGGCGATGCTGACGGCAGTTTCGAAGGTTGGTAATGGTCCGATAGTAGCGATTCTCCACTCCAATTCTGGCCGAAGCCCTCTAATAAACGATCTAGAGGTATCCTTCTTTAGATCGTTCAGTAGAAGCGTTGCTAAGTCTGGTGGGTGTTTGGCTATGATTGCTGTGCTTATTTCTTTTGATATTGCTCTTATTCTGCACGAGTAATCTATGATGCGCTCATATGGTTGTTGTATAATTCTATCTAATTGAGCAGATAACTGGCGTATGGAGATATCCGGGCGGTATGCTCGGCTAAGGGCAGTTATGAGGTCCTCGACGTCATTACAATTAATGCCTATTAAATATTGGGAAGCGGGGCCTGTAACCTTTGATTGCGCAAATTTGGCGAAGGTCATTTCATCCGAAGCTTTTACAAGAGTCTCTACGTGACGTAATTGTTCTACAAATGAGTCAAAGGGCATGTTGTGGCCGTCAAAGGGGGGAATTGTCGGCAAGACATCTTTTACTGACCAAAAATTTGAACCGGTTTCGTTAGTTGGTGCCATGTTGATTTAAGCAGGGTATTGCAAGTACAGGAATAAAAATATCAACTTAATACTAAGACTTAGAATAGACTTACAGGGCGAAGGTGAACGCAAAAAACAGAGTACAGCATGGTTCTAGGCAGCTGGACGCAGGTGAAACTTGAAGAGGCGATACACGTCATGCGTCGGCACGAGGAGGGTATAGATGAGGTACTCCGTGGCGTGTTGATAAATAAGTGTGGTAATCCAGGTCTTAGGGCGATGTCACTTTCGGGTCCAGGTTCTCGTCTCAACAGGGTTGCAGGAGTCCGAATGAGCGGGAAGGGTCCATTTAATATTTGTCGGTTCGAAAGGTGATGTGTTCAGATGCGGTGTGCGGCTTAACTTGGCTATCGCACTGAATTTCCACTCGCTACACAGTTATTCGACGTCGTACGTATCGATGAATTTCAATAGTACCAAAATGTGACGGAGTTTTTGAAATTGGGGACCGTTTGCAGAGCCTGTGTCCGTGGCGAGTTGAATAGGTTCTGCATGCCTGTCACAGTACCTCGTGGGCCGGAGTTCGTTCGTAACACGGCTATCACTGATTGATACGGCGTTAGAAATTTTGAGCACTGAACACTTTCGTAGAAAACATGCAGCACTGCACTGACGGGTAGGTCGACGCGCAAAACCGCTGCCACCAAAATGTTACGGGGTAGATTGCGTAGGCTCCGATGAGCGGTAATCGGAGCTTACTCCACGCCCAGCCAAGGTGTTATTTGGCTATTGGAGGGTCCGTTCACGTCGACTATGCACTCGCGTGCTACTACTCCCAATGCAGGAAGGGAATGGAATAGAAAGGGATCGGTATTAAGGGAAGGTAAACGATTTAAAGTATATGATTGTTTATTAGTGGTCAATGCAACGGAGTCGGTCAAGGGAAAAAGGGGATGGTCTTGGTTTAGAGGGATAGGTGTCTTGCTTGAGTGCTGGGATGGATCTGCCTGCTTCTGCCGGATGTAGCAGGCGAGCTGGCCGCGGTTACAGGAGAACCTGCTGACTCGCGAACGATAAGGGTAGACTACAGAGCGTAAGGTAACTAAGAGCGTGGGAAAGGAATATGAAGTCTGGAGGACGTAACAATTCTTTAATTTGGGAAAAATAATTTATTTAAATAAATCATTTTTTATTTCATTAAATTATTTAACTCAATTACCTCCATTTATATTCTATTATATGAATGTATAATATAAATATATATAAGTATATATACATGTATGTGTGTGTGTATATATATGGGCTATTCCGCGTCAACCGGATCAGTCATTTCTCAGATATTTTTTCAATTTGGCATGTGGATTGTGTAGGGGGAGTTAGATTTTTGTGCCAAAGCGCGAATCCCATAATGCAAAATTCGATTTTTTATTAACAATAACAAATCAGACTCCCATTTTTTTCAAAAATTCATAACTTTGGCAAAAAATCAGACACAATATATTTTTTTTCTCAAATTACGCGGAAAGCTCCATAGAATTCAAAAAAAAATACGAAATGGTAAAAACAAGTTGTTATCAATTGTTTATTTAACAATTAATTTTTCAGATTTTCAAAACAGTGACTGACACCATCAACAAATTTTTTGAAAATTCTGACATGTTCCTTGAACTGTACTTCAAACTGTGAATTGATTCCAGAGTGGTGTTTTTCTTCGTTTTTGAGTAAAAAATCATTAAAGGTGTCGATGCGCATGAAATTGCGGCGCGCCGAGTCTCTACGTAATGGCGGGCGGCCGGTTGTCGTCCACCGCTACCCTGCGGTGGCGTCGCAGCGTTATTTTAGAGTCATTTTCACGATGTAGGACATGATTGAAGAATCTGAAAAAAATACTGTATCTTCACAAGGCCTGCTCAAAGCGATAAGTGAAGTTTCAAGAATGTGTTTTTCACCGTTTTTTTATTACAGAGATTCAAAATAACGGTTACACACCATGAGAGTGCACATAAATGATAATAATTACATAACTTGCTACTTATTTTAAAATGAAAACTCATTCTTGAAACTTCACTTATCGCTCTGAGCAGGCCTTGTGAAGGAACAGTATTTTTTTCAGATTCTCCAATCGTGTCCTACATCGTGAAAATGACTGAAATAACGCTGCGACGCCACCGCGGTGTAGCGGTGGACGGAAACCGGCCGCCCGCCATTACGTAGAGACTCGGCGCGCCGCAATTTCATGAGCATCGACACCTTTAATGATTCTTAACTCGAAAACGAAGAAAAACACTCCTCTGGAATTAATTCACAGGTTGTAGTACAGTTCAAGGAACATGTCAGAATTTAAAAAAAATTTTTTGATCGTGTCAGTTACTGTTTTAAAAATCTTCGGCAAATTGATTGTTAAATCTACCATTGATAACAATTTTTTTTTACCATTTCGTATTTTTTTTTTAATTCTATGGAGCTTTCTGCGTAATTTGAAAAAAAAATATATTGTATCTAATTTTTTGCCAAAGTTATGAATTTTTGAAAAAAATAGGAGTCTAATTTGTTATTGTTAATAAAAAATCGAATTTTGTATTATGAGATTCGCGCTTTGGCACAAAAATCTAACTCCCCCTACACAATCCACATGCCAAATTAAAAAAATATCTGAGAGATGACTGATCCGGTTGACGCGGAATAGCCCATATACATATATATATTATAATTTTCAATTTACTTTTTAAAAAAAAATTTCTTCACATTATTTAAATTTTTAAAAATTAATTATTCTTTAATTTAAGAAAAATAATTTATTTGAATAAATCATTTTTTATTTCATTAAATTATTTAACTTAATTACCTTCATTTACATTCTATTATATTGATGTATAATATAAATATATATAAATATATATATATATATATATATATGTGTGTGTTCAAATATATATATATATATTTTAATTTTTAATTCACTTTTAAAAAAAGAGAAATTCTAAAAAAAAATTTTTTTCTACATGATCTAAATTTTATAAAATTATATATAATTATTAGAAAAATCCTATATATCTCTCAATTATCTGCTCTCATATTAATTGAAATAAAAATATTAGTCATTAGAAAAATGCCATCTAATTTACTTTATGAATTGTAATTTGGAACATTAATAAAATGGATTAGAACTCATTATGAAATTTAAAGAAAACATACTTTGATGAATTATTATGTATTTAATTTCATGTTTTTAATTTTTAAAAATAAATTATTTTCCAATTCAAGAAAAATAATTTATTTAAATAAATCATTACCTATTTTATTGAATTATTTAATTTAATTACCTCCATTTATATTCTATTATATTGATGTATAATATAAATATATATAAATATATATGGGCTATTCCGCGTCAACCGGATCAGTCATCTCTCAGATATTTTTTTAATTTGGCATGTGGATTGTGTAAGGGGAGTTAGATTTTTGTGCCAAAGCGCGAATCTCATAATGCAAAATTCGATTTTTTATTAACAATAACAAATTAGACTCCCATTTTTTTCAAAAATTCATAACTTCGGCAACAAATTAGATACAATTTTTTTTTTTTTTTCAAATTACGCGGAAAGCTCCATAGAATTTAAAAAAAAATACGAAATGGTAAAAAAAAGTTGTTATCAATTGTTTATTTAACAATTAATTTTTCAAAGATTTTTAAAACAGTGACCGACACGATCAAAAAATTTTTTTAAAATTCTGACATGTTCCTTGAACTGTACTACAACCTGTGAATTAATTCCAGAGGGGTGTTTTTCTTCGTTTTCGAGTAAAAAATCATTAAAGGTGTCGATGCGCATGAAATTGCGGCGCGTCGAGTCTCTACGTAATGGCGGGCGGCCGGTTGCCGTCCACCGCTACCCCGCGGCGGCGTCGCGGCGTTATTTTAGAGTCATTTTCACGATGTAGGACATGATTGAAAAATCTGAAAAAAATACTGTACCTTCACAAGGCCTGCTCAAAGCGATAAGTGAAGTTTCAAGAATGTGTTTTTCACCGTTTTTTTATTACAGAGATTCAAAATAACAGTTACGCACCATGAGAGTGCACATAAATGATAATAATTACATAACTTGCTACTTATTTTAGTACTTATAATCACCCCCGAAGATATGTGGAAGCTGCGAAATGAACGCACTTACAATTATATATTTCATACAAATAAATCGCTTATTCTATGGATACAATCTATTAATCTTTGATCAAACTGGGCATTAAACTTAGAAATGTGAGCAAAGGTTTTCGTCATAACTTACATGGCTATCTTAGCGCATAGATTTACGGGTAAATGACTCATCAGAGGAAGAGTAAACCCTACATTCTACAGTTTTTATAGATAGAGGTAAAAATGAATGGAATCGTCGAGTGCCTTCAACCGTTATTGCTTGGTTCAATCGCGGCTTCAATAATTTTTCATGTTCTTCGTGTTCGCTGTTGCTGCAGAAGTCAAATGCGATATTTTTTAATGCACTCACACTCCATTCGAATAATTGCCTTGGAGTCAAAATAAGATTTTCATTGGGCCGCTGTAGGCTTGCACGTGCAGCAAATCTTTTCACAGTTCCACCAATGCCATCACATGGACTTTTTCCATGTGACGTTGCAAAGAAATGCCATTCAGCCTCGACATTGAAGTCGTCAAAATGATGAGTCAAATTAATGAAGTTGCTTTTATTTTTATATTGTGCACTAGCACCGTCAGTAAAATAAATCATTTTCTTGATAACTTCACTACCGAAGAACTCAAAAAGCTTACCGATTAGTTTCTTCTGAAACAGATGGACCGCGACTGTATTATGTTGTAGATTTTCTGATATGATAACGAAGCTTTTATGCTTTAAGTCCTCATTTTCAACATAATACACAACAAAAGGATGGATGGTAGCTTGATTGTTATTCCAGTGGAAGCTTTGAATTTCATCTTGAACAACAAATGCATAGTTTTCAGCAAAGTCACCCAAAACTAAGAACTCCCCTGGTTGTAGACGATGTTTTCTGTCTTTCAAATATGCACTTTGCTGTTTAGCAATGAAATCATGTTTCTTGAGGGCTATCGTCTGTTCCTTTAGCGTCTCGAGGAACGTTTCCGTTTCTTGCGTGATCGTTTCTAAAACAGATCGATCCGTATGAGTCCACCGTTTGTAGCTAATACTTTCTACGAAATTATCGTCGAATAAACTTTCCATTTCGTGTGTAACCATATCAAAACTTGGACAACTACTACAATCACCGAGATAGCACAAAGGATTTGGAGAGTCACACGATATCTGTTTTATCAAATCGTGGTACGTTCTTTTGAATGTCTGACAAATTGAGCTAACCGCCACCAACATAAGTTTCACATTCTGGTGAATTTTGCAAACACAAACTGTATGTGTTCCTGTTGGTCCAGCTAAAATACACTGCTTTGGGCGGAGTTCCGCGAATTTTGTAAATCCAATTTTATCATTCGGATGCTGTTGCTTGAACGCGGCGTAAGCTTCCTTCAGATCACACAAAACAAGTCGTTTTTGGACTTTATGTTTTGAACCATCCACATCGCGAAGAGTGACAAAATCTTTCTGACCAGGCATGATCCGACTTATTTCATCAGAACAGTAAAATTCCACTACATGAGAGACAACATCATCACAAAGAGTGCGAGATGGTCTTGGATCTGGGGAGGATCCAAATCCACGCTCACTTTGCAATATTTTAGCTTTACGAGCCATTCTATATGAACAATCAAATTGTAACTCCAATTCTCTGATGGACCAACTACGAGGAGTCATTGTGAGATATTTAATTTTGTCCGCGACACACTTCGCGTTGATAAACAATTCTTTCACATCACACAACAATTCTTGCCCGATATCATTCTCAAGAAACATTTCCACACTGCTCTGTTCACTAATTGGTGAAGGTGAAACAAGATCGTCACCACTCGCATAATTATGATTCATATCACTTACCTCGTTTTTATCAGATGGAGTAATTGTGTTGCATTTGTACAATTTTATTCGACAATCCATGCACACATATTCTCCTAGGTCCGGAAACTTTTTCCGTAATGCTGGTGTCACTGGCTTTACCAAATTTCGCACCCAATTATGGCCAACTCTTTGGAAAGGATTACAGCACCGTTTCACATCTGTTGTAGACATTGCTTTCAGAAATGAATTACTTGTGTGAAGAATGAGACGATGTATTGCACTGATCGCTACACTGGTATTCGATTGAATGTTATGCATTTTGAAATGCTCGAAATTTATACTCGTTCAGAATAGTGCTTCACCCACCCAACAACTCTTCTGATTGGTTGAATTCCACCAATGGGGCTAACATAATGAAGGTGCATTTCAATGTACCTGACTTTAGCCAAATGACCCCTTCGCGGAATCGAGGTGGTGACCCGGACTACCTGGATAATGAAGGATTTAGGTGACGCATGCACAGGTGGACGTATTCCATATCCTGGAATATAGTGCTTCACCCACCCAACGACTCTTCTAATTGCTTGAATTCCACCAATGGGGCTAACATAATGCAGGTGCAATTCAATGTACCTGACTTTAGCCAAATGACCCCTTCGCGGAATCGAGGTGGTGACCCTACCTGGACTACCTGGATAGTGAAGGATTTAGGTGACGCATGCACAGGTGCAGGTATTCCATATCCTGGAACAACACTTGACCTGTGTTCGTAATTCATGTTTGAATCATAATGCGTCATAACAAATTTCGAATCTCTGTAATAAAAAAACGGTGAAAAACACATTCTTGAAACTTCACTTATCGCTTTGAGCAGGCCTTGTGAAGGTACAGTATTTTTTTCAGATTTTTCAATCATGTCCTACATCGTGAAAATGACTCTAAAATAACGCCGCGACGCCGCCGCGGGGTAGCGGTGGACGGCAACCGGCCGCCCGCCATTACGTAGAGACTCGACGCGCCGCAATTTCATGCGCATCGACACCTTTAATGATTTTTTACTCGAAAACGAAGAAAAACACCCCTCTGGAATTAATTCACAGGTTGTAGTACAGTTCAAGGAACATGTCAGAATTTTAAAAAAATTTTTTGATCGTGTCGGTCACTGTTTTAAAAATCTTTGAAAAATTAATTGTTAAATAAACAATTGATAACAACTTTTTTTTACCATTTCGTATTTTTTTTTAAATTCTATGGAGCTTTCCGCGTAATTTGAAAAAAAAAAAAAAATTGTATCTAATTTGTTGCCGAAGTTATGAATTTTTGAAAAAAATGGGAGTCTAATTTGTTATTGTTAATAAAAAATCGAATTTTGCATTATGAGATTCGCGCTTTGGCACAAAAATCTAACTCCCCTTACACAATCCACATGCCAAATTAAAAAAATATCTGAGAGATGACTGATCCGGTTGACGCGGAATAGCCCATATATATATCTGTGTGTGTGTATATATATATGTATTGTAATTTTCAATTACACTTTTAAAAAACGAGAAATTAAAAAAAAAAAAATTTTTCCACATTATTCAAATTTTTTAAAATTATATATAATTATTAGAAAAATCCTATATATTCTTTAATTATCTGCTCACATATTAATTAAAATAAAAATATTATTCATTAGAAAAATGCCATTTAATTTACTCTATGAATTGTAATTTGGAACATTTATACAATCGATTAGGACTAATTATGAAATTTAAAGAAAACATACAGATAGATAAATTATTATTTATTTAATTTCATGTTTTTAATTTTTAAAAATTAATCATTCTTCAATTCAAGAAAAATAATTCATTTAAATAAATCATTATCTATATTATTGGATGTTGACATATTGAGTTCGTCTACAAAAGTTTCTCTCTTTTACAATATTATATTTCTCATATTTAAGTTTTGTCTATTTGTTTTAAAAGTGAAAGTTTTCACTTTTTGCAACATCTGGTAAACACATTGTCAGCCCTGTAGCGATTGCTTTCATGGTTTTCTGGAAGTAAGGATCGGAGCACTCGAACAGAGCCATACAACCAGGTATAATTTTGCCCATGGTATAGACCCTTGAAATATATATTTTTAACAATACAGCTGCAGTGGTATGGCTCCAAGGAGCCAGTTCACTCTGCCAGTTCACTCTGATCCTTCAGTTGAGAAAGACATACCTCCGATACTCTATTTTCTAATAAAAGAACAATCTTCCTAAAATAAATCTTTGATTATTTGATTAAAATTAATCACACCAACATCCATAATCCCAACAGGTTATGGGCCCAGGCCACGTTTTTGATGAATTAAAATTATTTAAATTCAAATTTTATTAAAAGGAAGAAAGTAACATTTAAAGTGCGATTGAAAGTTAGTGAGTGTAAACTAAAACTAAGTAGTTTAGTGTTTCGTAGTGTAGATAAAACAATTGTTTCCAAATATCAAAATAGTTTACTATTTAATAAACAATATGGAAAACATAAAATCTAAAAGAAACATTCAACCTTTCAATGGTGAAAATTATAATATATGGAAGTTTAGAATCCGTAGTCTTTTCAATGAACTTGAAGTGATTCATGTCATCGATAAACCGGAACCGGCGAATCCTGACAGCAAGTGGAAGAAATCGGAATCAACCGCGAAAAATGCGCTAATCGAGTGTTTGTCCGATTCATATTTGAGTTACGTGAAACCGGAATCGTTGACAAAACAAATTTTTGCTGCACTAGACAATATCTTCGAACGAAAAAGTGTGGCAAAACAACTAGGAGCTCGAAAGAAATTATTTAGTTTAAAATTAGAAGGTGATACAGATTTATGTAAACACTTTATGCAGTTCGATTCTTTGATATCGGAGTTAGCATCAGCCGGGGCAACCATCTCGGAGGTTGATAAAGTGGCTCAATTATTACTTACTTCACCACCTTCGTACAATGGTGTTATAACAGCCATCGAGACTTTATCGGAAGATAATATCACGTTAAGTTTCGCGAAAACCAGATTATTAGATCATGAAGTTAAACTCGTAATTGAAAATCTTGACACGAGTAAAAAGGTTCTTCATGTGGAGCAGAAAACCAATGACGTCAAACGATATAATAAGGAGTTCAGAAAGCCGTGGAAAAATCATCGTGGGATCGTCAAGCCTAAGCACAATGGTGCAAATAATAAGATGCATGTTAAGTGTCACCATTGCGGAAGGAGAGGACATTATAAAAATGAATGTCGTTACTACCTGCAGAGTTTAAAGCCAAAACCCAATGCAGAAAGACCAAGGACAGTTCAGTCCATCCAAGCTGACCCACTGAATGGAGACGGATTTGCATTTATGGCTGGAAACTTTCAGTTACTAAATGAAAGAAATAAAATTTCTTTACTACTGGATTCAGGTGCCTCTGACCATCTGATAAATCGAGAGGACCTAGCCGACACCTTTGCTGACCTACAGACACCCATCAAAATTTCTATTGCGAAGAATGGAGCCTTCATCACCGCAACTAAGATGGGAACCATCGGAGTGACAAGCAATATGGGAGTTCAAGGGAAAATCGAGAATGTACTGTACAGTCCTGATGTACCGTATAATTTGTTGTCAGTATACAAGATGTAGCAAGTAGGATACTCAGTCAATTTCAGTAAACCTGGAGTGATAGTAAGCCGAAATGGTAAGACGGTAATGACTGGTAAGCCGAAGAACAATCTATTTACTCTGGAATTTTCGGTAAGTAAAAGCTTTATCAATTATTCAAATAATGCATCTAATTCCGAATACAAATTATGGCGTCAGCGATTAGGCCATATAGGAAAAGAAAAGTTTAATAACATAAGAAATAAGTAATTAGTAGATGACGTAGAACGGGTAAGTAAAATAATACCTGACAATTATTTATGTGAAGCTTGTATTAACGGTAAACAAGCGCGACTATCATTTAATAAATTTAAGAACAAAGATTACATAGAAAGACCATTATTTAATATACATTCAGATGTTTGTGGTCCTATTACGGCATCTGCGATAAGTAATAAAAATTATTTTGTATTGTTTGTTGATGAATTCACTCATTATTGTGTAACTTATTTAATGAAAAATAAATCTGATGTATTTACGATGTTTAAAGATTATGTAGCAAAGAGTGAATCTAGGTTTAATTTAAAAATAGTAAATCTATATACTGATAATGGTAGAGAGTATCTATCTAATGAGATGAAGGATTATTGTATACAAAAAGGTATCAGTTATCATCTCACAGTACCACGAACTCCACAATTAAATAGTGTATCTGAGAGGATGGTCAGGACGATCACAGAGAAAGCGCGAACAATGATATCTGGTGCAAAATTAGATAAAGTATTTTGGGGTGATGCAGTTTTAACTGCAACTTATCTAATTAATATAACACCAACAAATCATTGAATGCGAATAAAACACCATATGAAATGTGGTATAATAAGAAACCACAGTTAAAATACCTAAAGGTTTTCGGTTCAACCGTATATGCGCATGTTAAAACCAGTAAAAATAAATTTGATGAAAAGTCATCAAAGGGAATACTGGTAGGTTACGAACCAAATGGGTATAGAGCATATGAAATGTGGTATATTAAGAAACCACAGTTAAAATACCTAAAGATTTTCGGTTCAACCGTATATGCGCATGTTAAAACCAGTAAAGATAAATTTGATGAAAAGTCATCAAAGGGAATACTGGTAGGTTACGAACCAAATGGGTATAGAGTGTATGAAGTGGAGAATGATAAATATGTGGTAGTAAGAGATGTAATTGTAGATGAGACAAATTTTATTGAGTCAAGACCCAAAATAAAAGTACTTGGTGAGGTCGATTCTGGTAGAAAAACTGTAGTCCCTAACGATGCGTTGAACTCAGTAGACGACCCAAGTACCAGACTTGACAACAATAAGATGGATAGTAATAGTAGTATTGAAAATTCACACAATACAGTACTGTTGTTATTATCGGGTTAATTAATTTGCGATTGTTGATTGAGACGATATTTATTGATTAACATAAGTCTTTTTATGATCCGAAGAGCTTGCTTATTACATCTTGTACGTATACGGAAGTTAGAGGCGGGGGTGCCGACAGAGGCGCCAACCTTCTTAGTTCTAGGTTCCCCTTTTTTTGGCGATATTATTCGAATCTTTTATTGCACATATGATATCTTCAACACTCCCACTCAATAAAAATTCGTTACCTGCTAATTATTGTTAATTTTTTTGCTCTTGTACAAGTTGGATACTTAACTTATTTCTTAAATATATGAATTTATCACGTGGAAGTGGTTTTGTTAGTATATCAGCGTACTGGTCTAACGTCGGAACATATTCCAATTGAAATAGTCCTGCCTGTACTTTTTCCCTGGCAAAATGGTACCTTATACCGATATGTTTAGTGCGCTTGTGAAATTCTGAATTTCTTAACAATTTAATTGCACTTTGGTTGTCCATGTATAATATTGGTTTTCTTTGGCGTTCTCCCACTATCTCCTTGTACAACCTTTCTAGCCAGATCAGTTCCTTTATTGCCTGAGCTGCCGCTATATACTCCGCTTCCGTTGTGGAGAGTGCTACTACTCTCTGTCTTTGTGAATTCCAAGCAATTGTGCTAGAGTCTAACATAAAGGTATAGCCAGTTGTTGACCTTCTAGTTTGTACATCGCCTGCGTAATCCGCATCACTATAACCTATCAGTCTTAAATTTGTACCTTTCTTAAATATTAATCCATAACTAACAGTTCCCTTGAGATATTTCAATATTCATTTAACTGCATTCCAATGAATTTTATCTGGGTTCTGTAAATGTTGACTCACGGTACCAAGGGCAAACGCTATGTCTGGGCGGGTGCCTATCGCTAAGTACATAAGGCTCCCGACTGCTTCTCTGTATAACGCTTGATCAACGGATTGGTGGTCCTCTCTATGAGCCGAAACACATAGTTCCTGGTGCTTGTCTACCGGTATTACCACTGGGTTGGCGTTGCCCATGTTGAACCTTTCAATCACCTTCTTTGCATATCCAGCCTGATGCAAGTTTATGGACCCATCCCCTTTTACGTCTATCTGCAAGCCTAAAAACAAACTTAATATGCTCGTTGTTACCTCAAATTCTCTTCTTAAGGATATCAACAGTCTGTCGACGGATTCGGGGTTAGATGCTGCTATCAGTCCGTCATCGATATATATGGCAAGTATTAGGGTCTCGTCTCGTTCACTCGTGAATACACACGGGTCAGACTTCCTCGGTTTCAGGTTATGTTTCTTCAAGAAACTTGTGAATCTTTCATGCCAACATCTCGATGACTGTTTCAACCCATAGAGACTTCGTTCGAGCTTGCAAACTCGCCCCGTCTCGTCTTCGTAGCCTTGAGGTTGTGTCATGTAGATGCTTTCTTGTAACTTTCCATTTAGAAATGCTGTCTTGATGTCGAACTGTTGTAGCTTCAATCCTTCTGACGCAGCCAGCGCCAGTATCATTCGTATCGAGTCGAATTTGACAACCGGGCTGAACGTCTCGTTATAGTCAACTCCATTTTTTTGGGAATATCCCTTGGCCACCAGTCTGGCTTTGTATCTTACTATTTCTCCATTTGGTGATCTTTTTATCTTGTAGACCCAGCGATTTTCTATCGCCTTTTGCCGGTTCGGAGGTTGTGTTAGCGACCACGTTACGTTCCTCGCAAGCGAGATTATTTCTTCGTCCATGGCTTGTTTCCACTTCGTTGCGTCCTTACTCGTGATTGCTTCTTCAAAGCTTCTAGGCTCTTGGCTTTCCGCCATAAGGTTGCTATCCTCGTCCTTGACATAGTCATCGTATATACTGGGTTTCCTTATTTGTGTTCTGTCTCTTAATGAATGAGGTCGTAACTGGTCCCGTTGTTGTTGTAAGTGTCTTTCCATTGGTACTTCAAGGGCCTCGTCTTCTGAGTTGTCCTCGTCATCTTGTTGTTCTTCCTCTTGTTCTTGTTCCTCTTCTTCCTCTTCTTCTTCTTCTTGATCCTCTTCTTCCTCTTCTTCTTGTTCCTCTTCTTCCTCGGCTGATTGCTGGAGGTAAGTTATTTCGTGATTTTGGTCGGAAGGATCCATTGGTAGTTTTTCTTTCACGTCTTCTTTGAATTTTACATCTCTGCTGTATTCGACCTTGTCTTCTGAGGCGAACCAGATTTTGTATCCTTTGACGTTTTCACCATAACCAACAAAAAGTCCTTTTCTTGCTTTATGGTCAAGTTTCTTCCTTTTTTGTTTGGGCACATGTGCGTATGCTTCCACTCCAAAAGTGATCAATTTTTCGAGCTTCGGTTTCTTGCCGAACCTAAGTTCATACGGTGCTTTGCCACGAATTTTGCTATTTCCTGTGCGATTCAGTATGAAGACTGCCGTGTCAGCTGCTTCCGCCCACAGAATTTTCGGTAATTCTCTGGCATGTAGCATCGCCCTTGTTGATTCCATGATAGTCCTGTTTTCCCTTTCAGCACTACCGTTTTGCTCCGGAGTGTAAACTACGGTTCTTTGATGACGGATCCCATGGCTTCTTGTGATTTCTTCCATCTGCTGATTAATGAACTCTAGACCGTTATCTGTGCGGATGGCTTTAATTTTCCTATTAATGTCATTTTCCGCTAGCTTGATGAAGTCTTTAAAGCGTTTCTCGACGTCGCTCTTTTGTTCAATGAAATAGACTGACCTGTAGCGAGAATAATCGTCCTTGAAGAGCAAGAGGTAACGTGATCCTTTGATTGACGATACCTGCATGGGGTCACATAAGTCAGCGTGAATCAGTTCTCCGGGAGCTGACGTCTTCATTTCTGTGCGGTCTGTCTTCGGAAAAGGAAGTCTGTGTGATTTGCCATATACGCACCCTTCACAGAAGAAATTTTTCTCCGCTTTGACCTCTATTCCTTGCTTCTTTAAGTAGTTCTTGACGTGGGTTACGTTTTGATGAGCCAATCTTTCGTGCCAGGTGTGAATGTTGCTTTACTCGGCCATCCGGCCGCTTGGATTGCATCGGCATCCCTTGGAATCTGCAACTAGCTGCATATCTTTATCGAGCGCTGCTCCAGTAGAGAAAAGGTTGTACTTTAATTTTGGTACATGAAGCACCTCGGCGAGATGCTTCGCCTTCCAGACATTATTATCATAAGCAAGTACGTTTATATTACCTTTGCCAACAGCATAAATTCTCTCACCATTACCTATCTTGATCGGTATAGGTTCTTGTAGTGTTTCATAACCGACAAACCAATCCTTTTGGTTAGACATGTGCTCCGTCGCCCCGGAGTCGAGATACCATCCTTCTTCTTTTGGGAGATCATCTTCGCATAGAGCTGCGATCTCCATTACCAGAGCTTCTCCTTTTGTTTCGTTTTTCTTATAATCTGCCCTGTATCTTGGGCAGTCGGTTTTCTAGTGACCAGGCTTTCTACATATGTAACAGTTACCAGGCTTGTTCTTTTGCGACGATTGTTCGCCACTCTTTTTCTTCTTGTCATTCTTTTTCCATTGCTTGAACGCTGCTAGTGCTTCATTTTCTTCTTCTTCCGATCCTTTCTTTCTTGTTTCTTCTGCTAGCAGCCTCTCCGTGAGGATGCCCAGCGTTCGCTGTTCCTGACTCGTCGATTCCCAGGCCGTAATGAAATGACTGTAACTTGACGGGAGGGTGATGAGAATTTTGGTTATTACCATTGAATCGGAAATATTCTCATCTAGAGTCCGGATCTTATGGGCTAGATCCTCTATTTCAGCAATGTGGGTCGCCATGCTGTCTGCGGACTCTTTCGTCACCTTGTACCATTTTTGCTGAAGAAGATGTATCCCGATATCTGACTTCTGCTCGTACACATGGTGTAGTTTTGTCCACATTTCTTTGGCAGTGTCACAATTCATTATATGCAGCAGCTGACTGTCCTCCACAGCTGTAGCTATTATCTTCTGTGCGATATTGTCCTTCTTAGTCCACGTGGCCAATGCCTGTATCTGTGCGGCGGTGGCCTGTGCATCTGCCGCACAGACTGGTGGCTTTTCTTCAATACCGTTGACCACATTTAAACTACCTTGTGCTCTGAGTATTACTGAAGTTTGGAATTTCCAACACGACCAATTTTCAGAGCCCTTTAGCTTAGTTATTCTTGTTGTTTCTCCTTCCATCTTGGGCTGTTCCACTTTTGCACACGCGGCTGGGTAACCTCAAAACAGTGATTGTCTTTATTGCGAACTTTCAACAACTTGATCCCGAAAATATATTCTTTACTGGCATGTCTGGGCCCATAACCTGTTGTTATTATCGGGTTAATTAATTTGCGATTGTTGATTGAGACGATATTTATTGATTAACATAAGTCTTTATATGATCCGAAGAGCTTGTTTATTACATCTTGTACGTATACGGAAGTTAGAGGCGGGGGTGCCGACAGAGGCGCCAACCTTTTTAGTTCTAGGTTCCCCTTTTTTGGGGGTATTATTCGAATCTTTTACTGCACATATGATATCTTCAACAAGTACCTCAACTTAATGACACACAGGCAGACAGTATTGAAAAACAAACCGATAATTCTTCATCTCAAGACAGTGTAGAACTTAGGCGGAGTAATAGACTCAAGGATCGTAGTCAAACTTCATATAATGAAGATGATACGTCTTTTGATTATTTGCTGTGTGCACGGTCCATTGTATGTCCTGTTCCTAATTCATATGAGGAAATTAAGAATAGGAATGATGCTAAACAATGGCAGAAAGCAATTAATGATGAATTAAATTCTTTGTTGATAAATAAAACTTGGACTTTAGTACCAAAACCAAGTAATACAAATATTGTAGATTGCAAATGGATATTTACAACAAAGAACGATGAGTTCGGGAATCCATTAAAGTATAAAGCTCGTTCAGTTGCCAGAGGTTTTAGTCAAAAATATCTTGTAGATTATGATGAAACTTTTGCTCCGGTTGCAAGAATTTCGACCTTTAGATTTTTAATAGCCTTTTCAAATCAACATGGTTTGTTAGCCCACCAGATGGATGTCAAAACTGCGTTTTTGAATGGTGAGTTAAAGGAGGAAATATATATGCGGGTACCTGAGGGTGTAAAAAGTGAGGACAACCAAGTTTGTAAACTAAACAAAGCATTATATGGCTTGAAACAAGCTGCCAGATGTTGGTTTGAATTATTTGAAAAGACTCTTTTAGAAAAAGGTTTTACAAATTCTTATGGAGATCGGTGCATGTACATACTAAATAGAGGAGATGTTTCTAAAAATATTTATGTTGTGTTATATGTGGATGATCTAGTGATATGTACTGCTGATGAAAATACAATGCAGAATTTTAAAAATTATTTAATGAATAAATTTTCAATGGTTGATTTAAAGGAGGTAAAATTCTTTTTAGGCATTAGAGTTACTAGACAAAATAATATCACAACACTAGATCAAAGCACATATATTAAAACAGTATTAGAAAAATTTAACATGACAGGTTGTAACCCTGTAAGTACACCGTTAGAATGTAATTTGGATTATGAGGCATTGGAATCCGATGAGAAGTACGATGCTCCGTCTCGAAGTCTCATTGGATGTCTAATGTATTTAATGGTATGTACAAGACCCGATCTAACTTTAACTATAAGCTTACTGAGCAGATATATGAACAAAAATAATCGAAAACTTTGGCAATGTTTAAAACGAGTGCTTAGATATTTACAAGGTACTATAAACCTAAAATTAAAATATGTACAAGGAACATATAATAACATATTTACAGGGTACGTTGACTCTAATTGGGGAGGAAATGATAATCCTGAGTTAGAACATAAAAGAAAAAGTACAACGGGTTACTTATTTAAGTTGTATGATAGATGTACAATATGTTGGAACACAAAAAGGCAGGCATCTGTGGCAGGTTCATCTACAGAAGCTGAATATATGGCTCTGTATGAAGCTGTCAAGGAGGCAATATAGTTGAAAACTTTGGCAGCAGGTATAAACCTGGAAACTAAAGAACCTATCTTAATATATGAAGATAACACTGGATGTATTAGCATCGCTAATAATCCAACAAGCCACAGAAGATCCAAACATATTGCCATCAAATATCATTTCTCTCGGGATCAATGTGAGAAAAAGGTTATAATTATTAAACATATTCCAACAGATCAGCAGATTGCAGACTTGCTGACCAAGCCACTACCAAAGTTTAGATTCCTGGAGTTAAGGGCGAAGATGGCATTGGAAGATGGATTAGTAAATATTAAGTAATATCTAGATGCGATATTATTATTGTAATTTTTTTTGGTTTTATGATCTGATAAGGTTTTTCTGGGATTCCCTTATCGTAAAGACAAATGTCGGATCATTATGTACACGGTTAGTAACAACCGTCCCAGACAAAGAGTAAACGGAAGGTATGTCGATCATTATTAGAAAGTATTGTATTCAACTTTTATTTTAAGTTATCATATATATATTATAATTTTCATTATTATTGTAAATCGTAAAAGAGATTAACTTTTGAGGGGGCGTGTTGAAATATTGAGTTCGTCTACAAAAGTTTCTCTCTTTTGTGATATTATATTTCTCATATTTAAGTTTTGTCTATTTGTTTTAAAAGTGAAAGTTTTCACTTTTTGCAACATCTGGTAAACACATTGTCAGCCCTGTAGCGATTGCTTTCATGGTTTTCTGGAAGTAAGGATCGGAGCACTCGAACAGAGCCATATAACCAGGTATAATTTTGCACATGGTATAGACCCTTGAAATATATATTTTAAACAATACAGCTGCAATGGTATGGCTCCAAGGAGCCAGTTCACTCTGCCAGTTCACTCTGATCCTTCAGTTGAGAGAGACATACCTCCGATACTCTATTTTTGAATAAAAAAACAATCTTCCTGAAATAAATCTTTGATTATTTGATTAAAATTAATCACACCAACATCCGTAATACCAACATTGAATTATTTAATTTAATTACCTCCATTTATATTCTATTATATTGATGTATAATATAAATATATAGGAATATCTATATATATATATGTGTGTGTGTATATATATATATATATATATATATATATATGTTGTAATTTTCAATTTACTTTTAAAAAACGAGAAATTTGATAAAAAAAAAATTTTTTTTACATTATTTAAATTTTTTGAAATTATATATAGTTATTAGAAAAATCCTGAATATTTTTCAATTATCTGCTCACATATTAATTGAATTAAAAATGTAATTCGTTAGAAGAATGCCATTCGATTTACTTTTTTTTTAGGAAGGAAGTTCGTGACCAGGAGGTAGATTGAAGAATGAAGTTTGTCGAAAAATCCGGTCAGGAAGAAGAAAGTTTATTACTTTGTAGGACTTGAGAATAAGAATCGACGTTTCGGCCGGGCCCTGCCGACCATCCTCAGGAATAAATTCTATAATAAATTAACAAAAAACAGGATGCTTCAAAACATTAATTCTGAATTGAGAGCAAAGGAAATATGTTCAAACAAATATTTGTTGTTGTAAACAATCGGTGAAAAATTAAACAGTTGCAAGAAAACTTGTCAAAGTGACAGTTTTAGGTTAAGTGTCAAAATTTTTTGAGAAAGGTTAATAAGAGGAAAAATTGGAAAATGAGAATTGAAATATGTCAGAAAAATGCTTAATAATAATGTGGGAATTGGAATTGGGGAAAAGATTAGTTAAATTTGAAAAGATTACTCACAAAAAATAACGACCAGTACATGCTTGGGTGTTGTTAGTGATACAGCATTTCGGACGGAAGTGAAGGTTAGCGGGAACCGATCCGTAAATCTATGTTGATCACGAGTGATATTGATCTATGTTCGAAAGTCATGGAATACAAAAGGCAGGCGACCAATCGGAGTAAGGGGCGCCAAGATTTGAAAACAATATTGTGTGAACTAGAGAATGTTGGAGTATAGGTGGCTAAGATGTTCAATATCTGTACGTTTGTTAACGGAGTTCCTTTTGTTTTTAAAGATATGAATCATTTCTTTGATGATACGTTTATACCAATTCGGTTCTGTAGCTAGGGTTATAGAATTGTTGAAATCGAAATTGTGCCCCAGGCTTAAGGAGTGATCTGCTAAAGCACATCTGTCAGTGACATGGCATTTGATATTAGAACGATGGCTAGAAATTCTATTTTTTAGGTGTTGTGACGTTTGTCCAATATAACTCATGCTACAGTCTCGACATGGTATTTTATATACACAGTTAATTTTCTCTAAATCAGGAGTAACAGATTTTAGATGAGAAAACAGAGACAGTTTTGTAGTATTAGAAATTCTAAAAGTAATTTCAATTCCCTCGTCGTTCAGATATTTTTTGATTTGGCTAGATAGATTTTCTATATACGGTATAGAGATAGAGTTTTTAAATTTATCATTAACATCGGTTGGATTGTTGGAGTCTAAATTCCAATCAATCGAGTTGTACATTTTTTCAACTCTATACTTTTTGATATCATTAATGAATTTTATAGGATAGCCATTGGAGATGAGAGTTGTTTCAACAAGTTTTAAATTCTTTTTAAGGAATTGAGGGTTTGAGATTCTAAGGCAACGATCAAATAAGGATATGGCGACAGATTTTTTATGTTTAATGGGATGATGCGAGTTAAAATGAATGTATCTCGCAGACCAGGTTGGTTTGTGGTGCCAATCTAAAATTATGGTGTCATTGTGGTTAATCACCATAGTGTCTAGAGAACTGATTTTTCCAACTTCTTCCAACTCAAAGGTGAATTGAATACGTGGGTGAAAATTGTTAAACTTATTAAGAAGGAATTGTAGGTTTTCGTTCTTCACACACGTTATAATATCGTCTACGTATCGATAGTAAAAAGGTAGGCTGAAAGGGAGATTTGAAATGATTTTTTTTTCAAAATGTTCGAGTACTAGATTCGCTACTACTGGGCTAATTGGTGAGCCTATTGCTACGCCAAAGATTTGTTGGTAGAATTTATCTTTGTAAGCGAAATAGCATGAATCTAAACAAAGTTTGGTGGCCGCTAGGAATTCTTTTTTATTGATGTTGGTGTGAGATTTCAAATTGGGCCAGTTTTTACTGATAATCGATATTGCTAGATTGGTTGGGATGTTGGTAAACAGTGATTTGACATCTAGGGATACTAACAGGTGATCCGGAGGGATTGTTTTTCCCCTGATTTTGTTTACAAAAGACCAAGTGTCCTTGATGTGATAGTCGGATGTACCTGTTATGTTTGATAAGACACAAGAACAAAATCTCGAAATTTTGTAGGCGGGAGAATTGATGTTACAAACAATCGGTCTGAGAGGAACATTTTCTTTATGAATTTTAGGAAGAAAATATATTTTAGGAGGAAGAGAGTTAAAAGTTTTGAGGTGTTTAGCAGAGTTGGAATCTATAAATTTTTTCTGTTGCCATAGATTTATCATATCGTTGACTTGTTTTTGTATTTTTAAGGTGGGATCACGAGAGATAAGAGTATAGGTAGTCGAGTCATTAAGAATATCTTGGAATTTTTGTTCAAACTCCATCTTTTCCATGACGACTGTAACGTTACCTTTGTCAGCATCGGTGACTACTAGGTGGTTATTTTGTTTTAAAAATTCTTTGGTTTGTTTAACTTTGGAAGTTATTTGAAAGTGAGATGTGGGAGGATTTTTGCCAAGTCTGTTGCCAATGATTTGGCTAATATTTGATCTTACTTTATCTTTGGTGATTCCACTTTTGTTAATGAGAGCTAATTCTACGCTGCTTACAATATCATCAATAGGTAACTTAACATTATTATATGGTAAACCATGATTAGGACCAAGTGATAAGGTATCCTCAATTTCAGAAGGTAACTCTGTCTTAGATAGGTTAACTAACCAATTGTTAGTGTGAAACTCTTTGGGAGTATGTATAGACTTAAGTTTGTTAAATTTTCTAATATTATCTGTCTTGATGGCACTGAATAGACCAAACCAAGAAGATCTGGTACCACCATCAAAAACTAGCGCGTATCAAAAACCGTGAAGTGTTCCTTCTTAAATGCCGTCAATTTGGTATTATTCCAAACTTTCTGAAATTTAAAATCAAAAACCTTCAACATTTAACAAAGGAAAAAACCTTCATCAAAGCATTACGCTTTTTACAACACAAGTGTCTATCGCTCGAAATTAGAACATGTTATCGACAGGAAAGGCTGCTAATCCAAAAACTTAATCATAATATGAACTTTTTCTTCTCGAACCATTTCACTAACTTAGATTATAAAAATTTCAACTTGGATATAGAGAAGGCCAATCGTTTATTCAGTGCCATCAAGACAGATAATATTAGAAAATTTAACAAACTTAAGTCTATACATACTCCCAAAGAGTTTCACACTAACAATTGGTTAGTTAACCTATCTAAGACAGAGTTACCTTCTGAAATTGAGGATACCTTATCACTTGGTCCTAATCATGGTTTACCATATAATAATGTTAAGTTACCTATTGATGATATTGTAAGCAGCGTAGAATTAGCTCTCATTAACAAAAGTGGAATCACCAAAGATAAAGTAAGATCAAATATTAGCCAAATCATTGGCAACAGACTTGGCAAAAATCCTCCCACATCTCACTTTCAAATAACTTCCAAAGTTAAACAAACCAAAGAATTTTTAAAACAAAATAACCACCTAGTAGTCACCGATGCTGACAAAGGTAACGTTACAGTCGTCATGGAAAAGATGGAGTTTGAACAAAAATTCCAAGATATTCTTAATGACTCGACTACCTATACTCTTATCTCTCGTGATCCCACCTTAAAAATACAAAAACAAGTCAACGATATGATAAATCTATGGCAACAGAAAAAATTTATAGATTCCAACTCTGCTAAACACCTCAAAACTTTTAACTCTCTTCCTCCTAAAATATATTTTCTTCCTAAAATTCATAAAGAAAATGTTCCTCTCAGACCGATTGTTTGTAACATCAATTCTCCCGCCTACAAAATTTCGAGATTTTGTTCTTGTGTCTTATCAAACATAACAGGTACATCCGACTATCACATCAAGGACACTTGGTCTTTTGTAAACAAAATCAGGGGAAAAACAATCCCTCCGGATCACCTGTTAGTATCCCTAGATGTCAAATCACTGTTTACCAACATCCCAACCAATCTAGCAATATCGATTATCAGTAAAAACTGGCCCAATTTGAAATCTCACACCAACATCAATAAAAAAGAATTCCTAGCGGCCACCAAACTTTGTTTAGATTCATGCTATTTCGCTTACAAAGATAAATTCTACCAACAAATCTTTGGCGTAGCAATAGGCTCACCAATTAGCCCAGTAGTAGCGAATCTAGTACTCGAACATTTTGAAAAAAAAATCATTTCAAATCTCCCTTTCAGCCTACCTTTTTACTATCGATACGTAGACGATATTATAACGTGTGTGAAGAACGAAAACCTACAATTCCTTCTTAATAAGTTTAACAATTTTCACCCACGTATTCAATTCACCTTTGAGTTGGAAGAAGTTGGAAAAATCAGTTCTCTAGACACTATGGTGATTAACCACAATGACACCATAATTTTAGATTGGCACCACAAACCAACCTGGTCTGCGAGATACATTCATTTTAACTCGCATCATCCCATTAAACATAAAAAATCTGTCGCCATATCCTTATTTGATCGTTGCCTTAGAATCTCAAACCCTCAATTCCTTAAAAAGAATTTAAAACTTGTTGAAACAACTCTCATCTCCAATGGCTATCCTATAAAATTCATTAATGATATCAAAAAGTATAGAGTTGAAAAAATGTACAACTCGATTGATTGGAATTTAGACTCCAACAATCCAACCGATGTTAATGATAAATTTAAAAACTCTATCTCTATACCGTATATAGAAAATCTATCTAGCCAAATCAAAAAATATCTGAACGACGAGGGAATTGAAATTACTTTTAGAATTTCTAATACTACAAAACTGTCTCTGTTTTCTCATCTAAAATCTGTTACTCCTGATTTAGAGAAAATTAACTGTGTATATAAAATACCATGTCGAGACTGTAGCATGAGTTATATTGGACAAACGTCACAACACCTAAAAAATAGAATTTCTAGCCATCGTTCTAATATCAAATGCCATGTCACTGACAGATGTGCTTTAGCAGATCACTCCTTAAGCCTGGGGCACAATTTCGATTTCAACAATTCTATAACCCTAGCTACAGAACCGAATTGGTATAAACGTATCATCAAAGAAATGATTCATATCTTTAAAAACAAAAGGAACTCCGTTAACAAACGTACAGATATTGAACATCTTAGCCACCTATACTCCAACATTCTCTAGTTCACACAATATTGTTTTCAAATCTTGGCGCCCCTTACTCCGATTGGTCGCCTGCCTTTTGTATTCCATGACTTTCGAACATAGATCAATATCACTCGTGATCAACATAGATTTACGGATCGGTTCCCGCTAACCTTCACTTCCGTCCGAAATGCTGTATCACTAACAACACCCAAGCATGTACTGGTCGTTATTTTTTGTGAGTAATCTTTTCAAATTTAACTAATCTTTTCCCCAATTCCAATTCCCACATTATTATTAAGCATTTTTCTGACATATTTCAATTCTCATTTTCCAATTTTTCCTCTTATTAACCTTTCTCAAAAAATTTTGACACTTAACCTAAAACTGTCACTTTGACAAGTTTTCTTGCAACTGTTTAATTTTTCACCGATTGTTTACAACAACAAATATTTGTTTGAACATATTTCCTTTGCTCTCAATTCAGAATTAATGTTTTGAAGCATCCTGTTTTTTGTTAATTTATTATAGAATTTATTCCTGAGGATGGTCGGCAGGGCCCGGCCGAAACGTCGATTCTTATTCTCAAGTCCTACAAAGTATTAAACTTTCTTCTTCCTGACCGGATTTTTCGACAAACTTCATTCTTCATTCGATTTACTTTATGAATTGTAATTTGGAACATTTATACAATGGATTAGAACTTATTATGAAATTTAAAGGAAACATACAGATAGATGACTTATTATTTATTTAATTTCATGTTTTTAATTTTTAAAAATTAATTATTCTTCAATTTAAGCAAAATAATTTATTTCAATACTTCATTTTTTATTTTATTGAATTATTTAACTTAAATACCTCCATTTATATTCTAGTATATGAATGTATAATATAAATATACTAGGGGCTTCGCCCCTGCGCGCTTCGCGCGCCAACCCCATCTCGGCGCTACGCGCCTCGGGCACTCGGCGCTGCGCGCCTCACTATCTCCTTACGCATTGTCTAGTAGACAGGCGAATTCCTTCATGTTGATTTAATGACAGGTCCTGCACTTGCTGTCCACTTCAATTCCTTCTGTGCTTACTTTTCTTTTTTTCATCAATCTAAGCTTCCATTCGTTGGTTGAAAATTGGTGTTCCTTCTCCATTGATATCTGTCTATCTCCTTAACTTGCTGAATTATTTTTGCTACCGCTCTGCCCGTTATTCTCCAAAATCACCTTCTTTACATTATTTTTTTCTCTATATTTATGTTGCTGTTCACTCCGTAAAACACCTCTTTCTCTTGTGGTCAACATCGATCATGGTCGTCCTCTTGCCTGGTTATAGGAATATTTGTTTATTATTATTCTCTGGCTTATTTGGTTCTTCGCACTTACAATTTTATTTTCCCCTTTCTTTTGTGATACCTCCGACCATCCACCATCTTCATCGCCTTGTCTGCTGCTTGAAACTCCTCCTTTCTTTTCGTTGGTTGAAAAGCCAGTCTGATATTTTTTGTTCGCTTTCCTATATTTTCGCTGCTGTTCCCGTCGTCTAATTTTTCGCTCTTCTATGTCCATCACATTGGTTGGTCGTCCTCTCGATTTATTTTCCGAATCAATCATCGCAATCGATTCTTCTAATTCTTCGACACCCTTTGTTGAATTATTTTTACTGCCGCTCTGCCGGTTATTCTCCAAAATCACCTTGTTTATATTATTATTTTCTCTATATTTGCGTTGATGTTCATTCCGCAAAACACCTCTTTCTCTTGTGGTCAACATCGATCCTGGTCGTCCTCTTTCCTGGCTATACGAATATTTGATGGATATTATTCTATGGCTTATTTGGTTCTTCGCACTTACAATTTTATTTTCCCCTTTCTTTTGTGATACTTCCGACCATCCACCATCTTCATCGCCTTGTCTGCTGCTTGAAACTCCTCCTTTCTCCATTGTCATCGTAAATCCTGGCTGTCCTTTTGACTGTTTGGTGATATGTTTAGATTTACTATTATTTGATTGTTACTTTTCATACTTATTACTCACTATCTGAATTTTATTTTGGTTCTGCAAGACATCAAGTGTCCACTGTCTCCGTCGCCGGTGAAGAGTAGCGAGAATTGTGTTCCATTTTGTGATCCGATCCGGTGTGGATGAATTTGTTCTTCGCGATACACGATTAAACATATCTTAAAAATATCTGCAGCAGCATATATTGCATTTTTATTCATATGTGATTTGTAATCACCAGGTCACCTAATCACAGCACCGTTTGAGTCATTACCTGTAATAAAACCCGCAAATGTAGACCAATTATCCACTATATTTAAAACGATACTCAGTCTCACCTCTGCGTGTCGATCTTGAGTATACACGATACGCCAAAGCGCGAAAAAGACAATTCCTGTCGGGAATCATCTTGATAATTTTCGTTTGCATGTTCATTTTTTGCGCGTCAGAAACAGATACCTATAAAGATATTTGTCAAAGACTGTCATAAACAGCCGATGACAGCTGTCAAAGGGTTTGCTAGATGCTTTTTGTTTTGTTTTCGGTATCTCACCCCACCGCCAACTTCATGCGTATACTATTGTTATTATAATCTTTTTCTACGTTCATTTGTTTGAAACTTTTTTATTAGATAAAGAGATATGAATATATATATATATATTTGTGTGTGTATACATATATGTATATATTATAATTTTTACTTTACTTTTAAAAAAAGAGAAATTTTTAAAAGAATAATTTTTTTCTCACGTTATTCAATTTTTTTAAAATTATATCCAATTTCTAGAAAAATCCTATATCATTTTTAATTATCTGCTCACATATTAATTGAAATAAAAATACTATTCATTAGAAAAATGCCATTCAATTTACTTTATAAATTGTAATTTGGAACATTTATACAATGGATTAGAACTTATTATAAAATTCGAAGTATACATACAGATAGATAAATTATTATTTATTTAATTTCATATTTTCAATTTTTAAAAATCAATTATTCCTTAAATCAAGAAAAATAATTCATTAAAATAAATTATTTTTCATTTTATTAAATTATTCAACTTAAATACCTCCATTTATATTCTATTGTATTAATGTATAATATAAATATATATAAATATATATTTATATATGTGTGTGTGTGTATATATATATATATGTTATAATTTTAAATTCACTTTTAAAAGAGAGAATTTTGAAGAAAAAAATTTTTTTTCATTATTCAAACTTTTTAAAATTATATATAATTATTAGAAACATCCTACATATTTTTGAATTATCTGCTCACATATCTCTCTATCTAATAAAAAAGTTTCAAACAAATGAACGTAGAAAAAGATTGTAATAACAATAGTAAAAAAAGATTATAATAACAATAGTAAAAAAAGATTATAATAACAATAGTATACGCATGAAGTTGGCGGTGGGGTGAGATACCGAAAACAAAACAAAAAGCATCTAGCAAACCCTTTGACAGCTGTCATCGGCTGTTTATGACAGTCTTTGACAAATATCTTTATAGGTATCTGTTTCTGACGCGCAAAAAATGAACATGCAAACGAAAATTATAACGATGATTCCCGACAGGAATTGTCTTTTTCGCGCGTTGGCGTATTGTGTATACGGCACTCAAGATCGACACGCAGAGGTGAGACTGAGTATCGTTTCAAATATAATGGATAATTGGTCAACATTTGCGGGTTTTATTACAGGTAATGAGTCAAACGGTGCTGTGATTATGTGACCTGGTGATTACAAATCACATATGAATAAAAATGCAATATATGCAGCTGCGGAAATTTTTAAGATATGTTAAATCGAGTATCGCGAAGAACAAATTCATCCACACCGGATCGGATCACAAAATGGAACACAATTCTCGCTACTCTTCACCGTCGACGGAGAGAGTGGACACTTTGATGTCTTGCAGAACCAAAATAAAATTCAGATAGTGAGTAATAAGTATGAAAAGTAACAATCAAATAATAGTAAATCTAAACATATCACCAAACAGTCAAAAGGACAGCCAGGATTTACGATGACAATGGAGAAAGGAGGAGTTTCAAGCAGCAGACAAGGCGATGAAGATGGTGGATGGTCGGAAGTATCAAAAAAGAATGAGGAAAATAAAATTGTAAGTGCGAAGAACCAAATAAGCCATAGAATAATATCCACCAAATATTCGTATAACCAGGAAAGAGGACGACCATGATCGATGTTGACCACAAGAAAAAGAGGTGTTTTACGGAGTGAACAGCAACATAAATACAGAGAAAAAAAAAATATAAAGAAGGTGATTTTGGAGAATAACGGGCAGAGCGGTAGCAAAAATAATTCAGCAACTCAAGGAAATGAACAGATATCAATAGAGAAGGAACACCAATTTTCAACCAACGAATGGAAGCTTAGATTGATGAAAAAAAGAAAAGTAAGCACAGAAGGAATTGAAGTGGACAGCAAGTGCAGGACCTGTCATTAAATCAACATGAAGGAATTCGCCTGTCTACTAGACAATGCGTAAGGAAATAGTGAGGCGCGAAGCGCCGAACAACGAGGCACGCAGCGCCGATTGCCCGAGGCGCGTAGCGCCGAGATGGGGTTGGCGCGCGAAGCGCGCAGGGGCGAAGCCCCTAGTTAATTGAAATAAAAATATCATTCATTAGAAAAATGACATTCAATTCACTTTATGAATTGTAATTTGGAAAATTTATATAATGGAGTAGAACTTATTATGAAATTTGAAGAAAACATACAGATAGATAAATTATCACTTATTTGATTTCATATTTTTAAAATTTAAAAATTAAATATTCTTCAATTTGAGAAGAATAATTTATTTAAATAAATCGTTGTTCATTTTATTAAATTATTTGATTCAATTACCTCCATTTATATTCTATTATATGAATGTATAATATAAATATATATAAATGTATATACATATATGTTTGTGTGTATATATATATATATACTGTAACGCTAACTTTCTGTTACCCTCGGATGAGGACTTACCGTTGACACTTTGGCGCGATTCTCTACTTATCCGCAATATCAACTATAACAAAATAATTACGTTGGGCGCCAGACGCGTTAGCGTCGATTTTCAAACAATAATGTAAATCAATAAAATTAACACAAAACCGTACAAAAAAGATAAATAGAGAACCCGTTGCATGGCTGGTTAGGCACAGGTACGATCGCGTACATCCCGGTAGAGTGGCGGAATTCAAGGCAGCTAACAGTAATTCCAGAATTAAAGAAAATAACAAAATAAAGAATAAACTCCAGTCAAAAGGGAAGATGAACTGGTTAATCGATCATATATTGTCGAGAAGGTTACATGAGTGAGACAGGCAAATAAGATGGTATCGACAGCGGTAGTTAATAAAATAAATAATCGTTGTTCACAAAAATATCGGTAGAATAGCAGTAAACGGTAGCTTTAACACGAGAGACGGTAGCTAACAGAGAAAATAGACGTAGGTCGAGAGATGCGATATAATGCAAGAGTTGACTTAAAACTACACGTCACTGGGCGACGTGATCTCACCCAAGTTGCAAATGACGCTACGAAAATTATTATTCTGTCAATTAGAACGAGAGGACTTTACTGCGATCGGTATAAAACAACGTATCGATAGTTCGGTAGATGATACGACAAATTTACCATAAATTATATCCCGTATGAGAGATTGACATTCAGTAACAATTTACCAAGTCGGCAAACGATCGACTAGATAGCCTTCGGTAGAATTATTCAGAAACGGTAGATTCGACAATTTAGAATTATTACGTACTTGAGGAATTAAATAATGAATTCCTAAATATAACTTTTGAGAGAATACCAAAATACAAAGTTATGAGAGTGAGAGAATTTCGGAGAGTTTACAAAATAGAGAAATACACTAAAATACACCGCAATACAAAAGAATAATTCACAGAACTTAAGTTAGCAAAATACGGAGAAATAAATAACAGGCAAAAATAATATAAAACGGTCAATAGTAACAAAGAAAAATGCGGTAATATCTAGGGGTGATTCTACGCTTGCTTGTACTCCATGGAACTCGATATACGATACAACAGGCACAAAAATAAATAAAAATATAATAAGCGATAACAGAAATAAAATATAAAGCACACTACTATTACAAAAAGAGTATAGAATAAAATATGAAGCCAATAGGGCTCAAAATACGATAGAAAATACAGGAGCAGGATAATAGAGATTCACAAATAATTAGAAAAATTATTAATACAAGAGAAGTAATTATTTGGCAGTTACGAGGTCGCTCAGATATGAAAATAATAAATTACTGAAATCATGCAGCCACACGGCGGCTTACTGCAACTCTAGGCCGCGGACCATGATTCACAGAGAACAGGCATCACAAGATGCAACCAAGAAACAATAAATATAATATTATTGACCGAAATCATGCAGCCACACGGCGGCTCAGTGCAACTTTAAACCGTGGACCATGATTCACACAAAGCCGATGAATACCAGAAGAAAGAATAGAAATTATGAGCAACTTCGTAACGGTACAATTCAAAGGCAGAAGCCTTACCTTAACGGTTGACCTCAGGCACACAAACTGACTCTATTTTAAATTAAACTTAGAAATAATAAAACGAAAGTAGAAAGAAAGGAAAGGACTTGAAATTATAGGAAGAAGTTAACGGTAGTACAATGATCGAGAGTATGAAAAAAAAACAGTAGATACGATAATGGTAGAATGAAAGGAAGAAGGATCGGTAGATGAAATCGAGAGAATAATCGGGAGGATGCGGAAGAACGATGCTGTCACTCAGCAGGTCAAGCGTAGAATAGCAGGTCGTAGTTCAGCTCGCCGATCTCGCGGTTGTCGTGAGGTGATTCTTCTTCTTCTTTGATTGGTCGGTTGACCCCCACCGCAAATAGGCCATCCCCCTGTGGCGAATATTGGTTACTGCGTGGTAATACGTTTTCCAAAATTACCGCTAGATGTGGTGTAATGTGCTGCTCGCGATTTCGTCGTTGACACCAACTCGCACGGTTTCGTAGTCGCCTCCTTTTACAGTCCAGGCTGCCTATCATCGGGGACTTCTTTGGCAGAGGCATACACAGGGTGCCTCTCGGCCAAAGTTACCGGGTGGAGAGTGACGCCTCATTGTTCACCTCTACCGGCTGCTGTACAGGCAGTAGCTAGCTGCCTGTACCTGAGGTCGTGCAGTCAGACGGTTGGCCAAACCGTGGACCACGACCCACACAATTAGTCCCTGCCGATAGGAAGGCAGCGTCGATCCTCAGAATGATGGCTTTATCACCCTGAACGTAGTGGTTTGGGGTCGGTCCGGCACCAGGCCGGTAAGTCGGAGGACGACAGGCTACGGTCTGCCCTTCACGCCATCCTTACGGCATCCGATAGAGCTGGCGGCTGGTTCCTCTTCGAGGAACGGTGCCCTCGGCCGCCGGGAGGATTTTTATCTCCCTGTTCACCGGCAGTCGAGGCGATACGGAAGGTTCGGGTGGATGCTACCCCAGGTGTATATAAAGGTGCACCAAGGTAGCCAGTATAGTCTGATGAGACCGTCGGTAGGCGAAGTCGTCGAGAGCTGCAAACGGTAGCTAGTGGTCCCTCGTTGGTCGGAATCGTTGTCGTCCAAGTACCTTGTTAGCGTGCGCCGAAGCGCGAAATAAAGAATTTACAAAAAAGAATTAGTTAAAAGTAGTTATTGCCTATTTTGTATCGAGTTCGGTTGGAGTACCCTGCTGAGGACGCGTAAACTAAAAATAATAGCGGTTGTGTGCCCTTGTGACGGGCGATTCTGAAACGCCACGTTACAATACATATATATTATGATTTTTAGCTTACTTTTAAAAAAAGAGAAATTTCAAAAGAAAAATTTTTTTTACATTATTCAAATTTTGAAAATCAAATATAATTTCCAGAAAAATCCTATATATTTTTTAATTATCTGCTCACATATTTATTGAAATAAAAATATTATTCATTAGAAAAATGCCATTCAATTTACTTTATGAATTGTAATTTGGAACATTTATACAATGGATTAGAACTTATTATGAAATTCAAAGATAACAGACAGATAGATAAATTATCATTTATTTAATTTCATATTTTCAATTTTTAAACATTAATTATTCTTTAATTTAAGAAAAATAATTTATTTGAACAAATCAGTTTTTATTTCATTAAATTATTTAACTTAATTACCTTCATTTATATTTTATTATATTAATGTATAATATAAATATATATAAACATACATGTAATGTTTGTTGTACAGGAGGGTTGGGGTTGTCGGATAAGCAAACCAAATTTGTTTCTCTGTAAATAAGAGTTTTTTTTATGTTATAACCGATGTTACTATTAACAATACTTACACGCGTGGCCAGTTACCTGCAAACAAGAGAAACGACAATTAAGGCCACTTATTCGTCTTTCTTTCACTGCTCTGTATACTGTTTATGCTCTTTGTCCTGGCACGTACTCTCTCTTTTGTCTCTTCTCCCTATCTGTCCCTTTCTATATCTCCCTGTCTCTATCTCGACTCTGTTTACCTGTCGATTCATTTCGCACTCGACGAGGCATCTAGCAGGTGTCACATAAACGTGCGTGGAGATCATTAAGCGCGCTAAATATAAAGAGAATATATTCTCTTTACATCTCCCCTCATTGAGATGAAAATTGCACAATTTTTCAATCATTCACTTCTTCCCACATTGGAGTTAGTTTTGTCGCATGGAATAGACTTGTATCTTGATTTCTCTTCTCAGTTTTTATTCTATACATCGAGTTTGAAATCTTTTCCTCTATTATGAATGGTCCAATTCTTAGTTCTTCTAGCTTTTCCCTGTTGAGTTTGTTCCCATTTTCTATGAATATCTTGTCTCCAACGTTGAATTCGTGGTGCCTTCTATTTCTGTCAAATATAGCTTTATTATACTTATGTGATCTTAGTGTTCTTTCCAGTGCTAACTTCTTATCTCTCATCCAGTCTTCTGCGTTTTTCTTTCTTCTCAATTCTTTTGGTATGTTTCTGGTGTCTGTGCCATATAATAGGTACTCTGGTGTAAATCCTGTGACCGTGTGTTCTAGTTTATTATACTTGTTCACACATTCTCTCGCTATCTATGTCCATGCTCTCTTGTTTTTCTCTTCGCTTATTCTACATCTTATTTTATTTATTAGCGTCTGGTTGAGTCTTTCATTCAGACCATTAGAAAACGGTGCATTTATTGCAGTGAAAATTAGTTGCAATTTTTCCTTTTCTAGGTAGTCTTTAAATTCTCTCGAATTTAGTCCGGGGTATTGAACGGTTGAGATTGTTTCGATGTTTTCTATTTCTGGCACAGTTTGAACTAATTTTATAAAATCGTTGGCGTTTTGAGTTTTTGATGTTAGAATAAACGCGTATCTCGTGAAGTGGTCGACGAGTAGATGTAGATATTTTTTTGTTGACCTATTGCTTCCCAATCCTCCAATTGTGTCTATGGATATAATTTCGAAAGTTTTAGTCGCTGGTCCTAATTGTGATATTAAGTCCAATTTATGTTGTCCTCTTGACTTATTCCCAATACATATATCGCATTCTTTACATATTTTTTTTATATTCTTCACTAAGTTTTTAGCAGTATAATATGGGCTTATTTTCATTCTTGTCTGTGTTATTCCTGTGTGACACCATTCTTTGTGTATTTTTTTTATCAA
Source organism: Neodiprion lecontei (assembly GCF_021901455.1). Taxonomy (NCBI): domain Eukaryota; kingdom Metazoa; phylum Arthropoda; class Insecta; order Hymenoptera; family Diprionidae; genus Neodiprion; species Neodiprion lecontei. The sequence goes on along the minus strand of NC_060262.1, from coordinate 14,966,569 downwards.
ATCGATACTGAATTTTTCAGATAATATGATTTTCTCTCTTTTTTTTACTCTTTTATAATATATTCCATTTTTTTTTACTGATTTTTCTTTTTTATTTTGTAGTAATGTGTTTGTCCCGTCTCCTCGCGACGTTGGTACGATACCTGACGAGGGTGTAAATCTCGTCACCCCTTTGGTGGAGAAAAGGGGATGTCACGCCAAACGGGAACCCGCGCGCCAACTTAATATTGCGCGGTGCTTTATTTTGAGAAACTTAACGCTTCATTCACGTGTATGGTTGTTACACCGAAGATTTAGAAGGATGAAGAAGTTAATAAGTCAAATAGTCGATGTGACGTTAAAGAAGTTAATAAGTCAAATATTGGATGTGATGTTACTCGTTCTGTGGTTGTTGCTAGACTGACTTCCGTGATTGACAATTTCGAGATCCTTAGAGAAGAAGGCGTTGACGCTTACTTCATGATTCGAATAGTATGAGATCGATGATTGGTCAAGCAGACCGGAAACCCCAAGAAGGAGGTCCAGAGATCGCCAATCACGGAAGAGTGGTAATTTAAATTGCCAGATGGCAAATCTGGCGAACATGCCAAGATCATAAAAAATGTGCGTAGATGCACTCTATAATAAAACTATATTGCTGACAGCTGGCACGCAGACTAAAAAAGCAGAAATTGTTGGATAGAGGGTGCCAGCTTATCAGACGAAGGTTTTATGGCCTTCGTTTATGGCGGTCAGGTACGAAAGCATGTTTCGCATCTGACCGTCCAACGGGTGAACATTTAAATATAAACAGAAATCATTGAAAGACCTTACAAACTATGTTATGCTAACTGTAGTCTATTTAGCCTAAATGCTGCTTGGTACGCAACAGTGTTATTCATCTGATCTAATTTTATTTCATCTATTTCGATAAAATTTACTGTTTTCAATAAGTCTTCTTCTTCTATATTTGATTCTAGTACCGGGTTTCTGCTTAAGCAGTCCGCTTCTGTATTGTCTTTCCCTGGGATGTATATAATTTTAAAATCGTATTGGGATAGGTAGTGCGTTAGATCGCCTAGTTCTTCATCTGTTCGTGCTCTTATATTCCTGTTTTCTAGTGGTTTGTGATCAGAGTGTATTTCGAAGTATCTCCCTATCAGCCAGTGTTGCCAGTACTTTATTGCCTCTTTTATAGCTAAACATTCAAGATATATTGCTTTTTTCTTTTTTTGTGTATCATTGAGTTTCTTTGAGAAGTAGGCCACAGGTTTTTCTTTTCCGTCATCTTGTGTTTGTTTTAATATTGCGCCTATGCCCTTGAGTGATGCATCTGTATATATTTTGATTGGAAGGTCTTTGTCGAATATCTGTAGTACTGGTTGGGAGCATAGCATTTCCTTTGTGTTTCTGAACGCTTTTTCGCAATCTTCTGTCCATGTGAATTTTGTGTTTTTCTTTAATAGTTGATGTAGTGGGTTTAATAATATTGAGCTCTTTTCTATATATTCATGGTAAAAGTTTATTTTTCCCAAAAATTGTCTGATTTGTTTTTGTGTGGTAGGAGTCGGAAAATTTTTTATTGATGTTATATTATCTTTCAACGGTGTCACTGTATTTTCTCCTATTACATGTCCTAAATATCTAACCGAACTAGCAGCGAATGTGCATTTTTTAAATTTTAACCTAAACCCTTCAACTTTTATTGCTTCTAGTACTTTTTCGATGTGGTCTAGATGTTCTCCGAACGTCGGTGAGTGTATTAGGATATCGTCTATATAGTTTACCGAGAATTCAATTAGTCCATGTTTTCTCAATATGTTGCTCAGTATTAGTTGGAATATAGCTGGTGACGTTTTCAGGCCAAACGGTAGACATGTCCATTGAAAGTGACCATCTTGCGTCACAAATCCTGTTTTTCTTCTATCTTCGATTCTGAGTGGTATTGCTCAGAACGCTGAGTTTATGTCCAGTGTCGTAAAGTATTTACAGTTTCTGGCTCTTATTATTATATCGTCTATTAAGGGAAATGGTTGTGCTTGAGGTACAATGTTTTTGTTAAAATCTCTGAAGTCTATGCACATACGAGTCTTTCCTTCATTTTTCTTATATGCTAGTGTGACAGGTGCAGCAAAGGGACTATAGGATTCTTCGATTAATTTCTTCTCTAGTAATTTGGCTATTTGTTTTTCAATTTCTTTTTTGTCATCTATATTACATCTGTATGGTCTTTTACTGCAGTATTTGTCCACTATTAAATCGATTCTAGCTTCATACTCGTTAACCGTTCCAATGTCATATTTGTCCTTTGCAAACACTGATTTGTTGTTATCTATTAATCTTTCTATTTTAATCTTTTTATCTTTATTCAAATGTTCTATTTTTGTTTGGAATTCCCCTGTTTCGATGTGTTCATTGAAATTAACCGAACAATTTAAAGTTACACTCTTTATTTCACTTAATATTACCCCTGGTTTTTTCTTCTCTTTTTCGATTCCCTGTGAGACTTCTAAGTTTTCACTCAATATCAACTTGAACATGGGGATTAAATCCAATCCTATTATGCAATCTTCGAAATCCTCTCTTTCGACTACGTATATGTCTACTTCTTTTTCTATATTAAATATTTTTATTTTTATTCTTATTAATCCATTTGTATGATTCACACCATTGACTGACTTTAAGAATATTTTGTTTACATCTTCTTTATTATCTTTTATCCTTATCCACTTTGAGTTCATTAAGGAGACTTGAGAGCCTGGGTCGTACGTTCCCATTATTTCTATTTTATTTTCAATTAGCATCTTGAATCTGATCAATGGTGTGACTATTCGTTTTTTTTTCTGTATTCAGTTCTACCTCTATTACTGAGTTGCTTCCTATAGTTTTAGGTTCTTCTTTTGTTCTTGTTTAAACCAGCATTTCTCTTCTGGGTGGTATCTTACACCTTCACCCATATTCTCACATGTCTTGCATGGTTTTTTCTCTTCATTCCTAACTTTATATTCTGGTTTACCTTCTTTTTTTAATATTTTTTTTTTATCTATCATTCCTTCGAGCTTTTGTAATTCATTGATTAAATTTTTTGTATTCTCTATTTCGTCTCTGTCCATTTTCTCTCTGAGAAATTCCGGCAAACCAAATGCAATTCTATCTATCATTGTATCAGCGTCCATGTTCTTATTTATTTCTAATAATAGTCGTTCCTTCTTTATTGCATATTGTACTAGTGAGCCTTCTTTGTACTTAAAGTAATGAGCATATGTTCTGCTACTCCATCCTTTACTTGAAAAGGTTTCCGTTAACGTCTGTTTCCATCCTTCCCAATCGTTTTCATGCTCTCTTTTTATCGCTGTAGAAGTGTACCAGTCCTGGCAAGTTGCATCTAAGAATATTCGCAGTAGTTCGATTTTGGTTTCGTCTTTTTTTATTTTGAATCTTCCACATTCTTTCTCAAATGTGTTTAACCATTGCTTGACATTCGATGTTTTATAATTAAATTTTTCCAATACAAATTTTTCTGCAATGTGTTTCAAGTTTTGCTCTTCTTCTTTTTTCTCTGATTTTTCAACTAATTTTTCTAATATCTTTGTCAAGTCTGAGTGTTCTTTAATGTTTCCTTGAGGTGTTTGTCTTAAATATTTCCCTCCGAACTGGAAATTTTCTTCATCATCCAAATATATTTTTTGCATTTCCTTCGTCATCGTTATTCACATTTTTAATTCATCATGCATTTTTCCTAATGACTCTCTTACCTTTTTGAAAGCCTTCGTTTTTTTTAGCTCCTCGTAAAACTCTGCATAAACGAGTTCATCTGGTATGGCATATTTTTCTCCTTGTTCTGTTGTAATAGAGGTTATGGCCATCACTGTACTTCTACTGTCCTTTGGGGAAGCCACCGCCTTGAATTCAAATTTCAACTTCATTTTGTGACGAAAATTGTCGTTTTGTAATGTTTGTTGTACAGGAGGGTTGGGGTTGGCGGATAAGCAAACCAAATTTGTTTCTCTGTGAATAAGAGTTTTTTTTATGTTATAACCGATGTTACTATTTACAATATTTACACGCGTGGCCAGTTACCTGTAAATAAGAGAAACAACAATTAAGGCCACTTATTCGTCTCTCTTTCACTGCTCTGTATACTGTTTATGCCCTTTGTCCTAGCACGTACTCTCTCTTTTGTCTCTTCTCTCTATCTGTCCCTTTCTATATCTCCCTGTCTCTATCTCGACTCTGTTCACCTGTCGATCCATTTCGCACTGGACGAGGCATCTAGCAGGTGTCACATAAACGTGCGTGGAGATCATTAAGCGCGCTAAATATAAAGAGAATATATTCTCTTTACATATATACATATATGTGTGTGTGTAAATATGTATATATGTATATTTTGATTTTTAATTTACTTTTAAAAAAAGAGCAATTTGAAAAAAAAATTTTTTTCACATTATTTAAATTTTTCAAAATTATATATAATTATTAGAAAAATCCTATATATTTTTGGAATATCTGCTCACATATTAATTAAAATGGAAATATTATTCATTAGAAAAATGCCATTTGATTTACTTTATGAATTGTAATTTGGAACATTTATACTATGGATCAGAACTTATTATGAAATTTAAAGAAAACATAAAGATAGATGAATTATTATTTATTTAATTTCATATTTTTAATTTTTGAAAATTGATTTTTCTTCAATTTAAGAAAAATAATTTATTTAAATAAATCATTTCTCATTTTATTGAATTATTTAACTTAATTACCTCCATTTGTATTCTATTTTATTGATGTGTAATATAAATATATATAAATATATATATATATATATATGTGTGTGTATATATAAATATATATGTATATATATATATATATATATATATATATAATTATAATTTTTATTTTACTTCCGAAAAAAGTGAAATTTTAGAAAAAAAAATTTTTTTACATTATTTAAATTTTTTGAAATTATTGTTACGTCCAACATACCACTTCTTTCTATTTTTCCTACTCGCTAACTCTCCCACAGTTCTGTCCTGTCCTCTTATCTCTACGTAGTCTCACGCTATTCACTATCACGCTTACTCTTCAAATTCCATTCCCTACTCCTAGCTTTGTGACACCTTTTCTGCACCCGTCCGTTTCACGTCTCGAGGGACACTCCTATTCTGACACTCGACAATTCCACATCTCGCCTTCATATATATCTTTTCGCAACACACAACTCATTCCGACCGCTATCTCATGTTCTACGGAATAAACTTATAAACGACATATCAACATACTCCAGTTTATTCAATCCCATCCTGATTTCCGGTTGACCTGTAACGTAAAAGCGAAGCCAACCAGGTTACTCCTTCCGCTCAGGAGTAAACTCTACCCACGGACGTAACATTGGTGGCAGCGGTGGCCTTCGCTTTCCGGAAATTCAGTGATACAATTTTACGTGTGTGCTACGCATGAAGTGCCATCTGATAGACCGGTTCTGAAGTGTGCAAGCTCAGTGATGTTAATAAAAAAGTAATACCACTGTGTGATAGTGTTGAAGACACTCTGAAAGCCATATTCTACGTTAACGCAATCAACGATCTCTGATTCACACGAACGTCACAGACAAATCCGTATCTCCAAATCGATATTGCCGAAAGACTATCTCCTGCTGCTACTACGACGACATCTTCATTCTTCACGACTTCTAGTACGACACAACGCACACCGACGTCATCACCGACTACAGACACGAAATCGCTGGACCAACATCCTCACGGAAGAATGCAACATTTTATTCCGTTCCTCCTCTTCATCTTCACTTTGTAAGTCGACAAATCCTAGATTAAAATTTACAACATGGCTACCGAAGGCACTTTTCCGCACCTGCCTCTTAAAGATGCATTAGCTCTGATTCCCACGTTCAATGGCACTAATATGCCCGTATCCGAATTCATAACTAAAGTAGAATGCGCAAAACAAGCTGTCTTAGCCAGAGAACTGAATTTATTCTCCACACTCATTCGCACGAAAATCGAAGGCGACGCGAGTAAATATATAGAGTCAGATAATCCGGATTCTCTTCGAGATTTGCTATACTGCCTAAAACAGGCCTACGCGTCTAAACAACACCTCCCAGATATCCAGCTAGACCTCGCACAATCGGCACAGAGGCGAAACGAGAGTGTTCTGGATTACGGTGCTAGAATAAAACATCTGTTAAGACAAGCGTGCGAATCAATAGATGCCTCAGAATCTATCAGTGATGCTCAAGTGCTAAAGAAAAATATCAAAGAGACCGCAAGACTAAGATTTATCAAAGGATTACTAGACGAATTAGAAATAAGAGTAGCTCACGAGAATCCACAAACCCTACAAATGGCTATAGACACGGCCACCAAGACTGAAAAACTATTATCAGATAGACTTAAACTAGCCTCATACCGTGATACTAACTACGAAACACAAAACCACATAAAATGTAGTATATGTAAATTAACCGATCACATCGACAAATATTGTCCTGAACAACCTTCCCTATTAGTAGTGTGTAGATACTGCAAGAAGGCAGGTCATAGTATAGAGGAGTGCAGAACGAGACAGCGCAACAACACAACTTGCACGCAGTGTGGTCGCAAAGGCCACTCAAACGATAAGTGCCGCTCAAATCGGTCCCAATATCCCCAGAATCCAAAATTCCAACAAGATTCAAGAATTTTCCAAAATAACACTAATCGTCAACAACAGAACAATCCCAATACCCAATATCGAGCAAGAGACCCGACAAACCAACCTTTAGACCAGACGCGAGATGACAGGCAACGCTCACAACAGTATAACACACCAAATACTTCACGATCGAACTTCAGGGTTAATTACGTAACACAAGACTACTCGAACGAGAATTGCGATACAGGCATCCACCCAGAAGTTTCATACGAAGCAAAGCAACATCGCGAATATTCAGGCAACGCGAACCATTTAAACGAGTTCAGGGACGGCCGCGCGGACGCATCGACCTCCCTCAAACCGGAGCAGCGTCCAAACCAAACGTCAGCTCCGTACAATTAGAATCTGGCCCTCCACAGATTCGAACACAATGCCCGCAATCTTTGAATGGGTACGTGACACTAATAATAGATACTGGCGCTAATATTAATTTGTTAAAAATCGATAAAATCGACCCAAGAGTCCACGTCACAAAGACGGAGATTAGGCAGATTTCAGGGATAACGGAAGAATCCATCAGAACAATAGGAAGTCTCTACATCGAGTTAGCTAATACACGCCACGAATTCCATCTTGTCGATAACTCCTTCCCTATCATCGAAGACGGTATACTGAGTGCAGACTTTTTACGTTCGGAAAAGGCGACTATCTGTTTCAAAAACAACTACCTTATCTCTCGCGAAACCGGCGTTATTCCCTTTAACAATCATAGAACCAACACAAAAACACCACCGCGTATCCTCATAACATCTGTCACACAAACACCGAAGGTTCGAATAACCACCGGTGAACTCACACGACAACCCAGCACATTTATAGTTGACACCGGTGCTGATGTAAACATAATTAAACTCGGAGCAATACATCCGCATGTTCCGTGTAAATTACTCGAAGATCAGATCCACGTTACCAGTGCTATACATGAGCCAATAAAAGTAGTAGGAACAACTAGCATTCGAATCGGTGACAACCTTCATATATTCCATATAGTCGACGATCTGTTTCCGATACAAGAAGACGGAATCTTAGGATCGATATTTTTACGGAACGAAAATGCAACGATATCTTTCGATACAGAAAAAATAATACCGAACAATACTAGCAAACCATTCAAACTCCTAAACGAAGACTACATATTGATACCACCACGAACGGCCAAGGTGATTGCACTAAAAATTTCGAATCCCTCTGTAAAAACGGGATTCATAGAACAGTTGGAAGTAGGCGCTAACATATTCCTGGGACAGGCCCTGGTTACCAACCAACAAGGGTTTGCTTACGTTTATGCAATAAATTCCAACGAATCAGCTGTGGAAATAAGAAGACCAGTCGTAACACTAGAAGAAGTCGATGAACTCGCGAGCACCGCCACGCTCAGTGCAAAAACACACCTAACGCATACAAGTACTGCAAGCAGCGGACAGGTCTTACTAGCACAGGTCTTACACGAAAAACAAAAAAGGATCGAGAATCGCGTTCTTCCCACATCCCCAAATTACGATTCGAGACGCCTTGAGATTTTAAAAGAAAACTTACGATTGGATCATTTGAACGACGAAGAAAAACAATTAATAGTTAATCTTGCTATCGAATTCAACCATTTATTTTTCCTCCCGGGTGACACCCTGGGACATACAAACTTAGTCAGCCATACGATCCCTACTACCAATGACGCACCAATTCATACCAAACAATACAGACACCCAAGAGTACACAAAGACGAAATACAAAAACAAGTGACCAAACTCCTTGATCAGAACATTATCACACATTCTTCATCTCCTTACAATTCTCCGGTCTGGATCATCCCCAAGAAATCAGATGCTAGCGGCGAAAAGAAGTGGCGAATGGTCATTGACTTCCGGAAATTAAATGAAAAAACCATTGGCGACGCTTACCCGCTACCAAATATCGTCGATATCCTAGATCAGCTAGGTTCCGCAAAATATTTCTCAACGTTCGACCTGGCTTCTGGGTTCCACCAAATTCCAATGGATCCCGATCACAGCGCAAAGACCGCTTTTTCGACTCCTCACGGCCATTTCGAATATACTAGAATGCCATTTGGCTTAAAAAATGCCCCATCCACCTTTCAACGTCTAATGGATCAGGTTCTATCGGGATTACAGGGTACAGATATGTTTGTCTATTTGGATGATATAGTCATTTACTCCCGATCCTTGGAGGAACACGAAACCAAATTTCGGAAACTCATGAAGAGATTGTCTGATGCAGGACTAACCCTGCAGCCAGATAAATGTGAATTTCTGCATAAAGAAGTAGCATACCTAGGTCACGTCATCACTCAAAATGGATTGAAACCTAATCCGGAGAAGATATCAGCAATAAAAAACTACCCAGTTCCCAAGAATCCTAAACAGATTAAACAATTTTTAGGCTTGATAGGCTACTACCGAAGATTCATTCCTAACCTTTCAAAAATTGCTAGACCTATTAATAATTTGCTAAAGAAGAATAGCCCTTTCCTATGGACAGCAGAACATCAATTTGCGTTCGAAACACTACGCGATAGTCTGTGTCGAGAACCGATACTGCAGTATCCAGACTTCGAAAAACCCTTCATCCTAACAACCGACGCTTCAAAGTATGCAATAGGAGCAATACTTAGTCAAGACAAAGATGGCGAGGATTTACCAATTGCGTATGCATCTAGGGTGTTACAAAAGGCCGAAATCAATTACTCGGTGTCCGAAAAAGAATTCTTAGCAGTCGTTTACGCCGTCAAACATTTTCGTCCTTATCTTTACGGTAGAACCTTTACTCTGGTAACAGACCACGAACCACTAAAGTGGATCAAAAACGTACGGGACCCGACTTCTCGTTTAATGCACTGGAGACTGAAGTTGGAAGAATATTCGTACGTCACAAAACATAAAAAAGGAATAGCGAACTCTAACGCAGACGCGCTTTCCAGAAATCCACCTGTCGACTCTTTCCGAATTCTACCTATTACCTCAAAACGGCCACGACCCGATACAGAATGCTCATCTACTGACGCCCACAAGCGCGCCAAAGTAGCTCACCAACACCCAACGCGTGCTCGCGAACCAGATACGCTGTCTTCGTCTACCAGCGTTCACAAACGCACCAAAATAGCTCACCAACACCCAACACGTGCTCGCGAACCGGATACGCTATCTTCATCTACCGGCGCTCACAAGCGAATGAAACATGTAGACCAGCACCCAATACGAGCGCATGAATCTGCACATGAATCCACCAACCCTTCCCCACGAAGACGAAACAAAGCATTACAAGACACTTCGACTTCTACTGGTACCTCTGACTCAAATGCCAGTATGACTGACAATAGCAGCGCAACGGAGGCACCGATCGTAGTCGATAAAACGATCAAGCAAACTACGGAACGAATTCAACCACTCACCTCATCTGAATCAAACCAAAACTCCGGTAAGCCCCAAGGTCGTAGTGTTAAAATACGTGAAGAACAGTCCGACACACTGAATAAGCCGACACCCGAAGCCACTACCAGTAAAGGACGAAATTACGCCCCTCGATTCACGGAATTCGTAACAGATCGTAACCACCTACCATTAACGCATAGTAAATTTATTCAAGAGATACGCGCCAATCTCCTCGACAGGCAAGATAACCTAGCCCACTGCATCTCGGCAGACTGCAAGACATCACGAGGAGTCGCGGGACAACTAATCAATAGGAAAATAATCACCCGAGATCAACTACAACAACTAGACCCTGAAGTAACGAACGTATTGACACTGCCACATGGTAACCGCCTCATTTACAATCTAGTAACCAAAAAATACCACTACCAGAAACCAACTGAAGAAACACTGTTCAACGCCCTAGTAAATCTAAAGAATTGCTTAGAACAAGACAAAGTCAAATCGCTCTCGATTCCAAGACTAGGCTGCGGCTTAGATAAGTTAGACTGGGACCTTGTTAATCGGATGATCCATTACATATTTAAAGACTCCGACATAAAGATCACCATTTGTAATTATCAAAACCCGACTTATGACTCGACATCTTCTGAATCTGAAGCAGACGCATCAACACCCAGAATCCCTGCTCCCCCTGTAACTCGTCGGCCAATGCGTCGGACCGGCACTAGGTCAGCTCCAAGACATGCTCCGGTTTCTACTCCCTCGCGCTACCCAACTGATATCTCGGAGAGTGACTCCGTGACACATGATCCGGAGTCAGCTGTTGAAGACACGGATAGCGATGCCTCCGTTGTACCTACGGCAACGCAACCACCTTTAGGCTCACAACGTCGCGAGAATCCCGAAGAGCGAAAACCGGACCGCCCCCATATTGACAATGACAACTTTTGTTGCTTAGATTACTTCATACAAAATCAAAATGACATATTACCAACACCCAACGTAACCGAAACTAATGACGGACTTCTCATGTTGTGCGACAATTACGCTCATTTCGTATCAGCTAATTGTGGTTGGACAGAAGGACTAGAAAAACAGTTGATAGACGGAAATCTAGTAAGCATGGAATCCTTTCAAAACCAGAATCCAGAAATATCCGACGTAATTAAAACTCGGTTGAAAAACAACAAATACATATTTACCCTCGTAGTGAAACCACGTCAATCAGACCCGGGCAGACTTGACGACATTTTCTACACGTTAGTTAACTTGAGGATTATCTTGTCCGGACTAGACATTCGGTCCATATCATTCCCCATGTCAGGACCAGGAGTTGATGATATTCTACGATCTATCTTTAAAAAACTGATTTATCACATTTTTGCGGATTCAGACATTCGAGTAACACTTTGTAGAAATACTACAATTATACCAGACGAACGATTACGCGAAGACATGATCAAAGAGTACCACGAGTCACTGATCGGAGGACACCAAGGCGTTACAAAAATTTTCAATAAAATAAGAGAAAAATATTTTTGGCCAAATATGAAAAAGCAAATTCAAAATATCATCAGATCTTGCGGCAGTTGCCAGAGGAAAAAACTAGTCAGGATCAAAACAAAATTACCCATGGCAATCACTGACACGCCCGCAGAGGCCTTTGACAAAGTGGCATTAGATATTGTTGGACCTCTACCCCTTACTAAATCGAACAACAAATATCTCTTGACAATACAATGCAATTTGACAAAATTCCTGGACGCCATCCCTTTACCTGATGCCACCGCCAAAACTATAGGCGCAGCATTCGCAAAAGAATACATTACACGTTACGGTGCTCCTCGAGCAATACTTACAGACCAAGGACAGAATTTTATGAGCACAGTCATCAAACAACTTTGTAAACTCTTCAAAATTAAACAACTACGAACAACCGCCTATAGACCGCAATCAAACGGCTCATTAGAAAGAAGTCACCTCGTAATTACCGAATACATCAAACATTACACCAACGAAGGTAAAGATTGGGATGAATTCATACGTTTCGCCATTTTCTGCTATAATACAGCAAAACACGACAGTACACATTATTCACCTCACCAGCTGATCTTCGGCTCGGAAGCTAAACTACCGACAGACGCGATACTAAGCAACACATCCACGCATACATACGATACATTCCTCCTCGATCTAATAGCGAATCTCACAGACATCCGTAAACGCGCCGCGTTGAACCTGAAACAAGCTAAACAGAAAAGTAAGGAACACTACGACAGAACAATTAACCCACAACGATTTGAAGTAGGACAAACTGTCTACCTATTGAACGAAACAAGGTCAAAATTCCAAGATCATTATAAAGGCCCGTATGTAATCAAACGAATAATAGATGACGTTAACGCCGAAATATACCTCACGCTAAACAAAACTAAAATAGTTCATCTCAATAAACTGAAAATCGCACATACATAGTAAAATCCCACATTAACCCCTTCAATAGCTACTACAGTACAACCGACAATAGCATGCTACCATATTGCCTGCGATCGCGTTACATTACGTCTCATACTCTTGCATATCGTTGCAGGTGCAGTGCTCTCGACAGCACGACAGACGATTCGACTAACGTCGCGATTAAGCAACTGAATCAGAACCCGGGAATCTTCTTCGAACAATTGCAAGACCTATGTACGGCTAGTACTTCTGAGGTCACTCTCAAAACTTCGAAACGCTCACAATCTACCGAGACTCTCTCCTACGTCCCCAAAGTTACCTTGGATCTAAGTCAAGTATCCCTCAGTCTTGATTTTAATATTTCCACCGACTTATCCTTAATTGCAATCCCCCCACTCCACAAAACCTCGCACATAGATGTACATGCCTTGGCCAATACCGGACTATCGCTGCAGGATATCGCAAAACAAGCTACTGATATCAGCACACACCACCGCACACAGCGCTATATGTTGCACATCAAAGACACTCTTACTTACAGCGGTGTTGGTTTGCTATCTCTCGCAACCCTATACTTATTCTACCGTCACTCATGCCTCGGCAAGGTCATTACTCTGTGCACACATTGCAAAACAAAAAAGACGAACCAGACATTTAGAGCCATACAAACAGGGTATGACAATCCAATCGAGCTGAATATTATTCACCCACCTACTTCTTCTGTCCTACCCATTCCCAACGAAGTAGAAACCCATCATGCAGTTCATCACACACCACCTCCGCTTCCTTTAAACCCACCCACCTTACGAAAACCTTATTACAAATAGGCAATTACTATATTGCTATCAAGTTCTGCTGTTGCGCTGTCAAACAGACATAAATAAAATAAATACTTGTGTACACTACTGCACTAAAATAATTGTAGTGACGATCTTATACCCTTAGTTTAAAATTAGCCCAAAATATATCTACACTCATAACCGATATCATTGTACAAATAGGTCAAACTCTGTATCTCGACATATCAAAAAAAAAAAAAAAAATCATTGTTGTTTAGGCTTAAGTGTACTAACCCGCTTCCATGCGCATTAACCCTAGGCGCCTAGCTTTAAACAACATTATGTAACCATAGTATTATAACTATATGCCTTACGCTCATACGTAATCCAGAATATAAACCATACACTACCTATAATAAGAATAATTGTAAAACTAATTTTAAGCACAAATCATGTTTCACATTTCCACCTTCTTGCTCCCTCTGACGGGGGTGGTGTTACGTCCAACATACCACTTCTTTCTATTTTTCCTACTCGCTAACTCTCCCACAGTTCTGTCCTGTCCTCTTATCTCTACGTAGTCTCACGCTATTCACTATCACGCTTACTCTTCAAATTCCATTCCCTACTCCTAGCTTTGTGACACCTTTTCTGCACCCGTCCGTTTCACGTCTCGAGGGACACTCCTATTCTGACACTCGACAATTCCACATCTCGCCTTCATATATATCTTTTCGCAACACACAACTCATTCCGACCGCTATCTCATGTTCTACGGAATAAACTTATAAACGACATATCAACATACTCCAGTTTATTCAATCCCATCCTGATTTCCGGTTGACCTGTAACGTAAAAGCGAAGCCAACCAGGTTACTCCTTCCGCTCAGGAGTAAACTCTACCCACGGACGTAACATTATATATAATTATTAGGAAAATCCTATATATTTTTTAATTAACTGCTCACATATTGATTGAAATAAAAATATTATTCATCAGGAAGATGCCATTCAATTTACTTTATGAATTGTCATTTGGAACATTCATACAATGGATTAGAACTTAATATGAAGTTTAAAGAAAACATACAGATAGATAAATCATTATTCATTTGATTTCATATTTTTAATTTTTGAAAATTGATTATTCTTTGAATCAAGAAAAATAATTTATTTGAATGAATCATTTTTCATTGTATTAAATTATTCAACTTAATTACCTCCATTTATATTCTATTAAATTAACGTATAATTTAAATATATATAAATATATATATATATATATATATATATATATATGAATGTGTGTGTGTATATACATATATATACATTATGATTTTCAATTTACTTTCAAAAAAAAAAAAAATTTGAAAAAAAAAAATTTTTTTCAGATTATTTGAATTTTTTGAAATTATATATAATTATCAGAAAAATCCTACATATTTTTCAATTATCTGCTCAAACATTAATTGAAATAAGGATAGTATTCATTAGAAAAATGCCATTTAATTTGCTTTATGAATTGTAATTTGGAACGTTCATACAATGGATTAGAACTTATTATGAAATTTAAAGAAAACATACAGATAGATAAATTATTATTTATTTAATTTCATATTGTTGATTTTTGGAAATCAATTATTCTTTGATTTAAGAAAAATAATTCATTTGAATAAATCATTTCTTATTTTATTAAATTATTTGACCTAATTACCTCCATTTATATTCTATTATATTACCGTATAAGATAAATATATCTAAATGTATATATATATTAGGGTGCTTTTTTTTTGGACCATATTTTTTTTTTTTCGGTCCCATCGTGAAATTTTGTTGGCAATACAACAAAAAAAATTCCCTAAAAGATTGAGCCCTTAATATTAATATTAAGTGCTCGCCCAAGGCATGTAAAAATTTCCCGCTTAAAATACACGTAAACTTCAATTTTTTTCTTTAAATCATCTACAGTTCAGAGGCATTCTATGGTGTAGTCTAAGACGTCAGTAGGTTTTCTTCGGAATGAAATGCTCTACAAAAGTGCTCATTGCGGTGAAGTCGTAACTCACACCAGCGAAGTCGTACGGGCCACCCAAACCCAATTTTTTCATGAAATTCTTGTCTTTTTGCCCGTATCTCGTAAATAACAAGAGCTACAAAAAAAAATATGCAACAAATTTGTAGGAAATTTAATTTCCTACAAAAAAGTTCTAGAAAACCAAATTGCTAACATCGATATTTATTGAGATATTGGGCTTTTAAAGTGAGGAAGTATGGAATTTTCGTGAATTATTGAGTATTGTCGAATTATTGATTGTCGAATATTTTTTTGTTTTGTAGCTCTTGTCATTACAATTACAATTCTTGTCATTACAAATACAATTCTTGTCATTACAATTACAAGAGCTACAAAACAAAAAAATATTCGACAATCAATAATTCGACAATTGAACTCAATAATTCATGAAAATTCCATACTTCCTCACCTTAAAAGCCCAATATCTCAATAAATATCGATGTTAGCAATTTGGTTTTCTAGAACTTTTTTGTAGGAAATTAAATTTCCTACAAATTTGTTGAATATTTTTTTTTGTAGCTCTTGTTATTTACGAGATACGGGCAAAAAGACAACAATTTCATGAAAAAATTGGGTTTGGGTGGCCCGTACGACTTCGCCGGTGTGAGTTACGACTTCACCGCAATGAGCACTTTTGTAGAGCATTTCATTCCGAAGAAAATCTACTGACGTCTTAGACTACACCATAGAATGCCTCTGAACTGTAGATGTTTTAAAGAAAAAAATTGAAGTTTACGTGTATTTCAAGCGGGAAATTTTTACATGCCTTGGGCGAGCACTTAATATTAATATTAAGGGCTCAATCTTTCAGGGAATTTTTTTTGTTGTATTTCCAACGAAATTTCACGATGGGACCGGAAAAAAAAAATAAAGTCCAAAAAAAAGCACCCTAATATATATATATATATGTGTTTGCGTATATACATATATATATTATCATTTTTAATTTACTTTTAAAAAAAGAGAAATTTTAAGAAAAAAAATTTTTCTTTCACATTATTTGAACTCTTTGAAATTATATATAATTATTAGGAAAATCCTATATATTTTTCAATTAACTGCTCGCATATTGATTGAGATAAAAATATTATTCATTGGAAAGATGCCTTTTAATTTACTTTATGAATTGTCATTTGGAACATTTATACAATGGATTAGAACTTAATATGAAGTTTAAAGAAAACATACAGATAGATGAATCATTATTCATTTGATTTCATATTTTTAATTTTTGAACTATTTACAATATTTACACGCGTGGCCAGTTACCTGTAAATAAGAGAAACAACAATTAAGGCCACTTATTCGTCTCTCTTTCACTGCTCTGTATACTGTTTATGCTCTTTGTCCTAGCACGTACTCTCTCTTTTGTCTCTTCTCTCTATCTGTCCCTTTCTATATCTCCCTGTCTCTATCTCGACTCTGTTCACCTGTCGATCCATTTCGCACTGGACGAGGCATCTAGCAGGTGTCACATAAACGTGCGTAGAGATCATTAAGCGCGCTAAATATAAAGAGAATATATTCTCTTTACATATATACATATATGTGTGTGTGTAAATATGTATATATGTATATTTTGATTTTTAATTTACTTTTAAAAAAAGAGCAATTTGAAAAAAAAATTTTTTTCACATTATTTAAATTTTTCAAAATTATATATAATTATTAGAAAAATCCTATATATTTTTGGAATATCTGCTCACATATTAATTAAAATGGAAATATTATTCATTAGAAAAATGCCATTTGATTTACTTTATGAATTGTAATTTGGAACATTTATACTATGGATCAGAACTTATTATGAAATTTAAAGAAAACATAAAGATAGATGAATTATTATTTATTTAATTTCATATTTTTAATTTTTGAAAATTGATTTTTCTTCAATTTAAGAAAAATAATTTATTTAAATAAATCATTTCTCATTTTATTGAATTATTTAACTTAATTACCTCCATTTGTATTCTATTTTATTGATGTGTAATATAAATATATATAAATATATATATATATATATATATGTGTGTGTATATATAAATATATATGTATATATATATATATATATATATATATGTAATTATAATTTTTAATTTACTTCCGAAAAAAGTGAAATTTTAGAAAAAAAAATTTTTTTACATTATTTAAATTTTTTGAAATTATATATAATTATTAGGAAAATCCTATATATTTTTTAATTAACTGCTCACATATTGATTGAAATAAAAATATTATTCATCAGGAAGATGCCATTCAATTTACTTTATGAATTGTCATTTGGAACATTCATACAATGGATTAGAACTTAATATGAAGTTTAAAGAAAACATACAGATAGATAAATCATGATTCATTTGATTTCATATTTTTAATTTTTGAAAATTGATTATTCTTTGAATCAAGAAAAATAATTTATTTGAATAAATCATTTTTTATTGTATTAAATTATTCAACTTAATTACCTCCATTTATATTCTATTAAATTAACGTATAATTTAAATATATATATATATATATATATATATATATATATATATATATATATATATATATATATATAAATGTGTGTGTGTATATACATATATATACATTATGATTTTCAATTTACTTTCAAAAAAAAAAAAAATTTGAAAAAAAAAAATTTTTTTCAGATTATTTGAATTTTTTGAAATTATATATAATTATCAGAAAAATCCTACATATTTTTCAATTATCTGCTCAAACATTAATTGAAATAAGGATAGTATTCATTAGAAAAATGCCATTTAATTTGCTTTATGAATTGTAATTTGGAACGTTCATACAATGGATTAGAACTTATTATGAAATTTAAAGAAAACATACAGATAGATAAATTATTATTTATTTAATTTCATATTGTTAATTTTTGGAAATCAATTATTCTTTGATTTAAGAAAAATAATTCATTTGAATAAATCATTTCTTATTTTATTAAATTATTTGACCTAATTACCTCCATTTATATTCTATTATATTACCGTATAAGATAAATATATCTAAATGTATATATATATTAGGGTGCTTTTTTTTTGGACCATATTTTTTTTTTTCGGTCCCATCGTGAAATTTTGTTGGCAATACAACAAAAAAAATTCCCTAAAAGATTGAGCTCTTAATATTAATATTAAGTGCTCGCCCAAGGCATGTAAAAATTTCCCGCTTAAAATACACGTAAACTTCAATTTTTTTCTTTAAATCATCTACAGTTCAGAGGCATTCTATGGTGTAGTCTAAGACGTCAGTAGGTTTTCTTCGGAATGAAATGCTCTACAAAAGTGCTCATTGCGGTGAAGTCGTAACTCACACCAGCGAAGTCGTACGGGCCACCCAAACCCAATTTTTTCATGAAATTCTTGTCTTTTTGCCCGTGTTACGTGGGGGTGAGGGTGTACTGAGCGGTGGTAGTTTATGATTAATTGAATAATCTAGCTCCCACGTAACGACAATGAATAATAATTAAATCTAAGAAAAGACTTACCTTTCGGTAAGCCGGTAATTTGTAGGATCGTGTCGCTATAGACCTGTACAGGTCTGTGAGGTTTGTTTAAATAGTTGAGGCTATTTTATAATAAAGAAAATGGGAAGAAGGTCGCTCAAAATAAATGTTTAAAAAGATTTAACTGGTAAAAGATGAAGTATATTCTGGTTCAATTTAGTTATTGAAATATCTGGTAACAATCGATGGTGATAATTATATATATGAGCCAAAAATAACAATTTATAAAGTTTTCAAATTGAATAAAAAATCGCGTGTTATACTATTCTAGAAGATAATATTATTTGGTACCAGGAACATCTACTCTGAACGATGGTTATAACTAGCTGGTCGTGATAATTGTATTGTATCTCTCTTTTTAGATTATCTTAAATCGTTTAATATAATATATATATATTTAATATATATATTTAATCGTTTAGTCTTATTTGTTAATTCTTGGAAACAATAAGTGGAATTTAATTGGGGGTAGTGAAGCTAGCCACCAATTCTATGCTTGGTTTTTGTGAATTTACTGAAGTAGTTTTTGATTATCAAGGTGAAACAAGAATTCGTCTAATTTCGAAGATTAACACTCGGATTGACTTAGCTTTTTGGTGAATCGGTCGACGAGATTGAGAGCCGTCGGATCGTGTCGGTCTGCGTCGGTAGAATGCTGGACCAGGGGCCTCACCTCAAATTTGGAAGAGTTGATGAATCGAATGATGTTGAACGTTGGTCACTTAGCCTTTGTGAATTTAGAATGATATCTTGTTATCGAAAGTTTGAAAGTGTCTGTTTGTGATTTTGATGATTAGTTAAAATTGATTGGAACGATTATTTATTAAAAATGATAGTGTAATTATTATTATTTTTACTTAAGATTACCTGATTCGCTTGAATCAGGGCCGAACTCAATTTTAACTAAGGAAAATGGAATATCATAAAAATGTCTATTCGCGAAATGACGAGATTTAGTAAAGAACAGAAAAGATGGAAATGTAGAAGATAGTGAGTCTTTCGCAGCTAACAGAATAACTGAATGCTCGAATTTAACGAATTAGCGCGAGACATTAGGCCGGTCACAATTAAGATTTTCCAAACGCTACTCTTGCTCGAGAGGGCTAATCCGGGTTTACGTCCACGCACTTCGCGACTTGACAGACGAAAGACGCGGCTTCTTGGGCCCGAGGGTCCAAGGAGCTGCAGTTGTAATAAGTTACAACGGTAATTAGCCAATGGGGAGCGAGGCGACCTCCTGGCGCCCAAATCCACATGGTCAGCGTCACTTCACGCTCTCCAACGGTGTTCCGACGATTCTCAATCTCGTCGGTAACATATTGAAAATATGGACAAAAGATATTTGCATGCAATGTTTACACATTCATTCATACATTCCAATGAGTAATCTATTTTAATTTGATAGTTCTGAAGGTAGTGTTTTATCCTAGTTATTGATTATAATTTTAATTTAAAAAGAGGGATATTTTCAGGCTGAGCACTACTGATACTAACTCAGCAGTCTCTCATCTCAGTTCTTGGTACCAGCTAAATAAACGAAAGTGGAACCTTATGCTAGGGATCGTTGTTGGTCTCTACGTGACTTTTGCCAGGAGGGGTGGAACTCGCTGTTATTAGAATATGAGATTTGAATGAAATGATATACGTGCATTGAAGTAATCAAAGAAATGAAATGAAATAGAATTTTAAAAAGGTACGCCAAGGCAGTACGTCGGGGCGTAACATCCCTCCCCACTTAGAAACCATCAACGTCCCCGTTGATGAATAATTAAAGGCTAGTAGATATACAGAAATTGAGAGTAATCAAAAGATAATGTATGTGTATATGTGACAGTGTCACAACGATGATGAAATATTAAGGTATTATATAGTTTATAAAAACAAATTTCAGGTCGGCGGGAGATTAGCTCTCTGTGATCAGTAAACTGGTCAGCCGGCCTTCACATTAAGAACAACTATATATATAAGTTTACGTATGGGAATAATAACATGATTAAATATGGAATATTCTACAACATGGCAACAATCGTTGCTACTGCAATCTAGGATGTAAGGTCGGCGGGAGAATAACTCTCTGTGATCAGTAAACTGGTCAGCCGGCCTTACATTAATAATATGATACATATATATAGTTAACATAAGGAAGTAATAACGTAATTAAAGGTGGAATATTTTATGACATGGCGACAGTCGTTGCCATCGCAATCCAGGATGCAAGGTCGGCGGGAGAATAACTCTCTGTGATCAGTAAACTGGTCAGCCGGCCTTACACCAAGAATACGATGTATGTATAAAGTTAATATAAGGAAGTAATAACGTAATTTAAGGTGGAATATTTTATGACATGGCGACAGTCGTTGCCATCGCAATCCAGGATGTAAGGTCGGCGGGAGAATAACTCTCTGTGATCAGTAAACTGGTCAGCCGGCCCCACACCAAGAATACGATATATGTATCAAGTTAACATAAGGAAGTAATAACGTTACTAAAGGTGGTATATTTTATAATATGGTGACCATCGTCTGTATCGCAATCTAGGATGTAAGGTCGGCGGGAGAATAACTCTCTGTGATCAGCAAACTGGTCAGCCGGCCCTACATTAAGATTACTATAACTCTAACTCAGGTTAATGTAAGCGAGTAGTATCATTATTAGAGGTGGAATATCTTAGAGTACTGTGACAATCGTTGCTACCGCAATTTAGGATGTAAGGTCGGCGGGAGAATAACTCTCTATGATCAGTGAGACTGGTCAGCCGAGTTCTTCATAGCGAAAATGACTTATGCGAAACGTTGGTGGAACGGCTAGTGTGTTCTGCGTTGGTTGACATTTGGCTTTGGCGCTGCTGAACATCAGGTGTACCGTGTCCTCTGATTGGTGAACGAGATCTGGATGCTCGGCTAGCTGGAGAGCCTTACGCCTTGGTAGAGGCCGGATTCCGTGCATTTAGATCTTTGTGGTGGGCCCAGTATCATGTGACCCACTGAGAGTCGTAGTCGTATGTGTACCCTCGTAGCGGATACTCATTAATAGGTTGACGAACAGGAATCCTGGCAGTACTTTTAAGTGCTGCCTTGTTTTGGCATCTGGGTTCCTTTGGAGTAGTGCATTCTGGACCCAAACAGCCCGTCGACTGCATTCAGCCACTCGAACTCGCCTTTTCTCCTGTTAGGTTTTGTAAAAGTTTTCACCAAATTGCCATTTGCCTTAAATAATTGCCGAAGTTCCAATGGTCATTTTTTTCTAATATACTGTAGCATTTTTAACGTTAATTTGGAATGAAAGGAATTTGAAAGAAAGGAAAGGTTTCAAGGTTAACATCACACTGAGTTGATCCATTCAAAAGCTTCTGAACAAACTCTAAGGGCAGATCAAGTTCATCGCTGAACTTCCCTCTTAGGTGTTAGGCTTCAAACTTAGAGCTAGTTACAGTTGAATATCCCTCGTTGCGGTTGGTCACGCCCCATCCGTTGGCGTTAAGCTTAAAATTACTTAGAAATAAAGAATCGTTTCCGTAGTGCCCCTCGTACTGCACTTACTCCTGAGCAACTAATCTGCTTCCCTAAGTCTGATGTTATGTAACTTTTCATAGTATATCCCACGATTGTTGGTAAATGATGTGATTATGTAGTCCTCCAAGTTGGTTTCTCTCAATATCCAAAATGCGATAATTAATAAGGTAAATTCCCCTAATGAATCCATGGTATTCTTCTTCCTCAAGTTCGAAAATGAATGTACATTACTCCCAATCCCATATTTGTAGTCGCATTAATCAGTCTACAATGCGTTCCATCAGTAAGCCAATTCGAGTTTGTCTACATGTTTAATGAATCTTTCACCGTTGTTACCTTCTAATACTACGTTATTGTTTTCCAAGACTTTAACAATTTTGTATGGACCCTGGTATCGTTTGCTAAATTTTCCTTTCCTAGCTTCTATCTGTACGCGTACCATGTCTCCCGCTTTGCCTTTGAACGGATGTACTGTCCGATCGTAATACATTTTCGACCTTTCCTTTGCCTGCACTAAGTTTGTCGCAGCCAAGGCCTGCATTTCGTTTAATCTGATCATTAGGTATTCAAGATACGAATTGTACGTTAAACGGTTTTCATCAGTATCAAACGAAGTTGGACAGCGCGCTATTCTTCCGAAAACTAGCTCATACGGTGTGAAGTTTGTGGCTTCATGAACTGCCGTATTGTATGAAAACATGGCAAATTGAACTAGTTCATCCCAATCGTTAAACTCATTAATATAATGTTTAATGTACTCTGTTAATACAATATGGCTACGTTCTAATGCGCCGTTTGATTGTGGTCGATAGCTAGAAGTAGTAATATGTTTAATTTTGAAAAGTTTAGCTAATTCTTGTAATAGTTTATTTACGAAGCTTGTTCCTCGATCTGTTAGAATAGTTTTAGGCGATCCAAATTGCAAAATCAGATGTTTTACCATTGCATGAGCCACTGTCTCAGCTCTTATATCGGGAATAGGCACGGCGATACAAAATTTTGTCAAATTATCCTGCATAGTTAAGATATGCTTGTTGCCACTAGGGGTCTGCGGAAGTGGACCTACTGTATCTAGTGAAATTTTCTGAAACGGCTCAGATGGAGTGTCCGTTATTAGCATTGGCTCCCTAGTCTTTACGCGAACTAGCTTTTGTTCTTGACAGCTTTCGCATCTTCGAATGAAATTACTGATATTCTCTCTCATTCGTGGCCAATAAAATCTTTCGCGGATTCTTCGATAAGTTTTGGTCACGCCTTTGTGTCCTCCCATTAGTCCACTATGCATTTCCGAAATTATGCCTGGTCTTATTTCTGATGGTGGTATCTCGGTTATACCTGAACAGATTGTAATGTCTATGTCTTCGTCTTCAAAAATATCTATTAATAAATTTGAGATGTCTATTGATAGTTCGTCAGTCATATCCCCTAATTTTGAAATTCTAAATGTCTTTATTTTCAAATTTAATAAAGTCGTTTTCAAATTTTCCAAAGCTACCTTGACGTTACGTAATTCAATTTTGTCAAAATGTTTTCTTTTAACTACGAGGCTAAATATGCTATATTTTCCCGTTTTTGTAATGATAACTTGGCCTAATTTTGGTTTTGCATCACGATGATCGTCTGCATTTATTAATTCCAAATCGTTTAATAGTCTGCTGACTGGTGTAGAAAATTCTGAATCTATTGATATGAAATGTACATAATTGTCTTTCCTGTATGTCAAATTTTCACGACTGAATGAGATTCTATTCCCTGAATGGTAACCTGTTTTGGGAAATTTTAATGGCGATATTGTTTCTAAATCTGGGGGTATGCTTTCCGTAATTTCAATTCGCGTTGGTGAATCTCGGAATTCTAGTTGCGGCTGTAAACGCCTTGGCGTTTTGCTGACCTTGCTTTTCACTGAAATGTCCCCTGTCTCATTCAACTCAGGTATCATATTCAAAGGATACGGGGTTGAGAGTGCTATTGGTCTGGGTGCGACTATAGGTGTTGGTAATGCCGATTTCTGCAAAGGTCGACTAACTACTGTTTCATTCAAATTATTTTGATTGGTATTAGTCTGTCCAGCCTCGCTATTGTCTCCTTGATTTCTCTTAACTTTTTCTAAAAATCTCTCAATTTTTTTATTCAGTTCGTCGTCATCCGTCTCGTCTTTTTCGTCGAGTACCTCACGTATGGTTTCGTCTAATTCTTCACCCTCTGATATATGTCCTGGTAATTCTACTTCATCTGCATCCGAGTTACTGGAGTTGTCTAGAAGACTCCTCTCGTGCAAGGTCTTGTCAAAGAGTTCAAATGAATCTTGCAACTCCTTCGGATTCAGATTACTTCTTTCGCGCAAAGATTTATTAAAGAGGTCAAATGATTTCCTTAATTCTTTAGGATCTATAGATAATTTAGCTTTACGACTCGCTTCTGTTTGCAAAAATACATCATCATCCGAATCGCTATCTCTATCACGCGGTGATTTTAATTTTACTGTTATATTTTCAGGCTCAGAATCAGATTCAACGTCGTCGTCAGTTCGTGCGTCAGTCTGAATGTCTGTTTGTTCAGGTTGTCGTGTTCCCTGGGATGTAGTAGGTTGTTCAAGACCTAGATTCGGTAATACACTTCTTTGCCTCCGGTAGGCCGGCGGTTCGGAAGATTCATCGTCGGATGAGTCTTCAGAAACAGCTTGCCTACTTCCTGCTGTTGTCCTAGCTCTCGATCGAGTTCTTGTTGAGATCGCGTTCTCATCAGGCTCTATGGTAGTCTTTGTTTTTGGACAGAATGTTTCGTCAGCTGATTTTTTCCTTGGGACTGAGTCTGATTTTGCTAATGGTCGCTTTATTTTTGGAGCAGGTAATTTTGAAATTTTCGAATCGATGGGTAATATCTTCCATTGGTTCGGTTTACTCCTGACCTTCAAGTTTGACCAAGGGTTCATAATAGCAAATATCGTTTGGAGTTTTTGATTTTCTATTAATTTTAAATTTGTACAAGCGAAAATTTTGATTCCCGTCCCTCCAAAAATGAATCGTAACATGGTTCTTACTTTGTTCCATGCTAGTTTATCTAGACCGCATCCCATTCTAGGTATTCCAACTGTTTTAACAGAGTCATCCTCTAAAATTTTCCGAAAATTGATCAGACTGAGGTACATGTCTTCATATTCTGGTTTGTCCCAAAAGTTTAATTTTGTCATAATGTAATAAATTTTCTGATCTGGCAGTTCTAATTTAGCTACCGAATGCATATCAGCTTGACTGCGAAGGTGTTCCGGTACCCCATACTTTTTCCTAAAATCGCTTGCTATACCGGAACTCATTTCAAGATCTACAGAAACGGTATGCGCATAATTGTCAAGTCTATCGAAAACGCTTTCATGTACTTCAATAATGTTTGGATTTTCAATATCAGCTGTTCTAATTATTTTCAAATAGTCTGAATATTTTGGAAATGAGTCTACAGATTTAATTATTAGATTGTCACTATCGTTTCCACTATCAGATGACTCCGACGATTGGTTAATGCCGTCGGTAACAGGGACTGGGTTGCGCGACAATGCATCTGCGTTACTGTTAAGTCGACCAGCCTTGTGTTTGAATTCATACTCGTAATCTCGTAACTTGAGCCTCCATCGTATTAGTCGCTGCCCGGGATCTTTAATCGAGTCGATCCAGCGCAATGGCTCATGATCACTAACCAGTGTGAATTTTCGGCCATAAAGGTAAGGTCGAAAATGTCGTACTGCATATAGAGCTGCTAAACACTCTTTCTCAGTTGTGAAATAATTTTGTTCCGCTTTGCTCAGAGCACGAGACAGGTAGGCGACGGGCATGTCATAACCGTCCACCTCCTGGCTCAAAACGGCTCCGATTGTATAGTCGGATGCGTCGGTAGTTAACGTGAATTGCTTCTTAAAATTTGGGTACTGCAAGATAGGATATTGGCATAGACACTTCCTTAAAATTTTGAAACTTTTCTTTTGATCTTTACCCCAAATAAATGGTGATTCCTTCTTTAATAAGTCTGTGAGAGGCCTAGCCTTTCCCGCAGAATCTTTAATAAAACGCCTGTAGTAACCGGCGAGTCCCAGAAATTGTCTAATGTTCTTAGGATTTTTAGGTTGTGGAAAATGTCGAACCGCGGTAATTTTCTTCGGGTCCGGTCTAACTCCTGATCTGCCAATAATATGGCCTAAATAAGCCACTTCTGTTTTTAGGAATTCACATTTATCTGGTTGTAACGTTAATTTAGCGTCCTTTAATTTGTTAAATAACCGGCGGATTTTCTTCCCGTGTTCTTCTAAATTCTTTGCATAAACTACGATGTCGTCTAAATAAACGAAAACTTCGACACCTTGTAGTCCGCGTAATGTTTGATCCATTAATCTTTGAAATGTAGCGGGCGCGTTTTTAAGCCCTTCAGGCATTCTGAGATATTCGTAATGACCGTTTGGTGTTGTGAATGCGGTTTTTGCTCTATCTTGGGGGTCCATTTCAATTTGTTGGAAACCGCTGGCAAGATCGAAAGTTGAAAAATATCGCGCTTCACCGAGATGATCAAGAATGTCTGTAATATTAGGTAATGGATACGCGTCCCCAATTGTCTTTTCATTCAATTTCCGAAAATCTATTACCATACGCCATCGTTTTCTACCCGCAGAATCGGGTTTTTTGGGTACAATCCACACGGGTGAATTATACGGTGAATTTGAAGGAACTATTATTCCGTTGTCAATTTTAATTTTGATTTGGTTTTCAATCTCGGTTTTGTGGATTGGAGGGAACCGGTATTGTCGCGTATTAATCGGTATATCATCCTCTGTTGGTATACGATGCTGAATTCCGGGTGTAGATTTTAATTTGTCTCCAGGTAAATGAGATAATTCTGGATATTCCTCAATGATATCTAATACGTGGTCGCGTTCCTCTATATTTAAATGATCTAAATGCAATTTTGATTGAATTTCTGTAAATCGATCAGTCACTACAGGTCCTAAATTTAAGTCTTCTGAACTTGAATCGTGATATTCATGCTCCTCCGGAAAGTTGTGATATTCAAAAGGTATCACTTCCTGTGGTGGAATCTCTATCTCAATATCTCTATCCAAGGTATTAATTGCAAGAACATGGCATACGCCATCTTGTACCGAGACTGCAGCCTCACCAATGTATACGCCGTCTATGGTTTCTACGCGTGGCAAATATGCTTCTTTTGTGCCACAACTGATTACGTCAATGCCAATGGCTTGCTTTGTGCGCGCACGAATTTTAAAGAGACGTTTTTGCGGTTTTGTTTCGGTATCGGAATGTTCTTCGTATCCGATAAATCGTATCGGTCTAATCGGGTCAGTTTTCGTTACCAAGGTGTTATGTGTGAAAGAGATCTCAGCCTTACGCTCGCGCAAATAATCTTTACCTAATATACCGTCGCAATTTAGCAAAAAGGTTGATCGTACGACGTGAAATTTACTTGGTTCGTTTTGTAAAGTCAAATTTGTTATTCCCAAAGTTTTTACTTTATCGGTTGTTATTCCCGTAATCGTAGAAATTTCCTCTACACTGATTAAAACGTCAGGATGTAAAACATTAGCTTTAATTAGACTGATATCTGCGCCGGTGTCGATTAGAACAATAGCTGAATGTTCTTTTAATTCAGGAGCTGTCATCCTGATCAGTGGCGATTCTCGATCTGGTCCGCGCGTATCGTTGCACCGGCCGGCGGTTCCGCGAAACGGACCGTCGGTTGACGCTCGGGCGTCGCGTACCTCGCCGTTGCGTCCGGGCGACGAGTCGCGTTCGAGTTTAAAGATTCAGCTGTTTCGGACGTTCTACGCGGAGATGGTGACCGTGTTCTGACGTTCGAATTATCAAACCTCGCTTGATTAAAACTGGACTGCTGATTCGGGTCGTATGAACGGGTGTTTGAATTTGGCGAATTCGATCTGCTCGTATTTAAATTTGCTCCCGGCGATCCCGATCTCTGTGGAATCGATGCAGGATTCATTGTGGGAGGATATCCATAAGGTGGTAAATACGGATATGTCATCGGCGGATAATAATACGGGTGTTGTGGAAAATAAGGCGGATATTGATAACCACGCGGTTGCTGGTACTGAAGCTGTGAGTGAGCGGGCATGCCGTATGGGTAATAACCCCTCGGTTCGGGTGATCGTCGAGCGGCGACGTTTGCCGTCGGGTGTTTGTACATCGCCGCGTTCGGTGACGGGCTTCTCGCGCGTGTCTCCGCTCCGTCTGAGATGCCATAATTCGAATACAATTGCGGCGCGTTATTTTGGTTATAGATCATTGGAGAGTTCGGTCGCGAAATTTGTACTCTCTGCGTTTCTCCGGAAGATATTATTCCCTGACGCATACGATTTTCTGTTTTTCGCGCTAACTTAAACGCTTCTTCCAATGTCTTTACACGTCCTTCAACATATCTTTCGATAGCTTCAGGTAGTCCTCGAATATAAGCATCCAACGCGTTCACTTGCAGAACTTTCATTACCGCGTCGACTTCGGTTTTTCCGTACTCGTCTTCTAAAGCTACGCGAGCTGCACTGACCAAGATTTTTAATCGATCGTAGAAATCGCTTACGTTTTCATCACGTTTCATCCGTATATTCGCGATCTCTTGTTGATAATACGGATAAGTCTTTTCAGCTGCAAATCGACATTTCAGATGTTTTATTAATTCATTGACCGTATTGAAAGTTTCGCCATATGTACTGTCGCGAGCTGCTCCTTGCAATTTTCCTAGAACGCACTTTACATATGCGCCTTCCGAATTCGGCGGAATATACACTGAACCGTTTTGCACGTCTTGTAAGAAATCTTTCAAACGAATGTTTTTCCCGTCAAAATATGGAATATTTAATGTACTATGCTGCAACGCAAAGCACTCCGCCATCGACGTCATCATCGCATTACTCGCGTCTAGAGCGGATACATTGGTTCGGTCCGCGCTGTGGTTTCCCGTTTCGTTAGGCATTTCAAAATCGAAAAAGGTTGTTTATGCACACGAAATAATTCAGGCCAATTTTAGGCAAATATTGGGAACACAGTTAATACACAAATGACCAGTGGAAAATTCGGCAATATACGATATCAGGATATTATGACATATACATACAAATACACAAGTAATAATTCGCAGAGTTTCATGCACAATTTGTCGTTAATTATATAATTATTATCTAGAAAGAAAGATACTTTGTTTTTTCATGCTTTTGACCAGTTTTTCAATTTTAACACAAAAACTAAAGAAAATTTTTTTTTTATTTTTTTTTTTTTTTTAAACAAATCTCACTTTTAGCAACAACATCCCACCGCTGCCACCAATTCTTGTGTTACGTGAGGGTGAGGGTGTACTGAGCGGTGGTAGTTTATGATTAATTGAATAATCTAGCTCCCACGTAACGACAATGAATAATAATTAAATCTAAGAAAAGACTTACCTTTCGGTAAGCCGGTAATTTGTAGGATCGTGTCGCTATAGACCTGTACAGGTCTGTGAGGTTTGTTTAAATAGTTGAGGCTATTTTATAATAAAGAAAATGGGAAGAAGGTCGCTCAAAATAAATGTTTAAAAAGATTTAACTGGTAAAAGATGAAGTATATTCTGGTTCAATTTAGTTATTGAAATATCTGGTAACAATCGATGGTGATAATTATATATATGAGCCAAAAATAACAATTTATAAAGTTTTCAAATTGGATAAAAAATCGCGTGTTATACTATTCTAGAAGATAATATTATTTGGTACCAGGAACATCTACTCTGAACGATGGTTATAACTAGCTGGTCGTGATAATTGTATTGTATCTCTCTTTTTAGATTATCTTAAATCGTTTAATATAATATATATATATTTAATATATATATTTAATCGTTTAGTCTTATTTGTTAATTCTTGGAAACAATAAGTGGAATTTAATTGGGGGTAGTGAAGCTAGCCACCAATTCTATGCTTGGTTTTTGTGAATTTACTGAAGTAGTTTTTGATTATCAAGGTGAAACAAGAATTCGTCTAATTTCGAAGATTAACACTCGGATTGACTTAGCTTTTTGGTGAATCGGTCGACGAGATTGAGAGCCGTCGGATCGTGTCGGTCTGCGTCGGTAGAATGCTGGACCAGGGGCCTCACCTCAAATTTGGAAGAGTTGATGAATCGAATGATGTTGAACGTTGGTCACTTAGCCTTTGTGAATTTAGAATGATATCTTGTTATCGAAAGTTTGAAAGTGTCTGTTTGTGATTTTGATGATAAGTTAAAATTGATTGGAACGATTATTTATTAAAAATGATAGTGTAATTATTATTATTTTTACTTAAGATTACCTGATTCGCTTGAATCAGGGCCGAACTCAATTTTAACTAAGGAAAATGGAATATCATAAAAATGTCTATTCGCGAAATGACGAGATTTAGTAAAGAACAGAAAAGATGGAAATGTAGAAGATAGTGAGTCTTTTGCAGCTAACAGAATAACTGAATGCTCGAATTTAACGAATTAGCGCGAGACTTTAGGCCGGTCACAATTAAGATTTTCCAAACGCTACTCTTGCTCGAGAGGGCTAATCCGGGTTTACGTCCACGCACTTCGCGACTTGACAGACGAAAGACGCGGCTTCTTGGGCCCGAGGGTCCAAGGAGCTGCAGTTGTAATAAGTTACAACGGTAATTAGCCAATGGGGAGCGAGGCGACCTCCTGGCGCCCAAATCCACATGGTCAGCGTCACTTCACGCTCTCCAACGGTGTTCCGACGATTCTCAATCTCGTCGGTAACATATTGAAAATATGGACAAAAGATATTTGCATGCAATGTTTACACATTCATTCATACATTCCAATGAGTAATCTATTTTAATTTGATAGTTCTGAAGGTAGTGTTTTATCCTAGTTATTGATTATAATTTTAATTTAAAAAGAGGGATATTTTCAGGCTGAGCACTACTGATACTAACTCAGCAGTCTCTCATCTCAGTTCTTGGTACCAGCTAAATAAACGAAAGTGGAACCTTATGCTAGGGATCGTTGTTGGTCTCTACGTGACTTTTGCCAGGAGGGGTGGAACTCGCTGTTATTAGAATATGAGATTTGAATGAAATGATATACGTGCATTGAAGTAATCAAAGAAATGAAATGAAATAGAATTTTAAAAAGGTACGCCAAGGCAGTACGTCGGGGCGTAACACCCGTATCTCGTAAATAACAAGAGCTACAAAAAAAAATATGCAACAAATTTGTAGGAAATTTAATTTCCTACAAAAAAGTTCTAGAAAACCAAATTGCTAACATCGATATTTATTGAGATATTGGGCTTTTAAAGTGAGGAAGTATGGAATTTTCGTGAATTATTGAGTATTGTCGAATTATTGATTGTCGAATATTTTTTTGTTTTGTAGCTCTTGTCATTACAATTACAATTCTTGTCATTACAAATACAATTCTTGTCATTACAATTACAAGAGCTACAAAACAAAAAAATATTCGACAATCAATAATTCGACAATTGAACTCAATAATTCATGAAAATTCCATACTTCCTCACCTTAAAAGCCCAATATCTCAATAAATATCGATGTTAGCAATTTGGTTTTCTAGAACTTTTTTGTAGGAAATTAAATTTCCTACAAATTTGTTGAATATTTTTTTTTGTAGCTCTTGTTATTTACGAGATACGGGCAAAAAGACAACAATTTCATGAAAAAATTGGGTTTGGGTGGCCCGTACGACTTCGCCGGTGTGAGTTACGACTTCACCGCAATGAGCACTTTTGTAGAGCATTTCATTCCGAAGAAAATCTACTGACGTCTTAGACTACACCATAGAATGCCTCTGAACTGTAGATGTTTTAAAGAAAAAAATTGAAGTTTACGTGTATTTCAAGCGGGAAATTTTTACATGCCTTGGGCGAGCACTTAATATTAATATTAAGGGCTCAATCTTTCAGGGAATTTTTTTTGTTGTATTTCCAACAAAATTTCACGATGGGACCGGAAAAAAAAAATAAAGTCCAAAAAAAAGCACCCTAATATATATATATATATGTGTTTGCGTATATACATATATATATTATCATTTTTAATTTACTTTTAAAAAAAGAGAAATTTTAAGAAAAAAAATTTTTCTTTCACATTAATTGAACTCTTTGAAATTATATATAATTATTAGGAAAATCCTATATATTTTTCAATTAACTGCTCACATATTGATTGAAATAAAAATATTATTCATTGGAAAGATGCCTTTTAATTTACTTTATGAATTGTCATTTGGAACATTTATACAATGGATTAGAACTTAATATGAAGTTTAAAGAAAACATACAGATAGATGAATCATTATTCATTTAATTTCATATTTTTAATATTTAAAAAATTAATTATTCTTTAATTACAGAAAAATAATTTATTGAAATAAATCAATTTTCATTTCATTGAATTATTTAATTTAATTACCACCATTTATATTCTCTTATATTAGAGTATAATATAAATATATATAAATATTTATGTATATATATATATGTGTGTATGTATATATATATATATATATTATAATTTTCAATTTACTTTCAAAAGAAGAGAAATTTTAAAGAAAGAAATTTTTTTCACATTATTTAAATTTTTTTAAATTATATATAATCATCAGAAAAATCCTATATATTTTTCAATGATCTGCTCACATATTAATTAAAGTAAGAATAGTATTCATTAGAAAAATGCCATTCAATTCACTTCATGAATTGTAATTCGAAACATTCATACAATGGATTAGAACTTATTATGAAATTTAAAGACAACATACAGATAGATAAATGATTATTCATTTAATTTCATATTTTATTTTCAAAAATTAATTATTCTTCAATTTGAGAAAAATAATTTATTTAAATGAATCATTTTTTATTTTATTAAATTATTTGACTTAATTATCTGCATTTATACTCTATTATATTAATGTATAATATAAATATATATAAATGTATATACACATATGTGTGTGTGTATATATATATATATATATATATATGTATATATGTCGCATCGCAGTCGAGGACGAAGTCCGGACGACGCACTCGACCTTTTTATGACGTTTATGGAGGGTCATAAGTCGAACATCGAGTGACCAGATGTCGTCAGGATGTTTAAGAAATACTCAGCCTCAGGCGGGTGCGTGGTGCAGGTACCACGAGTGGGTTGTATCGCGTAGAGGCCTAGGTCATAAAGAACAAAGAAGGCCGAAGAGGTCTCAGGCTTCTGGGGAATGGATTCCGGACACTCTCGCTCGAGTCATCGAGTCGAAAAGATCATACTTTGAAAAAGGCTCTTCGCGATACACTCCGCTAGCACCACCTTCGAGAGATCTCCTTATAACGATTATCCTGCATCTTTTAATCTTTGTATCGAATCATTTAATAAATTCTGTACGCTGTGTCACTGCGGCCGTCAGTGAGATATTTATTGTGTCTTGAGAGCACACTCTTGCTCTCTCTAGTTTGTTTTTAACACACGTTATTTGTGTGTTTCTGAAATATATATATATATATTATAATTTTTCGTTTACTAGAAAAAAAAAAAAAAATTTGAAAAAAAAAAATTTTTTTTACGTTATTAAAAGTTTTTAAAATTATACATAATTATCAGAAAAATGCCATTCAATTTACTTTATGAATTGTAATTTGAAACATTTATACAATGAATTAGAACTAAATATGAAATTTTGAGAAAACATACAGGTGGATGTATTATTATCTATTTAATTTCATATTTTTAATTTTTAAAAAATATTTAATCTTCAATTTAAGAAAAATAATTTATTAAAATAAATCATTTT
The DNA here is from genome assembly GCF_021901455.1 of Neodiprion lecontei. Classification (NCBI taxonomy): domain Eukaryota; kingdom Metazoa; phylum Arthropoda; class Insecta; order Hymenoptera; family Diprionidae; genus Neodiprion; species Neodiprion lecontei. The sequence goes on along the minus strand of NC_060262.1, from coordinate 14,932,302 downwards.
CTATTTTATTAAATAATTTGACTTAATTACCTCCATTTATATTCTATTATATTATTTTATAATATAAGTATATATAAATCTATATATATATATATGTGTGTATATAATATATATATATATATATTATAATTTTTAATTTACTTTTAAAAAAAAAGAAATTTTGAAAAAAACTTTTGTTTTACATGATTTAAATTTTTTGAATTTATGTATAATTATTAAAAAAATCCTATATATTTTTTAATCATATGCTCACATAATAATTAAAATGAAAATATTATTCATTAGGAAAATGTTATTTAATTCACTTTATAAATTGTAATGTGGAACATTAATACACTGAATTAGGGATAATTATGAAATTTAAAGAAAACATACAGATAAAAAAATTATTATTCATGTAATTTCATATTTTTAATTTTTATAAATTTTTTATTCTTTGATTTGAGAAAAATAATTTGTTTAGATAAATCATTTTTCATTTTATTAAACCATTTAACCGAATTACCTCCATTTATATTCTATTATATTAATGTATAATATCAATATATATAAATCTCCATATATATATGTAAGTGTGTATACATATATATATATATATATTATAATTTTTTATTTACTTCTGAAAAAAGGAAAATATTTAAGAAAAAAAATTTTCTGACGTTATTTAAATTTTTTAAAATTGTATATAATTACTAGAAAAATGCCATATAATTTACTTTATGTATTGTAATTTGAAACATTTATACAATGGATTAGAACTTATTATTAAGTTTAAAGAAAACATACAGACAGATAAATTATTATTCATTTGATTTCATATTTTTAATTTTTCAGAATTAATTATTCTTTAATTTAAGAAAAATAATTTATTCGAAGGAATCATTTTTTATTTTATTAAATTATTTAACTTAATTATCTGCATTTATATTCTATTATATTAATGTATAATATGAATATATATTAATGTATATACACACATGTGTGTGTGTATATCTATATATATATATTATAATTTTTCGTTTACTTCAAAAAAAAAAGAAATTTGAAAAAATAAAAATATTTTCTACGTTATTCAAAGTTTTGAAAATTATATATAATTATTAGAAAAATCCTACATAGTTCTTAATTATCTGCTCACATATTTATTAAAATCAAAATGTTATGCATTAGAAAAATGCCATTCAATTTACTTTATGAATTGTAATTTGGAACATTTATACAATGAATTAGAACTAAATATGAAATTTCAAGAAAACATACAGATAGATGGATTATTATCTATTTAATTTCATATTTTTAATTTTTAAAAATTAATTATTCTCTAATTTAAGAAAAATAATTTATTCAAATAAATCATTTTCTATTTTATTCAACTATTCACCTTAATTACCTCCATTTATATTCTATTATATTATTCTATAATATAAGTATATACAAATATATATATATATATGTGTGTGATCTGTATATATATATATATATATATATATATATATATATATATATATGTATATATATATATATATATATATATATGTATATATATATATATATATATATATATATATATATATATATATATATATATATATATATATATATATATATATATATATATATATATATATATATATATATATATATATATATATATATATATATATATATATATATATATATATATATATATATATATATATATATATATATATATATATATATATATATATATATATACAAATATATATATTATAATTTTTAATTTACTCTTGAAAAGAAGAGAATTTTCAAAAAAAAATTTTTTTCACATGATTTAAATTTTTTGAATTTATGTATAATTATTAGAAAAATCCCATATATTTTTCAATTATCTGCTCATATATCAATTAAAATAAAAATATAATCCATTAGAAAAATGCCATTCAATTTACTTTATAAATTAAAATTTGGAACATTAATATAATGAATTAGAACCAATTATGAAATTGAGAGAAAACATACAGATGGATGAATTATTATTTAGTCATTTTCATATTTTTAATTTTTCAAAATTAATTCTCCTTCAATTTAAGCAAAATAATTAATTTGAAGATATCATTTTTCATTCTATTAAATTATTTTACTTAATCACCTCAATTTATATTCTATTATATCAATGTATAATATAAACATGTATAAATATATATATATATATATATATATTTGTGTGTGTGTATATATATATATAAATATATATATATATATATATATTATAATTGTTCATTCACTTTGAAAAAAAAAGAAATTTGAAAAAAAATAAAACTTTTTTTACGTTATTCGAATTTTTTAAAATCATATATAATTATTAGAAAAATCCTATATAATTTTGAATCATCTGCTCACATATTAATTAAAATAAAAATATTATTCATTAGAAGAATGCCATTTAATTCACTTTATGAATTGTAATTTGGAACATTTATACAATAAATTAGAACTAATTATGAAATTTGAAGAAAACATACAGATAGATGAATTATTATCTATTTAATTTCATATTTTTAATTTTTAAAAATTAACAATTCTTTAATTTAGGACAAATAATTCATCAAAATAAATGATTTTTCATTTTATTGAATTATTCAACTTGATTACCCCCATTTATATTCTATAATATCAATGTATAAAATAAATATATATACATATATGTATATATATATGTGTGTGTGTATATATATATATATATATATATATATATATACATATATATATTATAATTTTCCATTTACTTCTCAAAAAAGGGAAATTTTTTCACGTTATTAAGATTTTGTAAAATTTTATCTAATTATTAGAAAATTCCTATATATTTTTTGATTATCTGCTCGCATATTAATTAAAGTAAAAATATTATTCAATAGAAAAATGCCATATAATTTACTTTATGAATTAGAATTTCGAACATTTATACAATAAATCAGAACTAATTATGGAATTCAAAGGAAACATACAGATCGATGTATTATCATTTATTCAATTGCATATTTTTAATTTTTAAAAATTAATTATTGAATAATTCAAGAAAAATAATTCATTTGAATAAATCATTCTTTATTTCATTAAATTATTTAACTTAATTACCACCATTTATATTCTATTATATTAATGTATGATATGTAAAATATTTAAATATATATAGATATATATGTGTGTGTGTGTATATATATATGATAACTTTTAATTCACTTTTAAAGAAAGATGAAATTTTAAAAAAAAATTTTTTTTACATGATTTAAATTTTCTAAAATTATATGTAATTATTCAAAAAATCCCAGGTATTTTTTAATTATTTGCTCTCATATTAATTGAAATAAAAATATTATTCATTAGGAAAATGCCATTCAATTTACTTTAAGAATTGTAATTTGGAACATTTATACAATGGATTATAACTTATTATGAAATTTAAAGATAACATACAGATAGATAAATTATTATTCATTTAATTTGATATTTTTAATTTTTCAAAATTAATTAAACTTCAATTCGAGGAAAAAAATTTATTTAAAGACGTCATTTTTTATTCTTTAAATTACTAGGGGCTTCGCCCCTGCGCGCTTCGCGCGCTAACCCCATCTCGGCGCTGCGCGCCTCGTTGTTCGGCGCTTCGCGCCTTACTTTTTCCTTACGCATTGTCTAGTAGACAGGCGAATTCCTACATGTTGATTTGATGATAAGTCTGCACTTGCTGTCCACTTCAATTCCTTCTGTGCTCACTTTTCTTTTTTTCATCAATCGAAGCTTCCATTCGTTGATTGAAAATTGGTGTTCCTTCTCTATTGATATCGATCTATCTCCTTGACTTGCTGAATTATTTTTGCTACCGCTCTGCCCGTTATTCTCCAAAATCACCTTCTTTATATTATTTTTTTCTCTATAATTGTGTTGCTGTTCACTCCGCAAAACACCTCTTCCTTTTGTGGTTAACATAGATCCTGGTCGTCCTCTTGCGTGGTTATAGGAATATTTGTTTATTATTATTCTCTGGCTTATTTGGTTATTCGCACTAACGATTTTATTTTCTTTTTTTTTTGTGATACGTCCGACCATCCGCCGTCTCCATCGCCTTGTCTGCTGGTTGAAACTCCTCCTTTCCCCATTGTCATCGTAAATCCTGGCTGTCCTTTTGACTGTTTGGTGATATATTTAGATTTACTATTATTTGATTGTTACTTTTCATACTTATTACTCACTATCTGAATTTTATTTTGGTACTGCAAGACATCAAAGTGTCCACTGTCTCCGTCGCCGGTGAAGAGCAGCGAGAATTGTGTTTCATTTTGGGATCCGATCCGGTGTGGATGAATTTGTTCTTCGCGATACACGATCAAACATATCTCAAAAATGTCCGCAGCTGCATATATTGCATTTTTATTCATATGTGATTTGTAATTACCAGGTGACCTAATCACAGCACCGTTTGACTCATGACCTGTAATAAAACCCGCAAACGTAGACCAATTATCCACTATATTTGAAACGATACTCAGTCTCACCTCTGCGTGTCGCTCTTGAGTGCCGTTTACACAATACGCCAACGCGCGAAAAAGACAATTCCCGTCGGGAATCATCTTGATAATTTTAGTTTGCATGTTCATTTTTTGCGCGTCAGAAACAGACACCTATAAAGATATTTGTCGAAGACTGTCATAAACAGCCGATGACAGCTGTCGAAGGGTTTGCTAGATGCTTTTGTTCTGTTTTCGGGATCTCACCCCGTCGCCAACTTCATGCGTATACTATTGTTATTATAATCTTTTTTTTACTATTGTTATTATAATCTTTTTCTACGTTCATTTGTTTGAAACTTTTTTATTAGATCGAAAGATTCAACTTATTATATTCATGTATAATATAAATATATATAAATGTATATACACACATGTGTGTGTGTGTATATATATACATGTATATATATATATATATATATTGTTACAAAGGGTGAAATCACCCGTTTTGCCCCCTCTTTAATGATCTAGTAGTCAGCATAGATAAAAGACGTTTATAAACCTCTTATGTCTTTAAAAAGAATAAGGTTGCTGCGCCAACCGATATTATTGTAAAAACAGTCTTGTTTCAGACTTTAAACAAGAAACACGTATATTGCATTAAAAGCATTTATCACGATATTTTTGTTCACGCCTTTGATTTGATAATAAGTAAACTCGCGGATCCATATTTTATTAACGTAACGCCTAAATCGTTACAATTGGTGTCAGAAGTGGGATCTTGAGTTCTTATTAATTGAATCAACTCAGTGCGCGAACTTTAATTATGAGTAGCAGTCGTTTGACGCGCTCACGAAGAAGAGAAAGTAGCGGAGAAGAACCTTTTGTTATGGAGAATCCGCGGGTCCCTGAAACAATTCCATCGCCTTCAGTGAACCCTCTTCCAATTCCTTCGACAATCTCTCAAATTGATCTGCTGAAGATCATGTCTCAACAGCAAGAGGCTGCTGAGCGCCAACAACAGCAACTTCTTCAGCTGCTTCTTGATCAACAAGAGCAGCGAAAAAGAGAACAAGAACAACAGTTGGAACAGCGAAAAAGAGAACAAGAACAACAGTTGGAACAGCGAAGAAGAGAACAGGAACAACAGCTGGAACAGCGCAGGCTTGATAGAGAAGCACAAGAACGATCCGAAACTAGTCTACACGAACTGTTCCGGACGACTGTGGCAGCTCTTCAGGCTGTTCATCAGGTGAATGGCTCAGGAGAACCGGCTGTCACTCCACGAGGTTCCAGAGTCGTTACGCCGCTTCTCTCTCCTGTTCCTTCTCCTGTTCCCGTTTCCGCTGTTCGACAGGTCCGACATCCAGGACGAATCCAGGATGTTCGAGATTCAAGGTCTGTGCCTTTTACTAGGGAAGTAGTTGAATCTCCAATTAGTAGAAGGAGAGTAAATAATGAGGTTGGTTTTTCCGAGTCTTTACCTCAAGTTCGACCTCAATATTCTCATTTTAATCAATTAAATAATTCAGGATTTCCTGAGGTTGCTTCTCAGATTAATGAGAAGCCTCTTTATCCTTTAAAACCGCCAATTTTTGACGGAAAAGTTCCATGGGCAGATTACGAACGCCAGTTTAATACAATTGCTAAACATAATCAGTGGGACTCCGCCATGAGGGCCCACAGTCTTGCCTCCTGTCTTCGAACGCCGGCTTTGAACGTTTTAACGGCGTTGTCTGAGGAAGAAATCTCTGATTATGAAAAACTTAGTTCTGCATTAAAGTTGAGGTACGGAAATGACCACTTAACAAAACTGTACACAGCACAATTACAGACGAGAAGACAAGGACGAGACGAAGACCTTGCGTCTCTTAGTCAGGACATTGAACGGCTTTCTCGTATAGCTTTGCCGGATCACGAGCCGTCTCGTAACTTATTAGCAACGCAAGCTTTTTTGAATGCGATTAATGATCCGGAAATTAAAATGGCCGTTGGAACGTCTGACCTCACTTCTCTGCGGGAGGCAACCGCCAAAGCCCTCGAGGTGGAGGCAATGAGAAACCAATATTTTAGGTTAAGCAAACTTCGTCGGATTGAGGTGTCTGAAAACACCTCAGGAAGACAGAGTTTTGAATACTCGGAGGAGCCAAAACCTCAAAATTATAAAAATAGAAATAACGGTAACAATTTTAAATCAAGAAATCGAGGTTCTTTTCAAAACCGTCGAAACGAGCGTATAAATAAAAACGTGGTCGTGACAAGTCAAACTAGCTTGACTTGTATATTTTGTAAAAAAACAGGCCACGACGCCAATCATTGTTTTTTAATTAAAAAAATTAGTGGAAAGCCGATGCAAGGCTCGAATCTAAATTCTTATAATTGGCATGAGAAAAATATAGAAAAAGGGGAAGCAGATCCTCAATCGAGTTCTTCAACAGGAACTCACTCAAAAAACTAGTTTCAGATGATTTGTCAGGGCGAAAATCATCGCAGATTGTTAATAGTGAAAGCCCTCTTAGAGAACAGTTTTTAATTAGAAGTCTACGACAGTCTGGTCTTTACGCGCGCGGTACTGTGAATGGCGTCGATTGTCTGTGGGTAATAGACACGGGCGCAGAAGTAACCGTAGTTCGATCGGATCTCTTTAAATCCGATGATCGGATTGTTCCCTCTTTTTCTCTGCGAACAGCCACTGGAGAGACGACCCTGGTTTTGAGACAGGCTACTGTCCAAATTAACCTTTTTGGGTGTATCGACTCTCCACATAAGGTTTTTATAGCAGATATAGAGGATGAAGGTATTTTGGGAATAGACTTTCTTACAGCTCATAACTGTGTTATCTCGACTAGGAGAAATTCACTAGCTTCAAACAATCGCGAAATAACTCTTTGTACAAATAGGAATGGAATTTATTGGACTCCTCCTAGAATTCGAGAAATAGAACTGTCGGAAGATGATTTGCAACAACATTTTCCTCTTCATTTACGGAGCCTTGTTGAGAAATCTTCGATTTTGTTAAATTTAGCTCAGGAAGAATCGTTTAAATCTCTTTTACTAGAATTTAAAGATTCTTTTGTGAAAGATAGTAGTGATAAGGGCCGATGTACTTCTGTCAAGCACGAGATCGATGTCGGAGAGAGTTCGCCAATTAAACAAGCTCCTCGAAGACTCGCTCTCAACGCCCGAGAAGAGGTGAAGAAGCTGGTGGAAGACATGTTAAAGAACGATGTTATTGAACCATCGTCTAGTCCCTGGGCCTCACCAATCGTCCTTGTTAACAAAAAGGACGGATCCAAACGATTTTGTATCGATTACAGAAAGCTGAACGATATAACGAAGAAAGATTCTTACCCTCTACCCAGAATCGACGAGACACTCGACCTGATAGCTGGTGCAACTTGGTTCAGCACCATAGATCTTCAGAGCGGATACTGGCAGGTCGAAATGGATCCTCTAGATAAAGAAAAAACAGCTTTTGTTACGGGTTTAGGAGGATTATGGCAGTTCAAGGTTATGCCGTTTGGTTTGAGTAATGCCCCGGCTACCTTTGAACGAATGATGGAGGCTGTTCTCCATGGGCTCACGGGCAAAATATGCCTCGTTTATTTAGACGATATAATCGTTTTTGGCAAGAACTTTGAAGAAGAAGTTAAAAATCTCAGACAAGTTTTCGCTAGGTTGAAGCAAGCAGGTCTGAAAATGAGCCCGAAGAAATGCCATCTGTTCTAGAAAGAAGTAGGCTTCCTCGGACATATCGTTTCAGCACAAGGTGTGAAGACTGACCCATCTAAAATAGAGAAGGTTTCTTCTTGGCCGACACCTAAGAATAAAGAACAAATTCAAAGCTTTTTAGGCCTTTGTACGTATTACAGAAGATTTGTAAAAGGTTTCGCTAGTATAGCTAAACCTCTCCATCATTTGACCGGAATCAAGATTCCTTTTGACTGGACCCCGGAATGCGAAGAGGCTTTCAAGAAATTAAAAGAAAATCTCATTTCTTCGCCGATTTTAGCTTATCCAGAGGTCGAAATTCCTTTTATTTTAGATACGGATGCATCTCTTTCAGGAATAGGCGGGGTTCTGTCACAAATTCAGGGAGGTCAAGAGAGAGTGATAAGCTATTTCAGCAGAGTTTTGAGTAAAACTGAGAGGAATTATTGTGTCACTCGTAGAGAGCTTTTAGCTGTTGTTAAGACCGTAGTACATTTTCACCATTATCTGTACGGTAGGAAATTTTTGATACGTACAGATCATGCTTCTCTCAGGTGGCTACTTTCGTTTAAATCTCCCGAAGGTCAGGTAGCTAGATGGTTAGAAAGGCTCGGTCAGTACGATTTTGATATTCGTCATCGAGCAGGAATTCACAGTAGTGTTACAAAGGGTGAAATCACCCGTTTTGCCCCCTCTTTAATGATCTAGTAGTCAGCATAGATAAAAGACGTTTATAAACCTCTTATGTCTTTAAAAAGAATAAGGTTGCTGCGCCAACCGATATTATTGTAAAAACAGTCTTGTTTCAGACTTTAAACAAGAAACACGTATATTGCATTAAAAGCATTTATCACGATATTTTTGTTCACGCCTTTGATTTGATAATAAGTAAACTCGCGGATCCATATTTCATTAACGTAACGCCTAAATCGTTACAATATATACATATATATATATATATATATATATATATCATAATTTTTCATTGACTTTTAAAAAAAAAAAAATTTGAAAAAAAAAAAATTATTTTCACGTTATTCAAATTTTTTAAAATTATATATAATTATTAGAAAAATCCTATATATTTTTTAATCATCTTCTCACTTATTAATTGAAATAAAAATATTATTCATTAGAAAAATGCCATTTGATTTACATTATGAATTGTAATTTAGGACATTTATACAACGAATTAGAACTAATAATGAATTTCAAAGAAAACATACCGATAGATAAATTATAATTCATTCATTTTCATATTTTTAATTTTTGAAAATTGATTTTTCTTCAATTTAAGAAAAATAATTTATTTAACTAAATCATTTTTCATTCTATTGAATTATATTACATAATGACCTTCATTCATATTCTATTATATCAATGTGGAATATAAACATATATAAATATATATATATATATGTGTGTGTGTGTATATATATATATATATATCTATATATATTATGATTTTTCATTTACTTTCAAAAAAAGAGAAATTTTCAAAGAAAAATTTTTTTTACATTATTTAAATTTCTCAAAATCATATCTAATTATTGGAAAAATCCTATATATTTTTTAATCATCTGTTCACATAATAATTAAAATTAAAATATTATCATAAAGAAAACTGCCATTGAATTTACTTTATAAATTGTAATTTTGAACATTCATACAATAAATTAGAAATAATTATGGAATTTAAAGCAAACATACAGATAGATGGATTATCATTTATTTAATTTCATATTTTTAATTTTCAAAAATTCATCATTCTTCAATTCAAGAAAAATAATTTATCAAAATGAATTATTTTTCATTTTAATAAATTATTTAACGTAATTACCTTCATTTATATTCTACTATCCTAATGTACAATATAAATATATATAAATATATATATATGTATATGTGTGTGTGTATATATATATTATAATTTTTGATTTACTTTTAAAAAAAAAGAAATTTGAGAAAAAAAAATTTGTTTCGCATTATTCAAATTTTTTGAAATTACATATAATTTTTAGAAAAATCCTATATGTTTTTTGATTATCTGCTCAGATATTAATAGAAATAAAAATTTTATTCACTAGGGGCTTTGCCCCTGCGAGCTTCGCGCGCCAACCCCATCTCGGCGCTGCGCGCCTCGTGGTTCGGCGCTTCGCGCCTCACTATTTCCTTACGCATTGTCTAGTAGACAGGCGAATTCCGTCACGTTGATTTGATGACAGGTCTGCACTTGCTGTCCACTTCAATTCCTTCTGTGCTTACTTTTCTATTTTTTATTAATCTAAGCTTCCATTCGTTGATTGAAAATTGGTGTTCCTTCTCTATTGATATCGATCTATCTCCTTGACTTGCTGAATTATTTTTGCTACCGCTCTGTCTGTTATTCTCCAAAATTACCTTCGTCATATTATTTTTTTCTCTATATTTGCGTTTTTGTTCATTCCGCAAACCACCTCTTTCTCTTGTGGTCAACATCGATCCTGGTCGTCCTCTTTCCTGGTTATACGAATATTTGATGGATATTATTCTATGGCTTATTTGGTTCTTCGCCCTTACAATTTTATTTTCCCCTTTCGTTTGTGATACTTCCGACCATCCACCATCTTCATCGCCTTGTCTGCTGCTTGAAACTCCTCCTTTCTCCATTGTCATCGTAAATCCTGGCTGTCCTTTTGACTGTTTGGTGATATATTTAGATTTACTATTATTTGATTGTTACTTTTCATACTTATTACTCACTATCTGAATTTTATTTTGGTTCTGCAAGACATCAAGTGTCCACTGTCTCCGTCGCCGGTGAAGAGTAGCGAGAATTGTGTTCCATTTTGTGATCCGATCCGGTGTGGATGAATTTGTTCTTTGCGATACACGATTAAACATATCTTAAAAATATCTGCAGCTGCATATATTGCATTTTTATTCATATGTGATTTGTAATCACCAGGTCACCTTATCACAGCACCGTTTGACTCATTACCTGTAATAAAACCCGCAAATGTTGACTAATTATCCTCTATATTTGAAACGATACTCAGCCTCACCTCTGCGTGTCGATCTTGAGTGCCGTACACACGATACGCCAAAGCGCGAAAAAGACAATTCCTGTCGGGAATCATCTTGATAATTTTCGTTTGCATGTTCATTTTTTGCGCGTCAGAAACAGATACCTATAAAGATATTTGTCAAAGACTGTCATAAACAGCCGATGACAGCTGTCGAAGGGTTTGCTAGATGCTTTTTGTTTTGTTTTCGGGATCTCACCCCACCGCCAACTTCATGCGTATACTATTGTTATTATAGTCTTTTTTTTACTATTGTTATTATAATCTTTTTCTACGTTCATTTGATGGAAACTTTTTTATTAGATAGAGAGATTAGAAAAATGCAATTTAATTTAATTTATGAATTGTAATTTGAAACATTCATACAATGAATTAGAACTTGTTACGAAATTTAAAGAAAACATACGGATAGATGAATTATTATTCATTGGATTTCATATTTTTAATTTTTAAAAATTATCTAGCCTTCAATTTAAGAAAAATAATCTCTTTAAATTAATCATTTTTTATTCGAATCAATCATTCAACTTAATTACCTCCATTTATATTCTATTATATTGATGTATAATATCTTAATATATATAAATCTCGTGTCACGATGTTTGTCCTCAATGGACTCCTAAACCACTTAACCGATTATAATAAAATACGCACACCATGTGCAGTTCGATCCAACTTGAGAGATAGGATAGTTCAAATCCCAAATTATAGTCGCAATTTTAATTTATTGCTAATTATTCGTCTGTTATTATTTGACAGTCACAATTATCTGTTAACTCCAAATGATTCTAACAGATGTCGATACCTTTCGACTGGGTTGAGTAAGTAATCAACAGATGGCGCTGCTATGGTAAATCTACGAACGTGTCATATAAGCTACATTTTAACGGCATAATTACCACGTGTTGTTGACGCTATAAAATTAATTAAATTCATAGTAAATAATTTCATTGTACTAAAGGGTTATAGTAGTAGAAAGTCAAATAAGGAGATCACCATATTTTTTTACAAATACCATCTGTGTGAAAAAGCATAGTGGACTCCGTGACTGATGTTTTCTTATTGTTCCTCTTAGATTGTTTATTATAATGTAATATAACAAAAACTTTAGCCACAGCAACGCGTGGCCGGGTCAGCTAGTAAATATATATAAATATATATGAATACATGTGTATGTGTATATATATAAATATATATATTATATATATAAATCTCGTGTCACGATGTTTGTCCTCAATGGACTCCTAAACCACTTAACCGATTATAATAAAATACGCACACCATGTGCAGTTCGATCCAACTTGAGAGCTAGGATAGTTTAAATCTCAAATTATAGTCGCAATTTTAATTTATTGCTAATTATTTGACTGTTATTATTTGACAGTCACAATTATCTGTTAACTCCAAATGATTCTAACAGATGTCGATACCTTTCGACTGGGTTGAGTAAGTAATCAATAGATGGCGCTGCTATGGTAAATCTACGAACGTGTCATATAAGCTACATTTTAACGGCATAATTACACGTGTTGTTGACGCTATAAAATTAATTAAATTTATTTTGGAGTGAACGAAATACCGTACAATTCAATTATTTCCACTTTTTAAATTTTTGGTGTTAGCATAGCCGGCCACGTGTTACTTAGACTAAAGTGTAAATTGCATTCATATTATAATGAAGATAATACAGTGAAATTAATCCTGTTTTTTACTTATTTGTGCTTCATTGATCAAAACTTTATAATTTAACTAGAAGCCCATCCCGGCTTCGCACGGGCATATAATAATATAATAGAAGAAAATACACAATGTTTACAGTGAGTTTCTAGAAAAATAATACATTTATATTATTACATAATATTATTATATGCCCGTGCGAAGCCGGGATGGGCTGCTAGTATATTATAATTTTCCATTTACTTTTTGAAAAAAATTTTTTTTCACGTTATTTAAATTTTTTAAAATCATATATAAGTGTTACGCCCCGACGTACTGCCTTGGCGTACCTTTTTAAAATTCCATTTCATTTCATTTCTTTGATTACTTCAATGCACATATATCATTTCATCAAATCTTATATTCTAATAACAGCGAGTTCCACCACTCCTGGCAAAAGTCACGTAGAGACCAACAACGATCCCTAGTATAAGGTTCAACTTTCGTTTATTTAGCTGGTACCAAGAACTGAGATGAGAAACTGCTGAGCTAGTATCAGTAGTGCTCAGCCTGGAAATATCCCTATTTTTAAATTAAAAATATAATCAATAACTAGGATAAACCACTACCCTCAGAACCATCAAATTAAAATAGATTACTCATTGGAATGTATGAATGAATGTGTGAACATTGCATGCGAATATCTTTTGTTCATATTTTCAATGTGTCACCGACGAGATTGAGAATCGTCGGAACACCGTTGGAGAACGTGAAGTGACGCTGACCATGTGGAATTGGGCGCCAGGAGGTCGCCTCGCTCCCCATTGGCTAATTACCGTTGTAACCTATTACAACTGCAGCTCCTTGGACCCTCGGGCCCAAGAAGCCGCGTCTTTCGTCTGTCAAGTCGCGAAGTGCGTGGACGTAAACCCGGATTAGCCCTCTCGGGCAAGAGTAGCGTTCGGAAAATCTTAATTGTGACCGGCCTAAAGTCTCGCGCTAATTCGTCAAATTCGAGCATTCAGTTATTCTGTTAATTGCAAAAGACTCACTATCTTCTACATTTCCATCTTTGCTGTTCTTTACTAAATCTCGTCATTTCGCGAATAGACATTTTTATGATATTCCATTTTCCTTAATTAAATTGAGTTCGGCCCTGATTCAAACGAATCAGGTAATTCTAAGTAATAATAATAATAATTACACTATCGTTTTAATAAATAATCGTTCCAATCAATTTTAACTTATCATCAAAATCAGAAAACAGACACTTTCAAACTTTCGATAACAAGATATCATTCTAAATTCACAAAGACTAAGTGACCAACGTTCAACATCATTCGATTCATCAACTCTTCCAAATTTGAGGTAAGGCCCCCTGGTCCAGCATTCTACCGACCCAGACCGACACGATCCGACGGCTCTCAATCTCATCGACCGATTCACCAAAAAAATAAGTCAATCCGAGTGTTAATCTTCGAAATTAAACGAATTCTTGTTTTACCTTGATAATCAAAAACTACATCAGTAAATTCACAACAACCAAGTCTAGAATTGGTGGCTAGCTTCACTACCCCCAATTAATTCGTACTTATTGTTTCCAAGAATCAACGAATAAGACTTAACAAAAATATATATATAATCGATTTAAGATAATCTAAAAAGAGAGATACAATACAATAATCACGACCAGCTAGTTATAACCATCGTTCAGAGTAGATGTTCCTGGTACCAAATAATAATATCCTCTAGAATAGTATAACACATGATTTTTATAAACTTGAAGACTTTATAAATTATTATTTTCGGCTCATACATATATCATCATCACCATTGATTGTTACCAAACATTTCAATAACCAAATTGAAATAGAATATACTTCATCTTTTACCAGTCAAATTATAATAATCATTTATTTTGAACGACCTTCTTCCTATTTTTATTATTGTAATTGCCTCAACAATTTAAACAAACCTCACAGACCTGTACAGGTCTATAGCAACACGATCCTACAAATTACCGGCTTATCGAAAGGTAAGTCTTTTTCTTAGTTTTAATTATTATTCATTGTCGTTACGTGGGAGCTAGATTATTCAATTAATCATTAACTACCACCGCTCAGTACACCCTCACCCCCACGTAACATAAGTATTAGAAAAATCCTATATATTTTCCAATTATCTGCTCACATATTAATTAAAATGAAAATATTATTCATCAGAAAAATGCCATTCAATTTACTTTATGAATTGTTATTTGGAACATTTATACAATGAATTAGAAATAATAATGAAATTCAAAGAAAACATACAGATAGATAAAATATTATTTATCTAATTTCATATTTTCAATTTTCATAAATTATTTATTCTTCCATTCGAGAGAAATAATTCGTTTGAATAAATCATTTTCCATTTCATTAAATCATTCAACTTAATCACCTCCATTAATATTCTATTATATTAATGTATAATATAAATATATATATATGTACATATGTGTGTGTGTATATATATATGCATATCATAATTTTTCATTTACTTCTAAAAAAAGAGAAATTTTTGAAAAAAAACATTTTTTTCACGTTCTTTGAATTTTTTAACATTATATATGATCATTAGAAAAATTTTATATATTTTTCAATCATCAGCTCACATATTAATTAGAATGAAAATATTATTCATCAAAAAAATGCCATTTAATTTACTTTATAAATTGTAATTTGGAACATTTATACAATGAATTAGATATAATTATGAAATTTAAAGAAAACATGCAGATAGATAAATTATTATTTATTCAATCACATATTTTTAATTTTCATAAATTATTTATTCTCTAATTTGAGAAAAATAATTTGTTTAAATAGATCATTTTTCAATTTATTCAATCATTTAACTTGATTACCTCCATTTATATTCCATTATAATATTGTATAATATAAATATATCTATATATATATATATGTGTGTGTGTATATATATATATATATATATATATATATTCTAATTTTTCATTTACTTCTGAAAAAGAAGAAATTTTTGAAGAAAAAATTTTTTTTAATTTCTTTAAATTTTTTAAAATTATATATAATCATTAGGAAAATCTCATATATTTTTCAATTCTCAGCTCACATAATAATTAGAATAAAAATATTATTCATCAGAAAAATGCCATTCAATTTACTTTATAAATTGTTATTTGGAACATTTATACAATGAATTAGAAATAATTATGAAATTTAAAGAAAACATACAGATAGATGAATTATTATTTATTTAATTTCATATTTTTCATTTTAAAAAATCAATTATTTTTCACTTTGAGAAAAATAATTTATTTGAATAAATCTTTTTTTATTTTATATAAATATATATAAATATATATATATATATATATATATGTGTGTGTGTATATACATATATTTATATAACATAATTTTCCATTTACTCTTAAAAAAAGAGAAATTTGAAAAAAAAAAAATTTTCTACGTTAGATAAATTTTTAAAAATTATACATAATTATCAGAAAAATCCTATATATTTCCTAATCATCTGCTCACATATTAATTAAAATAGAAATATCATTCATTAGAAAAATGCCATTTAATTTACTTCATGAATTGTAATTTGGAACATTTATGCAATGAATTAGAACTAATCATGGAATTTAAAAAAACATACAGATAGATGGATTATTATTCATTCAATTTCATGTTTTCAATTTTCAGAAATTAATCATTCTTTAATTTGAGAAAAATAATTTATTTAAATAAATCATTTTTCATTTTAATGAATTATTCAACGTAATTGCCTTCATTTATATTCTACTATATTAATGTTTAATATAAATATATATAAATATATATACATGTATATATATGTGTGTGTGTATATATATATTATAATTTTTAATTTACTTTTAAGAAAAGAGAAATTTTGAAAAACAATTTTTTTGACATGAATTGAGGTTTTCAAAATTATATGTAATCATTATGAAAATCTCATATATTTTTTTAATTATCTGCTTACATATTAATTAAAATAAAAATATTATTCATTAGAAAAATCCCATTTCATTTACTTTATGAATTAAAATTTGGAACATTTATACAATGAATTAGAACTCATTATAAAATTAAGAGAAAACATACGGATAGATGAATTACTATTTATTTAATTTCATATTCTTAATTTTTAAAAATTAATTTTTTTTTACTTTGAGAAAAATAATTTATTTGAATAAATCATTTTTTATTTTAATAAATCATTTAACCTAATTACCTCCATTTACATTCTATTATATTATTGTATAATATAAATATATATGTGTTACGTGGGGGTGAGGGTGTACTGAGCGGTGGTAGTTAATGATTAATTGAATAATCAAGCTCCCACGTAACGACAATGAATAATTATTAAAACTAAGAAAAGACCTACCTTTCGATAAGCCGGTAATTTGTAGGATCGTGTTGCTATAGTCCTGTACAGGTCTGTGAGGTTTGTTTGAATTGTTGAGGCAATTTTATAATAAAGAAAGTGGGAAAAAGGTCGTTCAAAATAAATGTTCAATATGATTTGACTGGTAAAAGTTGAAGTTTATTCTGTTTCGATTTAGTTATTGAAATGTCTGATAACAATCAATGGTGATAATGATATATGAGCCAAAAATAACAATTTATAAAGTGTTCAAGTTTATACAAATCGTGTGTTATACTATTCTAATGGATATTTTTATTTGGTACCAGGAACATCTACTCTGAACGATGGTTAACTAGCTGGTCGTGGTTATTGTATTGTATCTCTCTTTTTAGATTATCTTGAACCAATTATATATATTATGGTTAAGTCTTATTCGTTAATTCTTGGAAACAATAAGTACGATTTAATTGGGGGTAGTGAAGCTAGCCACCAATTCTAGACTTAATTTTGAATGAAAAGTACTGGAGTAGATTTTGATTATAAAGGTGAAACAAGAATTCGTTTAATTTCGAAGATTAACACTCGGATTGACTTAGCTTTAGGTGAATCGGTCGACGAGATTGAGTGCCGTCGGATCGTGTCGGTCTGCGTCGGTAGAATGCTGGACCAGGGGGCCTCACCTCAAATTTGGAAGAGTTGATGAATCGAATGATGTAGAACGCCGGTCACTTAGTCTTTGTGAATTTGGAATGATATCTTGTTATCGAAAGTTTGAAAGTGTCTGTTTCCTGATTTTGATGATAAGTTAAAATTGATTGGAACGATTATTTATTAAAAATGATAGGGTAATTATTATTATTTTTACTTAAGATTACCTGATTCGTTTGAATCAGGGCCGAACTCAATTTAATTGTGGAAAATGGAATATCATAAAAATGTCTATTCGCGAAATGACGAGATTTAGTAGAGAACAGAAAAGATGGAAATGTAGAAGATAGTGAGTCTTTTGCAATTAACGGGATAACTGAATGCTCAAATTTGACGAATTAGCGCGAGACTTTAGGTCGGTCACAACTAAGATTTTCCAAACGCTACTCTTGCTCGAGAGGGCTAATCCGGGTTTACGTCCACGCACTTCGCGACTTGACAGACGAAAGACGCGGCTTCTTGGGCCCGAGGGTCCAAGGAGCTGCAGTTGTAATAAGTTACAACGGTAATTAGCCAATGAGGTGCGAGGGCGACCTCCTGGTGCCCAAATCGACATGGTCAGCGTTACTTCTCGCTCTTCGACGGTGTTCCGACGATTCTCAATCTCGTCGGTGACACATTGAAGATATGAACAAAAGATATTTACATGCAATGTTCACACATTCATTCATACATTCCAATAAGTAATCTATTTCAATTTGGTGGTTCTAAAGGTAGTGTTTTATCCTAGTTATTGATTATAGTTTTAACTTAAAAAGAGGGATATTTCCAGGCTGAGCGCTACTGATGCTAATTCAGCAGTCTCCTATCTCAGTTCTTGGTACCAGTTAAATAGAATAAAGTTGAACCTTATACTAGGGATCATCGTTGGTCTCTACGTGACTTTTGCCAGGAGGGGTGGAACTCGCCGTTATTAGAATATGAGATTTTGATGAAATGATATCTGTGCATTGAAGAAATTAAAGAAATGAAATGAAATGGAATTTTGAAAAAGGTACGCCAAGGCGGTACGTCGGGGCGTAACATATGAATGTATATACTCGTACACATATGTGTGTGTGTATATATATATTTATATATATGTATATACATATGTATATATATGTATATGTATTATAATTTTTCATTTACTTTAAAAAAAAGGAAAATTTGAAAAAAAAAAATTTTTTTCACGTCATTCAAATTTTTTAAAATTATATATAATCATTAGAAAAATCCTTTACATTTTTGAATTATCTGCTCACATATTAATTGAAATAAAAATATTATTCATTAGAAAAATGCCATTTAATATATTTTATGAATTGTAATTTGGAACATTTATACAATGAATGAAAACTAATTATGAAATATGAAGAAAACATACAGATGAATGGATTCTTACCTATTTTATTTCATATGTTTAATTTTTGAAAATTGAATATTCTTTGATTTAAGAAGAATAATTCATTAAAATAAATCATTTTTCATTCTTTTAAATTATTTAACTTGATTACCCCGATTGATATTCTATTATATTATTGTATAATATAAATATATATATAAATATATATGTACATGTGTGTGTGTATATATATATGTATTATAATTTTCAATTTACTATTGAAAAAAGAGAAATTCTGAAAAAAAATTTTTTTTTACTTGATTTGAATTTTTTGAAGTTATATATAATTATTAGAAAAATCCTATACATTTTTCACTGATCTGCTCACATATTAATTGAAATAAAAATATTATTCATTAGAAAAATGCCATTCAATTTACTTTATAAATGAAAATTTGGAACATTTATACAATGAATTAGAACTAATTATGAATTAGAGAGAAAACATACAGATAGATAAATTATTATTTATTTAATTTCACATTTTTGATTTTTGAAATAATTATTCTTTACTTTGAGAAAAATAATTCATTCAAATAAATCATTTTTTATTTTAATAAATTATTCAACTTAATTACCTCCGTTTATATTCTATTATAATAATGTATAATATAAATATATATATATATATATATATGTGTGTGTGTGTATATATAGACATATATCAATTATAATT